>NC_056739.1:345712320-345852320 GCF_019279795.1 Protopterus annectens
CTTGGTTACAGTTAAGGTGTCCCACAGGGCTCTGTCCTCGGCCCTTACTTGTTTAGATTGTATCTTTCAGACCTTACTTTTTCATCTGAGGTGTTCTACAGTCTATATGCTGATGACCTGAAATTGGGTAAACTGATTACAAGTGTCACAGATAGAGCATATCTGCAAAATAATTTGACTAAATTGACCATTTGGGCACAGGAGAATAATATGTTGATAAATACAACAAAAACTAAGCATATGAGATTTGGGAGACATAAACTGAAAGGTGAATATTTAATACAGCACACAGTGATTGAAACTGTAGACTCATTTAAGGACCTGGGTATATGGGTAGATTCAGCTATGAGTTTTTCTAATCATATCAACCAATTGGCTAATGATAGTTATAGAACTATAGGTTGCATAAAATGATTTATAAAGTCTAGGAAATCAAACATAATGAAGTCATTGTTTGTTAGTTACATTAGACCCAAACCTGAGTATGGAATAACAATATGGAAACCCTATAGGAAAACAAGCATGAATAAACTGGAAAGAGTACAGCGGAAATATACCAAGAGCATCCATGGATGTGAAAATCTAAGTTATTATGAAAGACTAAAATATCTGAACTTGTACAGTCACTCTTACAGATATTTAAGAGGAGATCTTATTCAGGTATATAGGGCATTTAGGGACTCCTACCACTGGGAATGTTTGGGGTTATCAAAAAGTACTAGAGAATCATTGGCTAACCTATGTAGAAGATTCTATAGGAATGAGAAGTGTACTGATTGGTTCTCTGACAGAGTAGCTGATGCTTGGAACAGACTACCAAATTGCATTAAAGCAAGTACTAGTTTAGATATTTTTAAGAACAGCCTGGTCATTTATTATGGGAACAAGTGTTTTGGTATATTGGCAAGCTAGAAGGGCATTAGTGCCCGTGCTTAAAACATTTGTATGTGTGTATGTATGTATGTATGTATGGAGCTGTTTCCTTGTAGAACATTTAGTGCTGGTAGCACTTTTGTGTATTACAATAATTGCTACAGGAAGTCTGGTAAAGTGCTAGACTAATAAGCTTGTAAAAGCGCAGCAGAGGAGAGAACTAGCAGATATAAGGGAAAACTTTAAGAACAGACTTTGGCACTGCTCAGAAGCTTACAAACAGTCCTGGATATAGCAAATCTGTATCTGGACTAGACTAGTTACAGGAAAGGCAGGAAACAAGTGCAAATGTGGGCTTTTAAACCAGAAAGTTGAAAGAGATGGAAAAACTGCCCAAGTGGCCAATAAACTACAATTTCTGGGCCAGAAACCACTCCTCTTGTGGTAGATGGGCTACCTAGTACTTAGCACTCCCACTGATAAGCTAGAAGGCTTCCCTCCAACACAGAAAGGCTTGGGGGCTGGAATAGAGAAATGAGGTTAATGTGGTTTACTGGCACCTGTGTCAGTGGTATGGGGAGTTGAGTTAACTTTTTTCTAGAATTATCAGGCTGGAGTGAAAGGTTTAGAGATGGGCTAAACCAAAGGCCAAGGGATTTAAATAAGGCCATATTTTCTACAGGTGCATTGTTGTGGAAACATATTTATAAAGGGTTTGGAATTTTGTTAAACTTTTGTTTGTTCCCAAAAATCATGGCTTTAGTATTGCTGGAGTTGAGTAGGAGATATTTGTGACTGATCCATTTGAGTAGAGACATGATGTCTGCCTGGCATCTTTCTGAAGATTAATGAAGGAGTGATTTTAACATAAGAGAGCCTTGCCATTAATATATAGTAATAAAGGAAGGGGAAGAAGGTCAAAGGGCAAATTGTTTATATAGGTAGAAAATAGGAAGTGGTAAGTATGGACCCTTGTGAAACTCCTTTTTAAAGGCTAGCTTTGTATGAAAAGAACGAATGCACTTTGATGTAAAAGTAGTGGTTGGATATATATTTTTGAAACCATGGTTGGTTGTCTGGGCAAAGTCTGTTTTGACAAGGTGCTGTCGGAGGATGCTGTAATACACAAAACTGGAGACTTTAGTAAGGTTGATAATAATGACACCAATAATTATTACCCCTTTATCAATGCATAATAGAATAGTTAGTCATGTATGGGGTCAGCTCTGAAAAAATAGATTTTGCTTTGCATTGACAGGTTATGATGGGGCTTGATTTGCTTAGGGACAGTCTCTATTATGATTAATTTCCAGATATTTGGCATTGCATTTTGCACAAGGAATATATTAAATATATCTTGTAGAGGAAATATAAGGGAATTCTAGGGATGAAGCCCATTTGAAGCTGGCAGTCTGCCTGTTCTTATTTATTCAAAGAGAAGTTCTACTTCTTTAGTTTTGATATGTTGAAAACAAACTGGTGGAATATAGAAATGAGGTTCATGTGGTTTACTGGGACCTGTGTCAGTGGTAAGGGGAGATGAGTCGTTTGGTAAACTCTGAGAGAAACTCAAATGGTGAGAATGTAGCTGTCATATGTTTTGTGGACTTGTTTCTTTGTCTTCCTGTTAACCGACTGAATTCCTAATAGATTTCTTTAAGACAGTTAATTACAGAGTGTTGTCTTTTCCTTATGAGTTGACATTTATGTCTTCCTATAGCTTACTTTGAGATATTTCTGAGTTGACTGTATCTTTGTCTGTTGATTGGTCTGTTGGCTTTCCACTTATGCCAGACATCATCACAAAAGTTTCAAAGTAATTTGAGTTCAATAATTTACCAATCTTTTTTCTTGACGTGAATAATTAAGATACAGTTTGAAAGTAGGAGACATAAAGATTTTTAAGTACATTAGAAATCGATTCTGTGGCTAGCTTAGGGTCACTATGTTTAAAATTAGTGACCAGTCTGTTTTACAAGGGTGTGTGTGTGTGTGTGTGTGTGTGTGTGTGTGTGTGTGTGTGTGTGTGTGTGTGTGTGTGTGTGTGTGTGTGTGTATATATATATATATATATATATATATATATATATATATATATATTTATTTTTTTAAGTTAGTTAATGTTGAAGACTGCCTTTCGTTGAAAGGTTATTAATTTCCTAGCTGTTTTATCAAGGAAGACCATTTAATACCCTAACGATCAGAAATTATGATTCAGAGCCAGAACAAGACAGAGGCTTTCTAGGTTTGGGGGCAACACATAACTAGCAATAGCCACATCTTTAATAATATTTCTTGTAAGGCATACTTGACATATTCTGGTAACTTTTTATGATGATGTAGCCTTAAATATATTTTCTCCCTGAACCAGCTTTGTTAATGTCTCATCATTACAATTATCTCTTTATCCAAGAAACACCAGGTAGACTGACACTTAACTGAATGGTACTGCAAATGGTTCTTCAAAGATGGATTCTCTTGCTCTAGTTAAATGTAATTTCTATGAATAGATGGGTAACCAGAAATCAGACTTGCTTTAGTAGTACTGCCACTCATGGAAAGGGGAAACATATAAATCCCCCAACATTCTCCTTGTTTGGACAATCTCTGGATTATTTGTATTGCAAAATATTCGGTCCAGTACCTATCACAGGAGGGTAAACTTACAATCACATTTCTTGTTGACCATTTGCGCTGAGTTCAGTTCCTCTTCAAAAGCCATATTGCATACTTGTCTTTGTAACTTGTAGGAGCTTTTCTCCCTGGGCCTCTACTGAAAATGGGCATGTATCCAGTTAGACTAGCCCGGTCAACAAATGTAAAATAAATAAATAAATAAATAAAAAGCCTTGGAAATGAGGAATCAGTAACCAAATTAAAACTATATGTATGGCTAAGATAGTTGGGAATGTTCTCTGCAGTGTCATAGCCAAGATATTTTTATTCCCACCAAATGTAGCCTTCTCAGAAGGTGCATGTTTCTGAACATCACACTTTTTCAGTACTAAAAAAAAATCCTTAATGGCAAAGGGTAAGGCACAAAAAATCCATGTGGCTTATTTTATGGCATACATTGCGTATGCCTGACTACACCCATGTTTTCAAGAATAAAATGCACCCCAGAATAAATTATATTTGCGATCTCATCCTTCTCCATTGACCTAAACTTAGCCCATCTTAATAGTTTTTGTTTACAAACAAACAGATCATCACTCCTGATATCGACTAAATCACCGACAATTGCAAGTTTCAGACTGAAAAAAATTATCAATAATTTCTAGCCTTCTTGATGTCTGATCTCTCTACAGGCGAAAGATGATAGTGTTTATAAAGGAGCATTAATATTCCACATAGTCTGCTAAGCTATCTGTATTATTCTGGTACAAGGCCCACTTGGCTGAAATGCTGTATTAAGTGATACCTACCCCCAGTTAGGCCCATTCCTTTGCTATGAAGACTCAGTTTCATGCACTCACCTGCATTACCTGAGCAGCTGAACTGTACTACTCAACATAAGGACATAACCTAGCTATTCCTTTCGCATTTGGTGCACTTCACATTAATAAAGAGATATTGCATGTGAAATGGTGACAAGGGAGTACACAAGGTTACAGCTGGATATTAATAATTCAATATAGCCAACTGGATAACTATAGAAGGTGTAACGTTCTCAATCCAAAATGTGTATTTTACAGCACATTATCTATAAAATAAACATGTGACATCCAGTGTGTACCCACAAATGTGGTTGGAGGATTGATTATTTTTTGAGGGGAAATCAATGATCCCTTCTTACTTCTGGATCCAGATATGCTGAATCACTGACCGGCGTATTTATTCTCCTTGCTGATTTTGACTACCTCAGGCTTTGCTCTTTTAACTACAGATTACCCTGCCAGACCCTAGCTTGTATAAGATATCTGGTTTCATGCCATATTTCTGAGACACACTAGTTTCCTACGGAAGATGACTCACACTCAAATGGGTCTCCCTTAGATAAAGGCACCTTAGTTGTACAAACGTTCACTAACAGGAAATTCAGAGATTTGCTTTGCAAATCTTGTGGCATTAAGGTGACAGATAAACATGAGACAAATGCTTAAAGTGGAGAAGAGGAGTTCAGTTTTAGGTGTGAGATGCGTTAATCCTACTATATGGAGAATGCTGTCTTTGCTGCTATTCATGACAAGGGATAGTGTGAGTGTTGTGCTTCCCACCTCCTTGGTAGAAGAGCCTTATTTTGTTTCAGTGGTCTGATGGTCTGAGAAGGTCACAGATACTGGAATGGTGCAAGACAGTCGGCTACCTTGGAATGTAAAAGGCCTAAATACTAAAATTAAATCTGTTTGCATACTGAAAGAGATTCAAACCATGAGAGCAGGTACTGTGTGCTTACAAGAAAGGAAACTTAATTTCATGGCAGCTAAGTGACTGCTTCGACAGTGAAATGTATGGTACTGTGCAGAGTACAGTAAGCTGTTTTTGAGGGGGGGGTTGACACTGACCAACATGAGGGTGAACTGGAAGAACTGTGATATAAGGGTAGACAAAGAAGGTAGATGGGCAATTGCAATTGTCTGTATGAGGCAAGGTTTTTTGTTAGTAGGATATTTCTATGTCCCCAATCCAGAGAACTTAAGCTCCTTCTATTCCTTTTACATTGCATTGATTGAATGGGGGGGGGGCACTATCTCCAGGTCATTATAGGGGGGATTTTAATGTAGACTTAAATGAGGCAGTGGACAGACTACCAAAAACTAACCTGAGGTTCACCAAGCACAAGGAGACCATCATATCATGGATGAAGGAATTTCACTTAGTAGATGTTTTGGAGGGTGATGTGTCCTTCAGAGTTTGTCTTTACCATTTCTGCCCCATCAGCTATTTCAGCCAGCAGAATAGACACATTTCTAATTAGTCACCATATGCTGGGGGACATGATGCCGATTAATATGCGACCCAGTGCCCTTTTGGATCATTGCATGCTGCTGAAAAGCCTCGACCTATAACAAATAAGCGTACATCCCTGGTCAGAATGGATCCTCTCTTAATAATCAAGAGAGACTGTCCTGAAGAAATCAAGAGCTGGATATCACAGTTCTGGTTTAGAGGTATTAGCTGTAGCCAACCCAAGCTCTTGAAATGGCAGTCCTTTAAAAGGAAGGTGTGCAGATTCACACATTATAAAAAATTGGCAGAAAACTGTAAGTACTAAATGGGTTTAGAAAAACAACAGCTGCATTTGCAGAACCTTACAGCACAGTACGTGAATAGTGGCTGCCCTGATCCGAGGTCATACCAAAATATAGGCAAAAGGTTAAAAAAGAAATCAAGACCCTTAAAATGGTCAAGTAACATCAGTTTTGGGAGACAGAGTCAAATTATTGTACTAGACTGGACTATCCAGCTCCCCTAAGCTGTTAGCTTATGGAAGAGGAAACAAACCCAGGCTATTACAGCCCTGAGGAGCATACAGAATTTTCTTATACATTCCACACAAGGAATTAGTACACTGAGGGACGTCTATCAGCAATTATACATGCAACAGACCCAGGAAGAATGGGACTGGATCAGGAGCTCTCTGGATAGATTTGAATGGCCAGTGCCATTACAAGAGGCAGAGAGACAAATACTTAGCTCTTCTATTTTGGTGGGGCAATCAAAAATGTGGTTCAGCCATTAAAATCTGGGAAAGTGTCTGGCCCAGATGGAGTTCTAGGAGAGTTTAGTTATATTCGCTGGTGGTGGAGGACCTAGTGCCTATTTTATTGGGCCAGTTTACTAGTAGCAGGGAGAATGGGATGTTGCTGCCTACAGCTAGGCCGGCATCTATTTTTTACCTTTCTGAAGGATGGTAAAGAACCCACAGACCCAATAACTATCACACTGTTTCTTTATTGCCTGTAGAAATCAAACTTTTAGCTAAGATTTTAGCAGTCAGGCTGGGTAAGTTGATGTATTTACTTGTGGAGGAACACTAGCAAGGTTTTATATCCAATACGTAGGACATCCCATGATTAATATGGACCTTAATGGCAGCTCAGCAATTAAGTCAACTGTCTGCTACTCCAGCTGCAACACTCTTCCATGACTTTCACAAAGTTTTTGATAATTAGAAATGGAATTTCCCATGGGAAGTCTTGAAGTGCTTTGTAATTTATGGGGAGTACCTGAGTCGGTGCAAGCTTTTATATCCTGCCTCACTAACCAAAGTAAACACAAATATCTGCTCTGAACCATTACTTTTTTCCCACGGAGCCAGGCAAGGTTTCCCCCTTGTCCCCTTATTTATTTATCATAGCGATGGAATCTCTGAGCATGGTTACAGATCAGCACCACAAACATCAGGGCATTAGGCAATCGAGCTTACCCGATGGAGGCTTCAGCTTTCCCTACTGGCAAAAATAACAGCCGTGGGTATAGTGATCCTTCCAAAGTTTTTGTTCATTGCCAAGTGCCTTTCTAATACCTACTCTGACAAAGACAAAATAGTCAATTCCATACAAGCCCTGATGGAGTTCTTTTGGAATAGAAATCACCCGTAGATAGCTAAAAAAAAAGATAATAGCATCAGAACCCTTTGTTGGATTAGGTGTACCTGATTTGGTCCACTTCATACTGGTGGGAATGAAACTGATGCCGATTTGGTTCCTCCCAGAGCTGAAACGTTGGCTATATTTGAGCAACTACTTCACCTATACAGCCAGGAGAAACGTTTGCTACTCAGGTGTCTGGAAAAAAGAGTATTAAGATGTTGCTGACTAAACTGCATCTTCTCCCAATGGAAAGCTGTAGGTGGGCATCTATTCGAACAACACAGACTCTTCAGGGACAGCCATCCAAGATGGGATGCTTGGTTAAAGAGAGTCTTTTTCTGCTGGTAAGATCTATTGCCTAACACTGGGTCCATGCCTCTTACCTTCATAGAACACCAAGACAGGTGTGATGGAGTAAAGCTAAAATGGTTGCGAAATCTTCTATTGGCAGATATTGGAAGGTACATTGATAATCAACCACCTGTGATAGAATCCAGGGTGGGATGGCTGTCCGAACATCCATTTGCTAAACTCCATTTGTTGTCAGCACTGCACAAGACTGTTGACACATACAGTACTGCAGTCTTTGAGGTAAATCGCCATAAGTGAGAGAGCATATTGGCAATTCAAATTCCCCAACAGCCTAGGACAGTTTATTTATTTTATTTTATTTTACATTTGTTAACCGGGATAGTCCAACTGGATATATGTCCATTTTCAGTGGAGGCCCGGGGAGAAAAGCTCCAACAATAACAAACAAGAAAAAAAAGACAAATATACAAAAAAACAAAATAAAAAAAAATTTTTTTTTTTTTTTTTTTTTTTAGGAGTCAGTAGAGAGTTAGATGACAAAATAATAATAAAACATAAGATCAAGTCAGAGGTTGGATGGATAGTCCATGGATTAGCCAGGTTTGGTACAGTAGCAGGTCCATTTTTTTGGGTATTGTTTGAGCTTGGCTTTAAAATGATTTATAGAAGAAAGTGAGGTAAATCTCAGGGTGGGATGGTTCCAAAGATCCTAGAGAGTTAGAAAGCAGTGGCAAATCTGGCTATGTGATTATAACAGGTAGTGATCTTATTTAGGATTGTCTTGTTGTTGACAGGGATCCTAGTTTTTATTGATGGCCTAGAAGTTTAGTAGATGGATGAATATTAGCATTTTAGTCTTTTGGGATTTAATATCAAGTGGCAGTTGGAGAGCCAGTTTTCTATTGTGTAAAGGTAGTCTGGGTAATTAGAGTCATCTGCATATTGGATGCAGTTAACTGTAGGTATGACAGTGTACATTACAGCCTGTTGTCTACCACTTAGGTAGGAAACAAACCATTGTGGTGCTTTTTTAGATCTAGACAGAGTGATTGTAGGTGGATTAATAGTTCATGATCGAGATGGTTGTTTATTAGGTACATGAATTGTTTTGAATACATTTCTCCATTATTTTAGCTAGAGGAGAGAGTATGGCTATGGGCCTGTAGTTAGACAGTTCAGTAGAACTAGATATCTTCCAGATATTAGAATTTTAGCTTCTTTTTAAGCAGTTGTGTAAGTAATGAGACTGGATAGGCAATGGCATATTCATCTGGAAGTTGGTCAGCTGAGAGGGTGGTAGGTTTAAGATAAGTGATGTTGTAATTGGTTGGAAGTTAAATAGTGGTAAATTTTTGGGTGGAATTATATGGGCTGCTGGGGGGGGGCTGAGGGCGACTGGCTATAGTCTTGGGATAGTCTAAAAAATGATTAAAACTGTCTGAAACTGCTTCTGGTTATGTTGATTGGAAGTTTGTAATTTGCTGTAGTATTGTTTTTGTCAAGTAGTATTAGTTTTTAGTTGCATTCCTAAGTTGCCTGTATTCAGTTTGATCCATAAAGCCCAAGCATTGTCTCTAAGTTTAATTTTAAGCCTAGTCTCTAGTCAAGGATCTCAATTAATTTTTTGTTGAAGTAGGAGACTGCTTCTTCTAGGGGGAGATGTTTTAGTATATTCCAATTACAAGAGTGAAGTTTTTGTTGAAATTTGGTTAGATCGAAGTTTTTTTTATTTCTGACATGTCGAAGTAGGGTTGTTTTGGATTGTTTGATTATATATGTAAGGTAGTGATTACTTACACTATCAGGAAGGGTACCAAATGTATACTGGCTAGGGTGATTATTAATGCTTTCTTTCTGTTTAGGTTTACCTATTCTAGTTGAGATTCTAAAGAACATGTATTCCAATCTATATTAAAGTATTAGATATCCAGTGGAGGGTGTTTTCTAGTGTGGCTATATTATTACCTGGGGGAATGTACATGCAGATTATATAGATGCATTTACTGTTATTAAGCTTCAGTTTGGTAGCTAAGATTTCTGAATTATTAATCTGAGGTGGTTGTATAACATCTGTAGTTACAATCATGTCAGATTTATCAACCTGTGTATGTATAACCCAGGGAGAAGTATTTCATTATCAGTAGTGGTGGGTTTTAACCAGGTCTCAGCGAGACACAGTATGTCAGGGGCGAGAACAGTAAGGAGGGCATAGAGTTCATGCAGTTTGTTATTGATGCTTCTGATGTTGAGATGACAGGTAAGAAGAGAGTTGGGTGGATGGAGACAGTTGTCTTAAAATACCCACAATATGTAGTCATTTACACCCTATTTATTTTAAGCCATTTGAAAAATCATTTTTGGCGTACCACCCATATAAATAAATAAATATGTTTGTCCACAGAAGGAAGAGGAATGATACCTGGTGGAGGTGTGGCTCTAGTGATGCTAATTACCTGCACCTACTGTTGGACTGTGCTAAGATCTGTATGATTTGGACAAGGATACAAGATGATGCTTCCTTTGCTGGGCAGAAACCAATCCCACACTTATGCCATGGAACAAGCCCACAAAGCTGGTTCAAAACCTAACAACACCACATCCATGGGTGTTGATACTATACAAGGGTGCTTAATTATCAATTCCAAATATGGAAAATGTGAACCCTGCTTATCCTGTTTAATGTAAGCCTATTGTAATGGCTTAATGAAAGGGTGGCTAAACCATAAAGCCTGGTAACTATAGGCCCATTAGTTTTACCAGCCTTATGCATAAAGCTATGAAATATATTATGTGAGGCCTCAGTTAAAATGGACAGTGAAAATCTCTTAATCCTTAACCTTCTGCAATTCAGATTTACGAAATGAGAGCCCTTCCTCTTCAGCCTCACTCATTTCTTCGACACTAGTCTCCATGCAGGTATTATTAACAGGCTTGTAATTCTGAATATAAATCCATATGTTGTGCAGATGGATAGCCAACTGGTTGTAAGACAGAAACTATATGTTTAGAGTTGCAAGTGCTATTTCTGATTGCAAAGAAGTTACCAGCGGTGTACCACAGGACTCCGTTTTTGTCTCTCTCTCTTATATGGCATCTATTTCTCAGATCTTCAGTCCAACATTTCAGGCCTGTGATTACCCAGGTTTGTAGACAAGTATAAATTGGGTGCTGTAATTCAGTCTTTTATTTTATTTGTTTTTCTTTACTAGAGAAGAACACTGATCAGATTGGACTATTTTGGGTTCAGACTAGGTTATATGCATAGTAACAACATACAGTAAGATTAAAGGAATAATTAAATTATAAAGTTAGTGACAAGATGGTTTAAAAAGAACTGCCAAGAGTATACAGTGCATAATACAGGTGTTATAGATGACGTTAATGTGGTCCAGCTAAAAGAACAGACATAGTGTATACAAACAAGGAGGGTTTTTTCAGCAGTGAGGAGTAGAAATTTTATTGTACAGAAAGCTGCAATACAAGAGCTAATAACAGGAGAATTGGATATTAGATATGTAGAAAGGAATCGATGCAGCAGATGAGGAATCAGTGGGCATGAGTTTATAGTTTGGAAAGGTTAAGACATTAAGTAGCCAATGTTTTCAGGGATGAATTCAATAGTGCAGCCATGGGAGTTAGGTAGCATGGCCTGTTTTCTGACATGTGTGCTTATATATTATTTATTTAGCTATTGTTTAAAATAAGGATTGAATCATTTGTCATCTCTGATTTCAGTAACATTAAGCAGCAGAGATTGCCACAGTTTAGAGACAAGAAGAGAGAAGGTAGGTCTGTGGAATGAAGTTTAGTGGACTGGGTTATGAGAGTAGGACCAACAGTGGATTGGCTTCTTGGGTTTTAGTGTGAGTTGATGTGTTGGACGTAGTTAGAACCACAACAGAAATCCACTCTTATGGTAAGTGTACAGCCCACAACCATCGGCAAAAGAATCCAAAAATGGCCATCACTCCAGTGAAGGTGAAAATGTAGGAAAAACATACTGAAGAACGCATATGGCTGAAACCGGTCTATGGTTTATGTATTTTAATGTTGATTAAATACATTTTCACCTTCCACTGGAGTGCTGGCCATTTTTGGAATCCTTTGTTGCTGGACGTACTTAGTCTCACAGGGGAGATGATTTGTCTTGGCGTATGAATCTAAAGAGAAGGGAAGAACAGCAAGGATGAGCTTGGTTCTGCCTTGGATGAGTAGCCAATTTGTTTTCTCCAAGGTGTTACAGTGCTGTTCATGATGGGTGGGGGTGGTGGTGTTGAATTCATCTTCCACTGACTCACAATTGCTCCAACATGGATTAAACATTGTTAACAACTGATGCAAGGGTGATTGCCTCAGATTAACTGTAAACATGTAGTGCAGTTCGTTCTGGCAAATAAAACACTTGACAAGCAACAGAGGTGACATGCCCCTCCAGTGAGACACTGTCATAATGGATCTCAGCATTCTTGTTGATAATCCTTATCTTTTGACTATCATACATGAACAAAAAGCATTCTGTCTGGCTCATCTAACTTCCAAATGCATCTTCCCTTGATCCAAAGTAGTCTTCATTTCCCTTTACGTATGTCTAATCAAACATATTTTTAAATATAATGACTCCTTTGTTTTGCATTTGTCTAAACATATCAATCAACTTGAGAAACTTCAGGTATTCATAACTAAACAGTTATGTCACCTCAAAAATCTTAGTTATCAGGAAAGAATCGAAGCTATTTCCTTGTACTTTATAGTATCCTCCACGGTGGTCTGTGTCTAGTGTTTTGAGCCATGAAAGATCCAATCCATCCTTGGACCCTTATTTCTTCACAGAGCAAATGGTTTCCCACTTAACCAGCTACAACAACTACACTTTTTCTCATCAAATATATAAGACAAATTGGCTGAGCAGTTTCACATCAGCTTACCTCTCATGTCTGGAACAAACTTTTACGACATATCAAGCAGGGTAATAGCACCAGTGCCACCTTCAATGTCCACCTGCAGAATTAGATGGGTAGCCTCAAGTTCTCACCAGTCTGTCTTGTGCTGCCCTCCTGGAAGCTGGAAGGAACTTTAGTATATGGGGTATTGGCTAGGCTTGCAGTTGTCTGAAGACTGATTGCTTAGTCCTTACATATGAACCTATGAATTATATTTACATAGGTAATGCAGAGTATGTGGTTTCATGTACTGGGGATGTTGGTAAGATATTGCTCAGCATGGGAAAACAAATTTTGGAATTTATCTTAGGCCATCTTGTTTCCACCAAAAAGTAAAGCTCGGCCTTGAAGTTTTCAGCTAAACACTGTAGATGTCAGATGACAGTGAGGGCCGATGAATAACTGCTAGGTCCGCCCTATCATATACTGCAGGTGACCTGGCTTTTTGTTACGGTCTTATTTCTGCCAGTGTTAACATGCAATGTTTTAGTACAAGGGATATGTACATATATCTGAGTCCAGGTCCATTAGTGTGCAGACCTTGGGGTGGGGTACTATACACACTGAGCAGAGCGAATAAGAGTTGTTGGCCGCAGCTGTTAGCTGAGATATACAAGTATCCAGGGTTTTTTTTAACAATTAATATATAGCACTTTTATTGTCTGCTTTCTAGTCTTCGGTTGTATTTTATTGCTATTAACTAATCTGCACAAGTAACTGATTTGTCTGCAGTTAAAAACATTCTGTATCTTTACAAATCTTTATCTGTTTAAATACTTTTATCTGTTTAAAAACTTTCTTTCTCTGCTATTGTCTGTAGGCTATTGTTTCTAGCTGAAGCCTTTCTTTAAAATTTGGCTAAATTGTGTTAAAAGTCTGTTGAGTGGGGGCTGGTTCTTTTGTGTTCTTGTAAAAAAAAAAAAACAGTTGTTCTCCTGGTATTTAAACCCTAACTTTGATAGGGTTTCTGTCTATACACACTGAGCAGAGCGAATAAGAGTTGTTGACCGCAGCTGTTAGCTGACATATACAAGTATCCAGGTTTTTTTTTAACAATTAATATATAGCACTTTTATTGTCTGCTTTCTAGTCTTCGAGTGTATTTTACTTGGTGGCTTTGCAGTTGCTCGCCCCTACTGTAAATCTGATCTGGGACACTCCTCTCAGTCTAGTGTCATTAGCTCATTCTACCTAATACAGAGAGAACATTGGATAAGGCCTTCTGTTTCTCCTTTTTCCCTTTCAAAAAAAAACCTCCTTGTGTTCTGACTGTGCTTCTCAAACATTTTGGAAATACAGAGTATATTTCAGAGCATTTATTATAACTGTAATTGCCTAATATTGCTACAACTTAAGTGCTCTCGGTTGCACTGCATCTGAAGTGTTTGTGTGTTTTAGCTGCTTTTCTGTATATATAGACTTCTCTGTTTCTTTAACTAAATAAGCTCTGCAAAGTTGTTTTATTGCATTCCTGCCTGTATTTCTGAGTTTTTTTGCACTTTTAAAGTTTGTTTTTGCTTAGTTTAACTGGTAGGCTACACACTCAAGTGCGCTAGCCAAATTAAAGCATTTACCGTGTTTCTGTACCTAATTTCTGCTACTTTGTAAAAAAAAAAATCCTTGTTTCCAACCTTTACTGAACTAGAATAGTCCAGTCTCCAGGTATTGCTGATCTCTGGGCTGTGTCATAGTTCCTGTGTTGGCCATATCCTTATCTGGATAGGGGGAAGCTTCTTTGTTCACCAGTGAGAGTGGGGAGCTCTGAGCAGCCTATTTGTCCCTTGAGGAGTGGTTCCAGCCCAGTGACTTGTAGCTTATTGGCCGTTTTGGGCCATTTCCTATCTCTTTCTAACCCCCTGCTTTAAAGCCAGCTTTAGCACGCTTTTGCGCTTGTAATTTAAAGTTTGTCCTGTTTGTTGCATTTACCTGTTGAGGCTACACACTCAAGTGTGCTAGCCTGTGTTACATATTTATTGCATTTTTCTGCTGTTTGTTGCAAAAAAAAAAAAAAAATATCCTTGTTTCCCATCTTTCCTGACCTAGAGTAGTCCAAATACAGGCTTTGCTGTATTCTGGACTTTTGGAAAGTTCCTGTGTTGCCCATTTCCTTTCTTGGATAAAGGGAGGCTTACAGCAGCCTATCTATCCCTGGAGGAGTGTTCCCAGCACAAGAATCTGGTAGTCTACTGGCCGTTTTGGGCCAATTTCTAGCTCTTTCAGGTCCCCCTGTATAAAACCCGCTTTGGCGCGTTTTTTGCGCTTGTTACTACTCAGCCAAGCTCCTTGTGATCCTGCAGAGTGGTGCTAGCAGCAGAGAGGCTAAAAGAGCGACTGCTAACCTGATAAAAGTGTTTTTTCCTGCTACTACCTGGGCGACTGTCCGATCTAGCTAAACTGCAAGTAATTCTGCTTCTTGAACTGTTTTAAACTGTTTAAAGTTGTTTTTGCACCTGCACTTTTAAAGTTTGCCCTGTTTGTTGCATTTACCTGTTGAGGCTACACACTCTAGTGCGCTAGCCTGTGTTACATATTTATTGCACTTTCCTGCTGTTTATTGCAAAAAAGAAAAAAATATATCCTTGTTTCCCATCTTTCCTGACCTAGAGTAGTCCAAATACAGGCTTTGCTGTATTCTGGACTTTGGAAAGTTCCTGTGTTGCCCATTTCCTTTCTTGGATAAAGGGAGGCTTCTTTGTTCACCAGTGGCAGCGGGGAGCTTGGAGCAGCCTATCTATCCCTGAAGGAGTGTTCCCAGCACAAGAATCTGGTAGTCTATTGGCCATTTTGAGACATTTTCTAGCTCTTTCAAGTCCCCCTGTATAAAACCTGTTTTAGCGCGGCTTTGCGCGATTTTGCGCATAGTCAGCATCATTGGGTTTAAACCATTCTCGGCTCCACAAAGTCTGCTCTTCACTTTTTCCCTTACAACTGATCTAGTTCTCATAATAAACACCCTATTCCCACTCTAAAGCCTGGCACTTGCTCACTAAAGCAATTATATAAGTCAGCACTAAAAAATTAAAAGCACTACACCCTCACAAACTCCCCTTAAGTAGTTTGTTCCCCATTGGCCCTTTTTTTCAATTATAAAGGAATTCCCAATACTATTCTAGCATGTCCAATGGTCAGTTGTCAATCTCCTCTCTGGTCCAGCTGGTGAATCTGCGAATCTTGAGGCAATGTTATAACTGCCTCATGTACACAGACAACCCTCTCCTCCTCCCAACAAATTCCAACACATGTGAGAGATGCAACCATATAGCCAAACTGGAGGATAAACTCTCTGAAACCACACTCACTACAATTCCAGTCTCACAAAGACCTACCACGACAGCAAACCAAACACATAAACACACAAAAACATACTCGGAGGTTCTAAATAAAAATCTGCCTAAGCAGCAGAGACCTCCAAAGCAGACACCCAAGCAACCGCTACCCCAAAACAAAACACGTGCAACACATAGCTCACAAAGCCAGTGTGCCGAACAGTCACAGCCCTTATGGCTAAACAACACACCTGATACACTTGTAATAGGTGACTCTGTCGTCAGGCACACTGACATCCCGCTCACCAGTCTGAACAAGGAGAAGGTCACGGTGAGCTGCCTGTCGGGCGCTAGGATCCGCCACATAACACAAGCACTCAGGTCACTCCAAGGTAAGTACAAATATGACTCAGTCATCGTCCATGCTGGTGTGAATGACCTGAGACGTACCTCCCTGGACTACATGAAAAGAGACATAGAGGAGCTCTCTGAGCATGTAGCCCAGGCGGTATGACCCTGACCTTGAGTAGCATCTTACCCTCACCAAGAATGATGCCACAATATGAAGACAAGATGATCAATTTCAACACTTGGCTTAAGTATTGGTGTCATTCAAAGGGGATCCAGTGCCTGTCTGCCTGGGATGACATGCTCGACAAGCCACGATGCTTCGCTAGGGATGGCTTGCACCTGTCACCCCTAGGCTTTCGGATATTGGCAAAGGCTCTTGCCACCCCCATAGTGCCTTTTTTAGGCAAGGCTCAAAAGACAAACCCACCTCCATAGGTATCACAAGGGATAAGAAACTAAGAGTAATGCTACTCAATGCCAGAAGTCTAAACCTCAAGATGCACGCACTCGAAACTCTCCTTAGCATGGAGAACATCGATATCTGCGCAGTAACAGAAACCTGGTTCAAGGCTCCCGAGAGCACCCCAGCACTACCAGGTTATACCTCATACCATGTTTTTTGGCCCCAAAATTTGGACTGAACAACAAAAGGAGGGGGAGTATCAATATTCGTCAAAGATACCCACACCTCCAGGTTAGTGGCACAGCACGAAGCATCAGAGACTATCCATGTGCAAATAACAGTGGGTAAAACTGCTTTCCAGTTTATAGCCTGCTACAGACCACACTCCCAAACCCAGGAACCCCACTCTGCCTTCCTGAGAACACTGGAAAATATGAAGGTCTCTCCAAACACCATTATATTGGGCGACTTCAACTACCCTAACATAGACTGGGAGCATTACTCTAGCTCCAACACCCTAGCCCAAAGGTTCCTAGAATTTATAAATTCAAATGCTATGGAACAACTTGTTGCCACTCCCACAAGAGGGGAAAACATACTGGACCTGATCATCACCAACACGGGGACTCTATGCTCCAGACCAGAAGTGTATCCCTCACTGGTAAGATCAGACCATAAACTAATCTCACTAGATATTCACATCCCGACCCCAGTCCCTGCCCAGAAAACCACAGTGAAAAACTTCTCTAAAGCAAATTTCACACTCCTCAAAACCGAGGTGAAATCCTTCAAAGCCCCTGGGCCTGTGGAAAATATGGCCCAGACCGCAGAATCCTTTATAAATGCATTCTATGAACACCTTCAGGAATGCATGGATCATGCAATCCCAAATAAAACCAAGACCCAATCCTCCAAGGTTAGGCGTCCTGTCTGGTGGACCCCAGCCATAAACAAACTATACAATAGAAGGAGGAAGCTACTACATGATAGAGCAAAATCCCAAAAAAGGCAGGCATCTCTGATCAGTATTAGCAAAAATCTACGGGCACTCATAAAATCGTCTAAGGCCAGCTTCGAGAGAAAAATTGCACAGGACACTAAGGATAATCACAAGGCTTTCTTTAGTTATGTTAGGAACCTGGGTGGGAATTCCCAGATATGCTCAGAATTAGTCCAAAATGACAAAAAATACACCGAACCCACAGACATTGCCAACATCCTAGCTGACAGGTTCAGCGCAAACTTCTCCCCCCTTCCCAACCAAAAGGGCAAATATCTATCCCAGCAGAGTGCTGCCCCCCTGACATCTCAGATGCTCAGGTAAGATCTGCCCTCTCCAAAGCAAAAAACACAGCATCAATGGGACCAGACGGTGTCCCGGGCTGCGTCCTACATGAACTCCAAGAAGAACTAAACCCAAACATAAAACTACTGTTCAATCTCAGCCTTACAACAGGATATGTACCCAAAGACTGGTGTACAGCAACAGTGGTCCCTCTCCACAAAGGTGGTGCCTCAATGGATCCTGGAAACTATCACCCCATAAGCCTGACTAGCTTGGTCTGCAAAGCTATGGAAAGGATCATCATGGACCTCATAAATAAAGATATTGGGGACCTACAGACACTGGATCCTACCCAGTTCGGTTTTGTTAAGGGCAGATCCTGCCTCTTCTACCTGGTCGATTTCTTTGAAACAGTCACCAAGGCCATTGACGAGGGGAAGGTGGTTCACACAGCCTACCTGGACCTTGCAAAAGCCTTCAATACAATACCCCACTCGGGCATTATAGATAAGCTCACCAGCTTAAATATAAACCCCTATGTCACTAGATGGGTTGCAAACTGGCTCAAGGACAGAACCCACATGGTTAGAATTGCTGGAGCCATGTCAGACTCCAAACCAGTTACAAGTCGCGTCCCACAAGGCTCAGTCCTGGGACCTCTCTTGTTCGGTATATATTTCTCGGAGGTACAGGCTAACACGGAAGGACTGTGGCTGACCAAGTTCGCAGATGACTGCAAACTGGGCGCCATAATCGACTCTCCAGCCGACACAAGCATCCTACAAAAGGGCCTCATAGAAACAGACAACTGGTGCCAGAGCCATGGCCTCAAGCTAAACGCCAAAAAGTGTATAGTCATCCCCTTTGGCAAAAACAAAGTGCCCACAAATTACCACATAGGTGGTAATCCATTAAGTACAGAAGAAGTAATTAGGGACCCAAGTTGATAGCAATCTCTCATTTGACAACCACGTGGCCAAAGTGGTTAGAAAAACATTTTATATAGCCCACCTAATCATGAAGGGATTCACATCTAGATCAGGGGAGGTCATCGTGCCTCTTTACTCATCCCTCATTAGGCCCATAATTGAGTACAATGCCCCTTTTGGGATGTACCTTACCAGACACCTGCAGCAACTGGAAAGACCCCAAAAGTACCTCACCAAGAGGATCATAGGGCTCAAACAGATGCCATATGCTCTACTCAGTGGCATACCGCCTGCTCAGAGGCGATCTGTGCCTGACGTATAAAGCCATGTCCAACCCGGAATTAATGGACATGCTGCACCTCAGAAAATCCAAATCCCATCGAGCTATGCGCTCGAGAGACTTGAACCTCAGCACTGAAATAAATAGGACATGCTGGAGGGACAGATTCATAACCCAGAGGCTCCCTTCACTCTGGAATAAAATCCCAGTCCAGGTTAGGCAGAGTCCCTCATTGATTCTCTTCAAGAGGAATCTTGATGAGTGGATGGGAGATCGTAGGTTTACCCCTGGTATCACTTCTGTGTCACTGTTAGACAGAGGCACAGTATACTAACCTCGAAAACGGGCATAGCAAAATTTATTTAAAATGGGTGGCGAAAGCCAAACACACTCTGGCTAGGCTTATAAATGCCCTAGGGCAGATAGCCTAGTATGAACCTATGAACCTATGAGCCCTCCCAAGGAAACAAGAGATGTCCATTAACAACTCAGTCTTTCATCCACTAGGTGGCACTCCTACATAAGGTATAGGTTCATAGGTTCATAGGTTCATAGATTTATACTAGGCTATCTGCCCTAAGGCATTTATAAGCCTAGCCCAAATCTTTGTGGCTTACGCCACCCCTTATATGAAAAAATACTGTGCCCATTAGTTTGTTGTGCCTCTGTCCAGCAGTGACACAGAGATGATTCCCGGGGTAAACCTACGATCTCCCATCCACAGGTATAGGTTCGTATAGTTTATCAAAACTGAGTCTTTCCCCTGCACAGGCAGGACAAATTTGCGACAGGATTTTCATAATTAGAGATTTTTCAAATTTCTTGTTAAATTATTTTATTTTTATAAGACATATATTTCACAATTACATTTTGTGACTGGAAGGATAATAACCATCATTCTGTTAGCTAAAAAAGTTTATTTTCATTTCATAATTCATATTATAAAATGTTTCAATTACTTGCTTTCATCTGATTGATCAGTGAACATTTCTTTGACACAAATTAAATTAAAAAATGCCAAGCAGAGAAAACTCCCCACTTATTTGTATTACCACACTGATACTCATAACTAGTCTGCCACCTTGGTAAGTAGTTTCAAGCTGCATTGGCATGTTGGAGTAAATTGTTGT
The DNA here is from genome assembly GCF_019279795.1 of Protopterus annectens. Taxonomy (NCBI): domain Eukaryota; kingdom Metazoa; phylum Chordata; order Ceratodontiformes; family Protopteridae; genus Protopterus; species Protopterus annectens. The sequence continues at coordinate 345,732,626 of NC_056739.1, forward strand.
ATAAAACAATTACAAGATACTTTTCTGTAAATGCTGGCCAGAAGCGTAAAGGCCAACAAACACGAGTCAGACAAATGTGAATTCCCAGAAGATTTCTCTGGGTAGTTCTGAACCTGGCATATGCCATTTAGCACTGAACATGTAATACTGAAATAGATGAAAAGTGATGGCCAAAACATTATATAATAATGGTCCTTGAGAAAATCAAAGTGGAGAAATGTATACACTATTTTAGCAAGTACAGACTGGATATATTATTGTTTTTTCATTTTTACTTTCGCAGTTAGATGCCCAGGTGAGTGGTAATTGTATACGTTCATCCCTAATCTGTTTATTATAGCAGCTAAATAGTCCTTTTTTTGTGAAGATTGCTGTGCCCTTTTCCAAGCTTAGTGCCACACTTTAAGTACAAAAGGGTGATGGACCGAGGTGTACTGTTGGAGCTGTCCGGCCATTTCTTGTGAGGATGGCTCACAACTGACCCCAAGAAAGTCCAGCATATCTCAAAGAAACATGTACTGATAGGCATTGCTGCTATTAAATGTGTCACGGACTGTGGTTTTAATGAGGGTCTCAGGTCACTACATAGCATTAGGAGTTGGTGAGTGCAACTACCAAAGAAATGCATAATCCTCCTTATGCTTGCAGTGATCCTTTGCACTTCTACCTGTAAGGTAGGCTTTTTTCATTTTTACCTATGTATAAACTTCTAGGTACACATGCTTGTTTTTGTGGCTTGACAGAGGAGTGTTGGGGATATGATGCATGCTCACAAGTATACAAAATAAAAGTACAGACCCAGGAATGAAACTCAAGTCTTAGTTTTATCAGGGTGATACTCAATGTATTTGTCAGTCCTCTTAGTTGTGTTGCTAACATTTGCAGGTACCACAAAAAGGTGAAGCAAGATTTGTAGTTGTTTAAAAATATCAGATGTCATCTGTTATGTTTTATCCAATTAGATTACAAGATTATTAACGTCCATTTTATAATGAAAAATGCACTGATGACTGAACAGTAATAGGAAACCTGTAGCCTAAAGCAGCTTCTAGAAGGAAAAAACAACTTGACATTCTCTGCTGTTTTTTCATAAAGAACTAGCAGGAAGAAAATCTGAAATTAATACACTCTATATAGCCTATTTAATTCCTCAAACCAAGATACACTTTGACAGTTTTATGTTATTCTTTAGTGAGAATAAGCACAATGCTATGCTTATAAATAAGTAGCCTTTCACAAGAACTTATCTGTCTAATAGGTCTGGCTCAGGCAATCTCCGTGCCGTTCATGTGCCATAAATCATTTTCTAATTTGTAACATGAATAATTGATTCATGCCTTTGCAGGCACAACAATAAATTTCTCTATCACAAAAAACTGGACTGGGGCATCCCTTCATTGATTACCTGTACTACTGTCTAATTTCCTTTAATTCATGGTGTCAGTCCACCCCCAAAAGATAGCTGACAGACTGAAAGAAGCAAAGCTGATCATGGCATACCTCTACAGCAGTGGACAGTCACCCTGTCTGTCTGCACTAATTTGAAAAATATGTAGAAAGACAGGTGAAGGCTTTTAGATTTGCAGCTGTACTGTTGTGCCATATGATTTGTAGCAACTGGGATGATAACACAGAAATGCACTGATGAGAGTTAAGCAGTAACACCCAAGAGACTTGTTCATTCTATTTCTGGGAAATTAGTTAGCTCGCGTCAATCCTGTGACTCTGATTGGGGTAGGAGCAGCTCATTTTTAAAGGAAATAATAATTTTTCAAATTATATTTGATTGTTTAGGTAAAGTGCAATAGCTGTTCATTGTGGGAGTCTGCTATGCAGATATGACACTGAGCTAATATTAAGTTTTTCCTTTGCAAAATATTGCACATACCATTCTGTTCATTTGTATGTACACAGAATAATGGAGACTTGGTTTAGGTCATTACAGAATTTTCTCCAGTTTGGGATATAGGACATAAAATAAATTCAAGCGCCCTAAATAAATAGAAGTCAGTAAATTTATGCCCACACTCTGAAGTTCTGTGTTTTACATATAAATTTCATGCATATTTGGTTAAGTTTAAGAGAAATGCAAAATAAGAAATGTTCATTTTTTCAATGACAAAAAAGAAACTCACCTACCTGCAAATAAGTACCACTACTGCTTGTCATGTTTTACCCCAAATCAAGTTTTACTTGCAATCTCTTTTTAAGTTGGAGTTCCTGGTCCTGACTTATTGCTTCAGTCTGTGCTTTAATCTCACTCAGCTTCAGGTTGATTTGTTTCTTTGGTTCCTTTGCTTCATAGTCACTCAATGCTGTTTAATTATTGGTATAATAAATAAATCAATAAAATGCATACAACTCTGATTCTGAAACAAACTCGGGACATAAAGAACATGATTTAGTATTTAGTCTTTTCGGGGAAAGAAAAAAAAGTATTACATCCTACTCTAATACAGTATAAAGAAATAATACTCAAAACCTCGGTAGTGCAATAGGTAGCACACTCATCTCTGGTGCTGGAAGATGAGAAGGTTGTGGGTTCTATACTCACACCAGGTTGTTTGATTCATTTTGCCAGCACTGGCACTGCAGTGCAGCATAAGTGTGTGCTACACTCCAGAGAATGACGCCCATCCGATGAGACATTAAACCATGGCCTCCTCTACCTGAGCTGGTGGTATGTCTGCAGATGTAAAAGATTCCATGGCACTAACTAAAAAGAATAGGAGATGTTTCCCAATGCCCTAACTAAATTTCTGTTAGTATGAATACCACCTTGGGTCTTCCCTTAAAAGAGGCCATTGGCCTACTAGGACTAACCTGGTTAACAAGTTGTAAATAAATAAATAAACACTTAAAAGAGGAAGTCAGAGCATGAATGGAGGTGGAATATACACACCTGTGGTCCATAGGCATGCACAGAAACAAAAGTGAGAATTTATTTTTGAGCCACAGGAAAAGTACTATTAAAAATATGTCTCTGATGGACAGATGCAGTCAGTAACTCACCCCTATGAATCAAATATAAATCAAATTTGTGGGTCACATTTGGGTTGCATGGCTAGGTATTTAAGGGCTCTAGAGGTTGTTAGCCTACTATACACCTATATGAACCTATCTGTGATCAAGAACATCAATTTCTTGTGGCTATAGAAATCAAGGCCTTGTAGCCAGAGCACATATCCTAAACTTATGTACAGATCATAGAACATAATAAACCCCAGTGGTGGAGCCTTCCAGAAGGTTTGTTAAGAATAAAATAATGGCTCATATCAGGATGCCTAGGCTAAGACATCAATCAGATGTTTGCTGTGACACATCAGAAAGGTAACAGAAGCAGAGAAGTGTGGAAAATGTGAAGGAGAGTATTGAAAATAACAGGATGTTTAATATACCATCAGAATGCAGGCCTTTCATTATTAATCTGAAACATTTTACTTCAAGTTAAATGTCTAAAGATTTCTTTTGAAGTCTATATATTGTTTTTTTTTTGGATTCTTCTTGATCGATCAAATGCAATATATAATAATCAGAGACCAGATATGTGTCCTTAATATGAAGCTAGCTATGAAAAATATGGCCCACTATGAGTCTCAGGTTTGGGGAAGGAAGGTGGGGATGTCAATGACTGGTGAAGATCGACAACACAGATGGAATGTTATGGTAAGCCATAACTTCTGATGTTGTCAACTTTCACTGAATCCTTGACAGTGGGACAGAGTCCCCAGCTACTTTAGCCTTGGGAGGTCTCATGGAAGAATATTCCTAAGTACCATAGAGCCAAAGGATGCTCGACCCCCTCGAGACCTGATTTAATTTGTAGTGAGTGATAAAGATAAGAGGAAAAGGCCAAGTGGCTGCTGTGCAGATGTCATCCAACGATGTTCTGGCATGAAAAACTGCAGAAGTTGCCATCAAATGGGCTTTAACTGGATGTGAGAGTTGGAGTCCTCTAGAATGAGAGATGAAAGTTATGCAGTCTCTGAGCCATTTGGCCAAGTTAACTTTTGAAACTGGATTACCTAATAAAAGAGGGGAGAATGCCACAAATAATTGGTCAGATTTTCTAAAATTGTTTGTTCTGTGAAGACAGATACGTAATTGTTTGTGGACATCTAGTAAGTGAAGGGCATACACCCCTTTATTAGAAAAATTAGGGAAGAAGGCTGGCAGTTGTAGAGTTTGGTTAATGTTAGATTCCAAAACAACCTTTTGTAAAAAGGTTGGATTTATCCTAAGGCAACCCTGTCCTTGTGAAATATTAAACAGGGAGGTTTGCAGGATAATGCCTGAAGTTCAGATACTCTTCTGGCAGATGTAATAGGCACCAAAAATAAAGTTTTCCAAGACAAATATCGTAAGTCATAAGTCACTGATGGTTTGAAAGGGTTCATAATAAGGTCCTGAAGAACTAAAGTTGGATCCCAAGGAGGAATGGGTTCCTTAAATGGAGGTCTTAACATTAGGAGACCTTTTAAAAATGCTTTACAAAGTTTGTGAGACATTAAAGATGCACATTTAAAACCCATATGAAAGTTGGAAATTGCAGTTATGTGAACTTTAATTGTTGAAGCAGAGGAATCAGATTGGTTAAAGGTAGCTAGGAAATCCAATACCTTATGAATAGGACTGGTATAAGGGTCTAGTCCACTTTCAAGGGCCTAGTTAGCAAATTTTTCCCATTCACATTGATACAGCTTCTTAGTAGAAGGTTTTTGATGAGAGACAATAATTTGTCGGACAGGAGAAGAAAGTGAAAGATGCCTGGAAATCATGGGAATTGGAGAAGCCACATAGTGAGCTTGAGATGATGGAGGTTCGAATGAACCATGCCCTCTGGATGGGACAGCAGATCTGGAGCTGGGTCCAGCATCCATGGTTTCCGAAGATGATGATGCCAAAAGAAGTGAAACCAAACTTGTCAAGATCAGAAGGGGGGGCAAAGAGGATTACCGAGTTCTCCGACCTTTTGGCTTTCTTTAGAAACTGGGATATCAAGGAAGTTGGGGGAAAGGTGTAGAGGAGACCGGGGGACCAATTGTGGATAAGAGCATCTCTGGGAGACTCCATGGGAGTGGGAATTAGGGCAAAGTAACTGCTGCACTTGTTTAGGGGGGACACAAAAAGGTCACAGCTAGGTTGGCCCCAGTGATCAAAAATCTTGTTTACCACCACAAGATTTAGAGACTTCTCAGTAGGCATGAGAATGGTTCTGCTCAGTTTGTCTGCTATCACATTGGAGCTCCCAAGAATGTGCATTGCTTTGAGAAAGTGGTTGGAAGAAATCACCCATTGCCAAACTCTGAAGGCCTCTCAATACAATGGGTAAGATTTGGTTCCCCCTTGTTTATTGATGTACCAGACTACTGACATTGGGAGTGTGGCCTAATAGTTAAGGTGTTTGCCTTACAAACACAAGGTGTAGGGTTTGAGTCTCACAAGGGATAATTGGCTAGACTTAAAATGGCTCACAAGGGCAGTTAGCTTAGTACTAACCTATGAACCTATAACATGTTGTCCATCTGAATAGCTATTGTCTCTAGAGGAAGGATGTCTTGAAATGCTTGAAACGCTAACAGCACTGTCCTCATCTCCAGAACATTGATGTGTAAGTTGGCCTGTAATTTGGACCACGTGCCTTGGACTGTTTTTATCAGATAATGCCCCCCCACCCCATCTAGAAAGAGTATGTGGTCACTATGGCTTGGGGCTGGGGGAGAATGAATGGCCGACCCAAGAGAATCTGATCGGAATGGAGCCACCACGTGAGATCCTGTTTGCAGTGATTGGTATTCAAGATTAGGTGAGACATTGGTAGGTGCATCATAGACCATTGGGAAGCAAGTAGCCATTGCAAAATTTGCATGTGATACCTTGCTAGGGGAACAAGAATGATTGATGCTGCCATGGAGCCCAATGTTTGTAGGGCTAGTCTTTCTGGAACCCCTTTGTTTCATATAATTCACTTTACTTGTGATCTGATGTGTTGAAGTCTTTCTGGAAGGAGTGAGGCAATTTCTGAAACATTGTTTAAATGGGCTCCGATAAACTCTAATTGCTGAGCGGGTTGCAAGCTTTATTTCTTGAAATGTATGGTTATGCCTAGAGATGTACAGAGTTGTAAAGTGTAGTCTCTTCTCCATTTTAACTGAAGCCTTGTGGCAGCGGTAAGGAGACAGTCACTGAGGTAAGGAAATACTCTAAATCCTAGCAGTCTGAGATGAGCTGCCACTACTGTCATGCATTTGGTGAACACCCTGGGGGCTGTGGTGAGACCAAAGGGTAGCGCTCTGAATTGGAAATGACTGGCTCCCAGATGGAAGTACAGATACCTCCTGAAGCTTTGTCCATTTTTATATGGTAATAACTTCCTGAAGGTTTACAGAAGACATCCAATCACCTTTTTTCCAAGAATGGAAGTATTGACTCTACCGAGACCATCTGGAATTTGCTTTGCTGAACTGCCTTGTTGAAATAGCTGAGATCCAAGATGGGTCTCCGGTCCTCTGTTTTTTTGGGCACTAAAAAGAACCTTGAGTAATACCCGGATCCTGTTTGGTCTGGTGGGACTTTTTGGATGACTCTTTTGTCTAGCAGTCTTTGAATGTCTAAAGCTGCTGCTTCCCTGTGACTGGGTGGTACAACTGGGAGTTTCTTCTGGGATGATGGGAGAACTCATAATGGTATTCTGTAACCTCTGCATATTATTCCCTGCACCAATTTACCCATAGTTAATGTTTGCCAGGCAGATTGGTGCAGAGAGAGTCATCCCCCGACTGCCTCTAGAGGAGGGCAATCAGGCACCTGTTCAGGGGTGCTGGTAGGAAGTGCAAAAGAAAGATTCTCTGGATCCCTGATTTTGCAGTGGATTCCTGCCTCTGGGGCAGCATCTTCCATTACTTCTCCCTCTGCCAGGGGAAAGTCTTTACTGCGTGAATTCTGGAAAGGCCCTTTGGATTTTGTAAACCATAATCTCCCACTTCTCTGGTTCCTGGAATAGGACCCCTGATGAGTGGAGAAATGTACACCTATGACAGAAAGGGTCTTACCATCCTTTTCACATCTGGCTAAAGTGTCTTTAAACTTGGGACCAAAAAGGGTCGATCATTCAAATGGATCGTTGACGAATGACACTTTGAATGATTCCACAAAATCACACAAGCGATTCTGGGAGTGCCTTCTAATGGCTATGCCTGAACCCACTGCTCTGGAAGTCCCTTCACCTGCATGAGCAATTAGCCTTATGGATGAGTTAGAAATTGCATCAAGGGTTGCTAGCTGAGAGGTAACTTTGTTCCATACTCCTTCAGCCACTGCTCCTTCGAGGGTATCCAAGAGATCCTTGATCAGATCCCTCTGTAGACTTGTGAAGTGTACCATATAATTCAAGGACCTGAAAGCAAAGGTCACTGAAGCATAAACACACTTCCCAAATCTATTCAAAGTCCTAGACTCCTTGTTAGGAGGATGGATAGTCAGATGTTCCTCAGCAAGTCCCTTTTTTGTGGCTGACGCTATCACCGTGGCATCACTGGGTGTTCCTTTGGACCAGTGAGGCTCATCATTTGGGGTAGATAAGATGCGATCAGGCCTTTTGGGAATTGGCTCAATAGCATCGGGCATCTTCCACACCTGGTGAGTGATCAGTTTAATAAGACTGTCAGCAGGCAGAGAGAGATCCAAAAACTAGAGGGCTGGGCATGAAAAGCCTCCAGGTATACTGAATCCTCCAAGGAAGGTTGGACAGAGGACCAGCCAGCCCTCTGTTTCAGGATTTCTAGGATGTCCCTGAAGGAAACATCATCAGGGAGAGACCTGGAGGAACATTTCCCTTCATCAAAATCAGCATCTTTGGTGAAAGACTCTTCCGGGTAGTCTACGTGCTTCCTCTTGCACTTCCTCTTCACAGGAACTTCCTTGGGGGGATGATCCTGGGAAGTGTCCAAAGAGGAAACAACCAAAGTGGGTGTAACCTGGGACTTTTGTGCCCTCTGTCCCAAAGTTTGCCCATCAGAGTTGGGCATCTTACCGTGGCACCTCTGGAACCTTTTGAAACCAGTAGGGCGTATTGAAGGTTTAAGAGGGGAGAGCTGTTTTTCAGCTATAACAAAAGAAAAAGGGCTGACACACACAGACACACAGATAAAGAAGAGATATAGAGACAAAGAAGTTTTCTTTTTTTTAAGAATTAAGAAGGGATAGATAGAAAGAGGAAACTACCAACAATCGTAATATAAGAGCACATAAAAAGGTAATATAGGGAAGAAATATACCAACAATGGTACTAAAAGAGGCTACCAAAGGTAGAAAGATAAAGAGAAAAGAAATAGAATCATATGAAGCTACAAGAGGAGTGGGTAGACAGAAAGAAGATTTAAGAAGAAAATTAAGCAAAAGTATGTAGATATAAGAGTATTAATAGAAATAAACTTACTCAGAATCAGTCAAGGCTCTAGAGAAGGACAAACACGCCTGACCTACGAAGTGGCAAATGAGATCTGAGTTAAATTTGAAGAGGAGCATTGTGGGTAGTACCTGGCTCGAGAGTTTGGAAGGCGCAAACTGAAATTAACGGCCGAGTGGGTTCCGAGGCTCTGAACTCAGCCCACTGTCAAGGATTCAGTGAAGACTGATAACATCAGATCACAACATAACTCTCAATGGACTTAATGACTGCTAGAAACACTTACCAGCAGTGATTTCTCCCCATGCGAACATATATCCCATCTGCTTTATCTAAGTGAGAAAGGGCCTTAGCTTTGTGTACCAGCTCTGCTTTTACCAGAGGAGAAGGTTATTTACAAAAAAAAATAAAACAATACAGGCCCTCAAGCTTTAGCATTGCCTAGAAAAAAGACATCAGTAACTGACCTAAACATTTTATTAAGTTTTGTACCCAGTAAACAACTGGCAAAAAAGTGATACTATACAAGAGAACTGCTCAGAAAACCAGTCAGGCAGCCTTTCCATAGGATGATTAAATGTTCTGTAAGACCTCTAGGTGGCGACATTGTGTTACTGGTGTGCAGTTACTCATGAATATTCAACCATTGGACTTCTTGTTACTTCTTGTAGGTGCAGGATTTGATCATCTTACTGCAGGGTTTATATTACATCTGGCAGTCTACAGCTCTAGGCTCATTAAAAAAGTCAGGGGTGATCACAGCACATTAGGCCATCAGTGCAAAATTCAGGGTGTGGGATACCAACAGGGTAACCAGTCATGACCAACTGAGTTCTATACAGAGGCTATTGTTTTATAATCCATTCTTATATTGTAAGAAAGTGGAAAATGGTCTGGGAATCTCCAGATCTGCTGATGACTACAAACTGGGCAAAATAATTGCCTTAATAAAAGATGCCAAAGCTCTCCAGAATTGTCCATAAAAAGACATGCTCAGTGCAGTAGCAATGGTCTCATCTTTACTACTATAACTGTAGCATCATGAATCTTGACAACGCAGATGCAAAATGTGATTAGAAAATAAACTGTCAGATTATAAAAAAAAAATAACACCATCATTAATTTTATTTGTTAACCAAGTTAGTGCTGTGATCCACATGGACATTTTTCACATTCAGCCAAGGGATTATAGTGTCATGAAAAGAAATCAAGTGAAGTTCTGTATGATGACGATCTTAGCTGGTCACATATGATATATGCACTGATAAATCAAACTAAGTGCTTCTCGCTGAGTGTAAAATAACAGCTCAATCAGTCTTGTTTTCAGTCACATGCATGCATACATTTACACAGACATAAACACACACACAGTTTTTCTTTTAATTTTCTTTTTTTGTTTGTTTTTTTACATTTTACACTCACTAAACAGCAGAAGCACTGCTTAGTGAGTGTGAAGTAATGGCTGCCATTAGGAGTTTTCTGTCCGAGCTCCACATTAGCTTGATATGCTGTTCTGAAGTGGCAAACTCGTTTTACAGTGAGCATTACTTGTATATTAATATCCTGCTGGAGAATGTTCATTCCCCAATCAGGATGCAATCTACGGATCGCCCATTCTCTAATGATTTTTAAGTTTTACCTTTACTCAAAAAGCAGTGACAACACTTGAAAAGTACCATGATTCTATATTAGAAGAAAGCATGCATTTATAATATATTCATTAATGCTGTTACTATATGTATCCATCTGTGATCATTCTTTGCATGTTTGAAATATTCATTCATTTACCAAGATGCACTTGAAGAGGACAGCGCAAAGCCTAGCTTTGATGTATTCGCATTTCTCTGTATATACCAACCATGTTTCACATGAAACACTACAATTCGCTATGAACCAATTAGTCAAAACTTAAAGTGTCAGACATCTCTAAGCAAACCTTTGTATCATTCATGTTTCATTATAGCAAATACTTATTTTTAGTACAAGTACCTTAATACTGTCAATCATCTCAAAGTAAAAGGAATTAGGTGCGCTTTTATACCCCTTTATTTGAGATTTTTGTGACCTTACAAATGGTATATTTACAAACCTGGGCATAAGGGCAAGACCTAAAACATGCCCCTTAGGCAGTGCAGTTACAATCAGTCCTACAGCAAAAAGAGTGCAGAATTTTTTTAGTTGTGACTTAATTAATTTATTTATTTTTTGCACTTTAATGTGTGCCAATTAGGTTACAATGCTCTTAGTCTCACATTAGTGAAAAATCATTGTTTCACCATGGATACTTATTCACAGCTAGCAGCAACACCTATTATGCTTGAATATGTGAATCTGAGTACTGAGAACATTTTTTCAGAAACTTATGATAAGTTGAACATTTTAACCAGATATAATATAACCAAATTTACGTAGTTGAAGTGCAACCTTGACCAGTGGATGGGGAATAGGAAATATACACCAGGCCTGGCACCCATGTCCTTTATAAAAAGAGGTGCCTTATAAATGCCTGACCATCAATGTCCAATTAAATACAGGCTATCATTATTCTTTCAGGAAAACTTGGCTAGGCTTAGAAAGACCCCTGGTCATTAGCCAAGAGTAGTTAGAGATTATGAGCACCCTCCCTTTATAGTGAGACTTCCATGTGGGGTAATTTTTAATACGATATGAAACCAGTTCCACTAAATAATAATTATTTTAAACAGTTGTTTACTTCTCTATTGTGTATGTATATACACACACACACATATATATATATATATATATATATATATATATATATATATATATATATATGTATAAAGCACACCCTGCTAGGAAAATACACACACACACACACATACACACACACTTCAAAACATCTAAAACTCATAACATCTACATTCAAAAGATCGAAACCACAACATTTAAAACCCAAAACATCTAAAACCCATGACATAAAATCAAAACTTTGCATCACAACATCGAACACTATAAATCACATAAAAATAACCCTTTTTACTACGTTTCTGCCACCCACACTCCACGTAAATTAAATATACCAACTCTAAGATTGCACTAAAGTGGGAAAAGTTAATTTCCTAAGCTCACTGTATCGCAATCACCAGAAAGAATGTACACATAATATCTATATCACTTAGCTGCATATCCTAAAAACTACACAGAGTGTCAAAATCAACACTATATAAACACAATAAATTCCTACACTATATAAATAAAAACTACATCTCATAGTGATACCACAAGAAGAAGAGATTAAACTATAACATTTACATGTCTCATGATACACTATTCCATATTGTACATTGTCGATGTTATGAAATTCGACATGAGTTTTAGATGTTTTGGGTTTTAGATGTTGTGGTCTCGATGTTTTGAATTTAGATGTTATGAGTTTTACATATTTTAAGTGTAACTATATATATATATATATATATATATATATATATATATATATATATCTACACACACATGTATATATATATATATATATATATATATATATATATATATATATATATGTATATATCCAGACATACATACCGAGTTTTGTTCCAGATGGAATGATAGAAGAATAAGTACATGGTACAACTGCTCTATGAAAGTTAAAGACTATAATAAAATCTTTTCTTACAATAAAAAATGAAACTTACGAAGCTAATATTTTAGTAAAAGAATGTGTTAATAAAGTAATACGTAGCTGAACGTTCCTCAGAAATAGGAAGAGTCACTTGTCATTGCCTTTAGCAAACGTTCACATGGCCCCTAGCAAAGTTAATTAGCGAGGCTGATAGGGAGTGATTTCCTATAATATTAACAAAGTAATTAAGAAATGTATTTGCATGAATGTATATGCTAGATACCGATTGTGTATTTTTGCTAAAACATGTTCACAGAGCTTTAGTCTTTCATTTTCAGTTTCTGCTCATTTGCTTTTTTGGCAGCTATAGAAGAAGTGAATATAATGACAGAGATAAAACAACTGGAATTGGGATCGTTAGGAAAAGGGTAGGAGCAAACTACATAGGAAAAATAGGAATTGAGGGAAGAATCACTTCTGTGGCTCTGCTCGACAAGGGCACAGGAAGGTAATTTTCTTGGGTGGTGAAAGCCAGGGTACCTTTGGCTAGGCTTGTGTAGGCCCTAGGGCCACTAGCCTAGTACCTACCTATGAACCTATGAACCTATGAATACATACAGTGGAGGAATGCGGTTTAAAAGAAGGCAGGACTTAAATGAACTATGTAATGTTTGACTGGCAATGTCTGGGTAGATTATAAGTTATGTTTAATGTTTGCAACTAGAATTATTCCAATATGGTTTGCGATGTAAAATATTGCAATTGGGATTGTGTCAATATGGTTTGTTTTCACTTACATAAATGTATGATTGCCTATAAGTGATAATGTAATAAAAGATGTTTCTTATATAAAAAAAAAATCTGTTCACATTCCTAGCTAAACTTAGCAGTGACATATGTCTTACCATTTAGCTGCTGAACTTAACCTAGCCATGAACCCTCTAACAGATTTTATCAAACATATTTAAAAATATCAATAAAGGTGATCTTGGTCTCATACGTGCACTGAGGAGCCTGCATCCTGACATTATGGAATACATTTCATACCTCGCTAATTTTTAGGAAGTTTTTGTTGTTGTTTAGAGCCAAACGTTTTGTGATTTCAAGAACTTTGACACACCAGCCCTGTCTGTCAAAAACTGTTTGTTTTAGTTCTTGCAAATTCATATTCATTGTTTCAGGTAAAGTTGTTTATCCATCTTAGTCTCTGCCGTCTTCTCCTTCCTCTTCTGCCCTTAATCTTTCCCAGTAGTAGCGTTTTCTGTTATAAACCTCATCTTCGTATTATGAGGCCAAAGTATCTGAGTTTGTTTCATCAGGGTTTCCAGTTAGCGATTTGGGTTCATTTCCTTCAGTATTGACTGATTTCATCTTCTTGCCGTCCATGGAATTCTGAAAAGTTTTCTCCAGCACCGCAGTTCCAAAATAGCAATTTTCCAGTGCATAGCCTTAGTTATAGCTCAACTCTCAGAGCCATATGTTACTAGACAAAATAGCATTAACTATACACACCTTTGAAAACACTGTGATCCCCTTACTCTTGGGAATGCTACCTAGATTTGTCATAGCTTTCCTTCCAAAGCAAGAGCCTTTTTTTTATCACTACAGTCACCATCTGCAAGGATCTTTGGGCCCAGGAAAATGTAATCTGTCACTTCCTCCTTATCTGCATTCAAAGGTCTAAAACTAAATGACATGATTTTAGTTTTCATTCATTCATTCATTCATTCATTCATTCATTCATTCATTCATTCATTCTCTTATTTATTTATTTATTTATTTATTTATTTATTTATTTTGCAGTTTCTACTTTCACCTTCATCAACAGACTCACTTCTACCTTTTCTCACTTTCAGCCAGCAGAGTGGTACCATCTGTATACCTAAGGTTGTTAGCATCTCTCCCAGAAATGTTGTTTGTAGCATCTGATTCATCCAGCCCAGCATGATGCATCATATCACTATATAAACTGAAGAATGTGAGTGACGATGTATAGCTTTGTCGTACTCGTTTTCCAATTCAGTCTGTTTGGTTCAATATTCGGTTCTAACTGTTGCTTCTTGGCTTCCATGCAGATTCTTCTGGAGGCGAATAATGTGACCTGGTATCCACACTTCTCTACAAGTTTGCAGCACTTTCTTATGGTTGGTACAGTCTGAGGCTTTAGATGAGGCAAGAATGCAAAAACAAACATTTTTTTTCAAATTCTCTTGCTCTCTGGTTGGCACTGTTACTTTGATTTCTCATGCCTCTGCCCTTCTGTTACCAGCTTGCATGGCTCACAGTTCTCATGCCACACATTGCTGTAGTCACCTTGCAGGATCTTGAGCATTACTTTGCAAATGTGAAACAAGTGCAATTTAAATACATAAATGCCCGTGATCTTAAAGAACAGATTTTACTTCTTACTTCAAATGATTTTCTTTCCTTTTTGGAATTCAGTTTGCCATAACCCATCCCTTACTTCTGGACACAATATTTTGTTTGTGACATTAATGCATGCAGAAAAATGTTTTTAACTACCTATTTGGGAAGTGAAGTATCCGTGTGAAAATATTCAAATACCATCTCTTAAAATAAGACTAAATCAGCAGTCTAGTGAATTCAGAATTGTTCCACCTCTGGCAACATGGGACTCTTTAACCACCTTTATTTGCAGATATTATGAAGACGAATAGTTAGCATGCCAAAACAAAATTATTCTAAAATCAAATATATTTATGTATTTATTGTCATTTGTTAACCGGGTTAGTCCAACTGAGCCAGGGGCCATTTTCAGTGGAGACCCGAGGAGAAAAGCTCCAGATATAAGTAAGAATATCACAGAAATAACTATGTTTACAATGATACAGTTTCAAGCAGTTATACAATAAAGAGTTGGAAACACATTTTTACACACTTTTGTTCAAGATGCAGAAAAAAATCAGGTACATAACATCAAATAAGTTCAACATGTCAAAATATATACAGGTAACGCTGGAAACTCCATGTTTAGAAGTATTTACAACCAGCATGGCGTAAAGTAAAGAAAGTAAATAAGATATTATGCTTACAGTGAGGAAGAAGAAATTAGGACGAGAGCAGTATGTCAGGTAGTGGTTTCACATGGGCAGAACCAGGTGTTTAGCAGGTAGTTTCTAAGCTCGTGTTTCAATTGGGTTTTATGAGGGATACTTCTTATGTTAAGGGGAAGGGTATTCCAGGAACAGGTGACAGATACTTTGTAGAGGGGCTTGCCTATATTTTTAGCAGGTTTGTAGATGTCAAGAAGATGTTTGTCAGATGTGCGAAGCTGATGTGTGGGGTTATAGAGTGATATGATGTTAGAGATGGAGGAGCAAGAAGTGGGGTTATAGAATATGGAGTGTATAATGTGTATTTGTGGAAGAAGAAGTTTTTGAAATTCAGGCTATAATAAAGACTTAAGAACGAGACAGTGGTGGGATTTATATGGTAGATTGGAGGCGAATCTAGCTATTTTGTGGTAGGTTTGTTCTAAGTTAGAGTGGAGAGATGACTGAAGGTTTGTAAGGACTGGGGCTGCATATAAAAGACCGGGTAAGAGAAGTGATGCAGCAAGAGAGGGTTTAGTGGAGGGAGAGAGTAATTTTTATGGTACAGGTTTTTGATTAGTTTTTTTAATGCACTGGTTGATGTGAATGTCAATTTTTAGTTCGTCATCAACAGTTACACCAAGTAATTTAGTAAATGGTTCAGATGTGATGATAGTATTGTTGAGAGATGTAATTGAGAAGGAGGGTTTAAGGTGTACCATTGTTTTAGGCAGGAAAAGTAAAAGCTTAGTTTTTTTTGGATTTAATATTAGTTGGTTTTTAGTGAGCCAGGTTTTGACAGAGGTGAAGGTGTCTTGGGAATGGGCGAGGAGTTTTGGAAAGTTGTGGGTAGTGGTGATAAGGGTTGAATCATCAGCATATTGTAAGAGAGTAGAGAGTTTAGTAGCGGAGTATAATCTGTTAGTAAAGATATTGAACAAGAGGGGGACCCAAGATAGAGCCTTGGAGAATGCCTGTGTTGACAGGTAGAAATGGGGAGGTGACAGATTGCCAGCGTATAGATTGTTGTCTGTTAGATAAGTAACTAGAGAACAAATTTATAATGGTTGTAGAGAGATGGAGATCAGAAAGTTTAGATATCATTTTGGTGTGAGATCATTTTGGTGTGAGAGACTGTATTAAAGGCCTTGGAGAGATCAATGAATAGGCAGGAAACTAGAAGGTTGTTATCACGGGCTTCTGCTACAGTTTGGGTGAATGAGAGTAGTGTGATAGATGTGCTGTGGTGGGGTCTAAATCCATGCTGGGTGGGAGTAAGAAGGTTGTTGTCCAGCAAGTGCTTAAGTAGTTGGGTGTCAACACATGTTTCAAAAATTTTGGATAGTGGGGAGAGTATTGCAATGAGATGGTAGTTAAATGGGTCGGTGGAGTTACCACATTTGTGGAGAGGGATTGTGAAGAAGGTTTTCCAAATGTCTGGGACAAGGGCTTTTGTAAGAGAGCAATTTATAAGGATAGAAATGGGCAAGCAATGGATTTGGCAGTGATTTTAAGGATGTGGGGGGTGATTTATTGACAGAGGGAGAGCAAGGTTTGAGTTTACTTAGTTGTAATGTGATGAAAGCAGAGGCAACTGGTTGAAAGGAGAATGAAATGGGGGAAAAGGAATTGGGGCTATGGGTAACTTAGAGGCAGTGGGACTTGGTTGAGTTAGCTTTTCAACTGTTTCTATGAAGAGTTTATTTAAAAGTGCAGCAATCTCAGTGGCAGTACTGAGAGGGAAGGGTTTGGGGTTGGAGGTTTGGTAGGATACAGAATTTTGCTAACTGTAGACCAAAATCTTTTTAGTTTTTTTTTGTGGGCTGCCTTGGTTACATTTAAAGAAAGTTTTTTGTCTTTTATGACTAGTTTTTTTACACAAGTGTCTAAGTTCTTGGTACTGTTGGAGTAGGGGGAGTTTGATTTTTTTATCCACGTTTTCCAGGCAGCATCCCTATGATGCATAATAGAGCAAGTTTGCTTAGTGAGCCAGAGGACACACTTAGATTTTACTCTAATTTTTCTTGTTGGGGCTAGGGAGTTCAGAATATCTAGAAATATTTTGTTGAAAGAGGATACTGCATCATTAAGAGGGAGTTTATGGAGGAATGCCTAGTTGATGTTGGACATTATATAGCTGAATTTATTGGGGTCAGATTGAGTTAGATTGTGACATTCTCTGTAGTGGTGTTCTTTGGGAGAATGTTTGAAATTTCTATGAATATAGGAAGGGAATGGTTGCTAAGTGAGTTGGGAAGAATGACAGGGCTATGATACAGACTGGGATAGGAAGTAAGGATCCAATCAATTATAGAACCTGTATTAGAGTTTCTATTGGCTCTGGTTGGGGAAGATATAAGTTGGTGGAATCTAAATAGATTGAGGCTAAGAACTGGAGATGAGGAGGAGCGTGAACTCCAATCAATGTTGACGTCACCAAGTATAATAGTTTCATATGGAATATGCTGAGTAAGCCAGGAGAGAAAGTTTTCTAGAATAGGGATGTTGTCACCTGGGGGTATATATGGATACAATGGCAATTTTTTTTTTCTGAGGGTTAAGATGACAGTTTACAATTAGGATTTCTGAAGGAGCGATGTTGGGTATGAGAGTTAAGAGTGGAGAGAGAGTAAGTTGGTCAGAGTAGAGGATGGCTACTCCTCCACCTCTCCTGTTTGTTCTATCAGTACAATACATGTTATAACCTGAGGGTAGGATTTCAGAGTTGAAGATGTGAGGTTTTAGCCAGGTGTATGACAGTATAAAGATATTAGGTGAGTTTACATGGATCCAGGCATGTAATGCTGGAATTTTGTTGACAATGGTTTGGATATTTAGTGAGAAAATGGTTAGAAATTTTGATGGAGGAGAAGGAGAATGGGGGACAGTGAGGGGTGAGAGGTAGGGGGTGTTTGCTTGAGAAAAGTGGAGGAAGAAGAAGTAGGGCCTGGTTTAGGGTGGATGTCCCCATCCGGGAGTAGTGAATCAAGGAAATCAAGCAAAGAAGAGAGTAGGCTAAGAGTAGTGGGTGGTGGAAAGAGATATATTTGACTAATGTTTTATTGCAAAGAGGTTGGTGGGAGAGATTGGAAATAGGTTTGGGGAGATGGGAAATGTGGGGGAATTGATGAGTCAGTGGTAGCTGTGAGGTAGGGTTGGTGTTATTGTTGGAAGATGCAGAGATATATGGTAAGATGTAGAAAGTGGTAGGATGAGGAGGGAAAGTGTAAGGTAGAGGGGTGAAATTATGAGGGAGTCATAGGGTCTTCTGTTAAAGTGTTGTGAATAGGATATTTTTGAGAACAGAATAATGGAATAGAGATTGTTGAGAGACTTTAAAAGGGCAGAAATAGGAGATATGCAGAGAAAAGCTGAGGTACAAAATGGTAAGGGGGATAGTACAAGTTTGAGCTTTAGGAGGAATTGAAGGAAGGAAAATTGGAGGGGAAATTAAGTTGGTTGTGGGGGAGGGGACAGGTAGGTCAGATGGGAGGGGTGATTAGGTGGATATGGGTGATTGGCTAATTAGCAGAGGGGGAGGAGTGCTGAGAGTATAAACTAAATTAGTGTGGGGATGGGTGGGAATGGGGGTAGGGTTGGGAAGCAGAGAGAACCCAAGCATAATAAGGGCAAATGGAGTGGGTTGGCCCAGCTAGGAGAATCACAAAGAAAAAACAATCTATGAGGTATGCTAGTGTGTAGATAAGTCAGAGGGACAGAAGTCAGGGTTAAAAAGGAACAGGCAGAGGTGTTTAGAGCTGGATAAATGGGCTATAACAAAACAAATCATAGCTATTTAAATAATAAAAAGGCAAATAAGAAGTAAAACAACCTATTGTATAAATTAGATCATGTTCAAATAACAGTTATATGGACATAAAGCGAAAAGTGTGGAAAACCTTTGGTTTATAAGTTAATGCATTGAAGGGAATTTAGACATTCAAGGAATAATGACAAAGCTAGATGATCTAAAATCATAACTATTAGAAGTAAAAACTGAGCTCTACCCAGCAAAAATTACGGTAGACAATATTTAGAGGACATATGGACATGCACTATTTTAACAGCTATGTAAAAAGAAAACACACTTACTAGGTCTATAACAAAAAAAATAAAAAAAATGAAAGCCCAAGAGAAAAAGCTTCAGACTAGAAGGTTTGGCTGCAGACTTGCACATAACTGATGCCATATTTATCTAAAGATGTTTAGGATGTGTACATAATGGTAAAGGGTCTGCTAAAATGTTGATAATAAATAATGATTGTGTTTGTTTTATAAGGAGCTGATCAAGTGCTAGGCATATTAAATCCTTCTTTAACTAGTATCATATCATTGAGAATTCCCAGTTAAACTGGATGGTTACTTCTTTTGTAAATGCTTCTGATATGGTGGAGTGGTGCAATTTATAGCAAGTAATGGAAAATATGGAATTTGACAGGCATTTTACATTAATTCAGCTGACTCTGTATTTACGTGTAATATGATATTGCTACCTTTTTGTTTTGAAATACATACCAGGGAGGGTGCCTGTGCTCTACATTGTTATACTTATTGATTATTAAAACTATAATGAAGGAGCTAAGGAAACACAAAGCACAAGAGACTGACAATGTAAACAGTGCTGACATAAAATATTAATTGCAGATGACTGGTTTTGTTCTTGCAGTAAGTTCAAATAAACCATTACTTGATACAGGCTTTAATTAAAATAATTTGTTGAGGTGTCTGATCTTACAGCTGTTTGCAAACATTAACCACGAATAAGGTAGTTAAAATGGAATAGACAATATGGTCAGACCATTTGTACGGAGCAAATAATTGGTAATACAACTTGTTATATTTATTTCAAATGAGTTAATTCTTAGAAAATCATGAGACAAACATTTCAACAAGTTCAATACTTGGATCAGCTGAAGTTGTCCCACAGAGTTTTAGTGTTTACTGTGATTTTTCTTGAAATAGTGTTAAAACATATAGCAAAGCAATTTCACATTTTGGTATATTAAGAAGAGAGACTTTGGTGCACAAATCTATATCTACATTCTGCTGCTACATTTTTGAATAATAATGCATTGAATGTGGCTACCTCAAATACAGATGACTGTATCATAATATAAACTGATATTATTTAAATTTCTTATCTCAGCTAATGCAAAAATGTTCAAATTATGGGGAAAATGGTATGATACAAAGGCTGCATTACAAGCCAAGTATAAATGCTTATTAAAGTAAATTCTTGCAGGGTATTGAGGTCTATATATGGCATAATTAACATACATGGATTCATAGAAACAGTTATTTGTAAAAATGGTTGGAATCAGATATATACATTTTTAAAAAAATATAGAGCGTACAAAATATATAACTTTGAAATCAATCTTTGATATATAAAAACATATAATTTAAACCAAGAATTCTTCTGGCAAATCCTACAACTACGAAATACAGTACATGGAGAAACTATGCTGCTAACCTATATTGTAAATTACTTTTTATTAAATGAGATAAAGGACTGTTAACAGAACAATCTTTGAGCTGTACCTGTCAGAACACATAAACGTCATATTGATACAAAATCATAAAGTTTGCTTATGTTGCAGTTCTGAAAAAAAAGCTGCAGCAATTGGAGGATTGATATGAACAAAACCTTCAATATACATCACATTACTGAACATCTTAGATTAATAAACATTAAAATATACATTTACAGCATAATTTAAATTTAAAATACATTACACACATCATACTGTACTCAAAAAGACTTCAAAATAGAAAATCAATCAAGCCACATCTTTCCAGTGTATATAATTCTGCAAATAAATACTATGTATTACTGAATATGTGAGAATGTGCAAAACATATATCTATAAATCACATTGTTTTGCTGAATTTACTAGCAAAATCTCACACTGTAGTCAGTATGTGTTAATGTAGATGTTCAGTGCATCACTCTCTGCTAAAAGCTGTACAATAAAAAATAGTTTACACCTAATGCCATATCATTTTACAGAATGCAACTTTCATCTACGTCATCCTGTAAGGCAGTACAAATAGGAAGGACAAAACTTACATGGCATTAGATTACTATGGTCATTATTTACATAATATTTTCAGACTCAATGTCATTTAGTCCACTTTCCTGTCTTCACTGTTCCATAATCCAAATAACTATCAGGGAAAAATATCAAAACAATTTGGTTTTCAAATTTGTTTTTTAAAGGGACTGAACTCCATCTACTTACACCCACAGTCTTTGAACAAATTACCTCCATTGATGACAAACTTAGATGTAAAGGCTATATAATTATTCCATCAAATGACAGTACACAACCACTTCTGGTCCACTGTGTTGTAAAGGAACAGCCCAAACTGTATCAGCCAAGAAGGTTTATTGAACAGCAACAAAGTAAAAATACAGAAAATCACCAGCGTTGTTTCACTTCCAGCTAAGCGCTTCTGTTCCTTTAAATGTGGAACTTCTTCAGAGTTAAATCAAAAGCTAATGACCTTTTTATATACAATGGAACCTCAGGTGCCATCAAGTTTTAAAGGTGTATATTCCTACAATCAATGTTTGTAAAATATTAAAACCTGCAATAAAAATGAAAAATACTAAATATGTTACCCCAAAAGCAACATTCCATATGGTGGTCAACCTATTTTTCACTAAAAACAACTTGTAAACAACTTATTTATTATTTTACATTTGTTAACCGGGTTAGTCCAACTGAGCATTTGGCTTATTTTCAGTGGAGACCAGGGGAGAAAAGCTCCTCGGTGAGTTTAAAAATTTTACAACAAACAGTTAAGAAAATATCATTTATAAACAAACAGTTAACAAAATAACATTTACAACTTAAAAAACAAAAAATACGACTTGGAGACCCAAGTGCCTTAGTGCTTTTGTTCGTTTAATACAGAACTTCAGAAACAACCAAGTCTCACAAAAAACACCCATTTATACCATCATCAATTATTCAAATACAAGAAATAAACCAATCAAAACCTTAAACTATTAATATACTAATTAAATACTTGAATGTTTAAAAATACAGTCAAATAATACTCTGCTGTGATTAATATAAAAAATACTTTATATATATATATATATATATATATATATATATATATATATATATATATACAAGGCAGAACTTACTCAAAAAAGAAACAATATTTACCTAACAACTAAGCACTTTTAAACTTTAAATGGCATTTAACAGAGATTTTATCATTGATGCCTGGTGCGACATCAGCTTTTAAAATGATTTGCCATTTAAGTTCTAAAACTTCAAGATAACTTTACAACTTAGCTGATCATAATTTAAGAACAGTTAGTACAGACATGTCATTCAACCCAGGAGGGTGATAGCATCAAGTTTAATTTGCCGTATCAATTCCCAATATTACAACAACCTATTTTCTCAGCACCCTCCCCTGGGGTCAAGGGTCATAAAATTATTCCCTTTTTTCACAGAAGGCTCACTTGGAGATAGTATATAAAGAGATTGTGGGAGACAAAGACACAGCCTGTAATTTAGAGGGTGCATGAGGGGCATCTCAACACCCCCTGTTAATTCTATACACTAACTCAGGTGAAGGGTTTTGTACCTACCCCAGAGGAACTGCTGTTGTCTCACACCTCTTGATCATCTGTGTGATCAACTATAATTTGTCGGCTAAAGAAAAGTCAACCAGCAACAGAGTTGATGAACTTCAGTGGACCTACAGAGAGAGAGATGGATATAGATATAGATGGGTCACCTTCAATAGATCGAACGTTTATAAGTTCGAACTACATATGGCCGAAAGATTATGTTTGAACTTGTAAAAGATAGATCTGACTGAATGGAGATCTCCATACACAGCGGAAAGGAAAGATTTCCCATTTCCGCAATGTAGTGCAATCTCGGAGTTGGTATATTTAAGTAAGGGGGATGTGGGGGGTGTCTATATGCATGTGCATGTATGAGACAGAGAAAATGAATGTGTGTGCATAAACATTGAACAATATGAAAAATACATTTTGTCTGAAATGTTTACCATTCCAGAGTTAAAGAAACATCAAATGTTTTCTTAAGTGGATAGAGGGTATTATGTGAAACTGAACAGGCCCTCTAATATTTTGATATTGCACCACAGAATTCCATCTGAAAGAGATGATCTATAGTAAATTCATGTGTATAGTACTGCCTGTGGGTTTTGTGAGAGGCAAGGATTGTAAAACAATCAGAAAAAATGAGAGGGAGAAATACCTGGAGCTGTACTAATTAGTAATATGGGTGGGGTAATAAATGTAAAAGAAATCAGGTGGGTGGGGTAATAAATATAAAAGAAATCAGAGAGGTAGAGAAGAGGCGAAGAAAGATGACAGAGAGGTGTTTGAACAGTCAGCAGCTTTTAGCAATCTGTTTACATTAGGAGAGTGTAGTGACTGACTTTTGTTGTGGGTATCAAAGCAAGTGCACTGCAAACCTTGTTTGAGGTGTTTTATGTGTTGTTCCCTGGAACTTAGAAGGTTAAGTCCGGCCCCAGTCTTTCTTATGATTGTAACAGATCTCTGAAGTAAATGTCCCAGAAGACACCAACAGATCTGGATCTGTCAGCTGCTAATATGCCTTTGTGTATACCATTTTCTGTAGTTCTTTTGAACAGTTAGAAGAATTGAACTGTGGAAATCCATTTACAGCAATGATGTCATTACATCTAAGAATAAGAACTAATATATAGTAAAATGTATACAACATTAAAAAGTGATGCACACAAAATATGGAAAGAAATTAAATAAATGCTTCACCCCCATCTCATCCTCATAATACCTTGCTCATGTGTGCTAACATTAACCCTAACCGTGCTCTGGCCCCCCAACCTCAACCCTTTACATCACCTTATGTGAAATCCTTTCCTTAACAGTACCACTACACAAGATACCCACACACTCTGATTACACAAGGACACACGTGCAAGATTAAAATTATCTCCTTATCTAACCCTTACTCTAAGTAATGAAACTTTTGGTATATCCCAAAGTTTCAGCATTAACACACACAGTCACTCATCATAACTCAAATCACATTCCCTACACAAACTGATAATCTCAGTACTCAGCAAAGAGTGCTTTCAATAAAAAATGTCAGTAGTACATTTTGTTAGCAAAGCCGGTATTTAACCAATTGAACTGCAATCATCAGTTTGCAAAAAGAAATAGATGAACAAATACACAGCTGACTACATCAACACTTTCTGGTGGACACTGAGCAACTAGGAGTGTAGCAAACATAAGATCATTAACAAAAAGGCCACACCTCCCTGCATTTGCCGTAGTGTACCATACCTGTACAGGTTAAAAGCTGGTGCTGCAATAATGCCATGAAAGCTCCCTTTATTGGAGCCAAAGAAATGATTATTCCTTCTACAAATGACTGGCACACCTGGAAAATGCACTTAACATGTTTAAAAGTTGTCTCAAGTAGAATTCATAAGGACTTAGGCTGTGGCTTGATCCCATTTTTAATCCATTTGGATCAGCAAATATCTCCAAAGAGGCTTTGTGTTCCCAATGGACGTATTTTTAGTTAATACTTATGTTCCTCATAAGTCATTTATTTTGTGTACAACCTAGTTATTATAAATCAGATTTAAGAAATTGTGACCTGTAATGTGAACTTCACAAGTGTATCCTTTGAAATATATGTTCTGTCATAAATATTGTTAAATGTTACAGAGCTAAACATGGTAAGGCTCCGTTAAATTGTATGTTTCTATTATGCTGTTTGTATAAAGCTTGTCTAGTTGCATGGGACTCCACTGAAAATGGACTATGCTCACTTTAATAGCCCTGATTAAATAAAAAACATCAACATAAACAATTAAGTAAATGAATGTAAGGGCTGGCATTATGATTTGATACCTATTATGAGAAAGCATTTGCACATCCTTTCAAGAAGTATTTCTTCAGTACAGCTCTATATGGATTTTAACACATGCAGAATAATGGAACAGTTTACATTTTATTCCTAAGATCTCTGCATTCTTTCATTCTTTCAGCCAAATTCAGCAGTAATTGTGAGATATGTTTATTGTCCTCAGATGTGGTATGTAGCAGTAAAGCTGTAGGGATGTATGATGTTAAGAAGGTACACGGCTTCTTCAAAAGTTGCTGCTTATTGAATTGAGACTGGCACAAGTGAGCATGTGACCCATTTATTAATTCTTGAGCATGTGACCCACTTATTAATTCTTGAGCATGTGATCAATTTATTAATTCTTGAGTATGTAACCGATTTATTAATTCTTGAGTATGTAACCCATTTATTAATACCTGTAGTATCTTCCCATGCTGGTATCCATCGTGATGATATGTAGGTTGGGACTATCTTCTTGCTTAACCTGTGAACTTCAAGATAGACTCTTAGTGGACTTGAGGGAGACCTCTAAATGTCAGGGTGCTCCATATATATCGCTTAGGTAGCCTGGCTTTTCTAGATTATAAAAACATACATCATCGCCTTTTTGTGTTCACGATTAATAGATAATGAAGTGTGCCATTTGCTATTCAATCCTCATATGTTCTGCCTTCTATTTTACACATAAGTATTCTTCATTCAGTTGTTTGGTTATATCAGAGAAGCTTTGATGGAGGATGGCATAATATTTATTTATTTTATTTTATTTTACATTTGTTGACCGGGAATGTGTGACTGAGCTAAAGCCCTTTTTCAGCAGAGGCACATGGAGAAAAGCTCCAGTAAATGCATATCACATTTAGTCATTGTACAGATATTGCAGAAGTGGACTATGGCAATCAGCTAGATGAATGCAAGAGCATTTTTAAAAAGTATACAGATTACATTTAGTCATTATAGAAATATTATATATATAGAAAATGGCAAAACAGCTAGATTACAGCCACAGCATTTTTAAAAGTAGTAGTTAATATAAAAAAGCAACATAGGAGTACTGTTTTTTTTTTATTTCGCAATCAAATCAAACAAGATACAGTAAAGTATAAGAGAGAGAGAGGAATACATAGATTAGCAGAGTGTAGCAGAGAGCATGTTTGGCAAAGGGAGAGATGTTTATTATTGGTGCATATCTTCATATCAGTGGTCACTATCAAAAGCAAGGGATTGTTATCTTGACATGACTGCACATGTATTTCATAACTATAAATCATGTTTATTGCATAAGGTGATTAGAAATTGTCTGCAGAAATGGTCTTCCCCTGACAATGTATGAATGCTTTCGGGATACTCAGTGTAACTAGCTTTAATAAAGAATGTTTTTGAATACATCTTGTTATTCTGCACCAAAGAAGTTGGGGACCAGATTCCAAGATCGCTCAATACTAGGGAAAATTGCCTTTCTAATCTTGTGAAAATGCCAGAGAACATATGCATTTCCAAGAGAAAGCTTGTGAACAATGCATGCAAATAAAGAGGTGAGCAAGTCTTTATAGAATGTAATATCTCTACACCTGAATCCTGAATTCAAGAAACAAAACTGAGTCATTGCTCCATTCTCTAATAGAAGTATAAATTGGTGAAACATGTCAGGAAGAGCAATGTGCCTTAGCAGAGGCCTCAATTAGCATGGACTATATCACAAAAGTGAAGAAAACAGTACAGTAATCTGATGTTCCTTAACCAAGCACACAGTAACAACAGAACACCATATACAGCCACCCTGATTCTTTGTGCCAGCTGCAGTCTGCCCACCTCCTTATTACCCTGTTACGTCGCTGCCATGACAAACATATGATTCAACAGACAATGACAAGGAATTAGTGAATACAGTTACCAACTGTGGAACTGGAAGCAGTCACATGCACTGCTTCAGCTATAGCCTTACTCTACAGTACTGAGCTTTTTAGTACTTGCCTTTAAGGACCTTACTTCACAAGGCCAGGATGAATGGTTTTCCTGGCGGAAATTTGACCATAAAGTGTTTGGAGCCCACAAGGGCACTTATTGAACTAAAATGTACTCAGCTTGCAGTTGAAAAATCCTGGAACTCCTTAATATATGACACTCTTTTGTCTCCTAGAACCTCAGATGACTGGCTTGACCCACAGCTGGTTCTAACCATCCTCTTACCTCCCACCAGACTACCCTGGTATTGCCAAAGCTTCTTGTGCATCTTAAGGGTGTCCTGAGGGCTCAGCCACCTGTGCTTCTGTCTTGGGAGGGGTTTCTTTTATATGCCCTAAACACTCCCTTTTCCCACCCCTCACATTCATTAACAATGTCCGAAGGCATTTCCTCTCTATGGACTATACATCCCCTTAGGGAGCATTATTGATGACAGCTATCCAGCCCAGGATGGACACACCTATCCATTCTTGCCATTTTTAGTCACCAGAATATTAATCGAACCCAGGTCACTGGGACATTGTCAAGCCTTTATACCTCTACAACATTGGTGCAGCCATATGACAATCATTTTGACTGGGGGTCCTACATGTTGACAAAATGTAAGTGGATAAACATCAGATCACTGTATCACATCTCATCACTTTACATTCCTCAAACAGTAGCTCTACTTGTTTTAATGGGACAATGAGAGTGGTATTGCAGTATTGCTCCTAAACATTTTCTCACCCATACCGGGCATTTCTGTCTTCTCCAGAGATGCGTATCCATGGAGTTAGTATACATACATATATGAAGTGAAGATGTGTGAGGGTACAGTTACTACGCAGGGATGCAGAGGAACATGCTGCACAGTAGAATGTATTGATTTTAGTGTTCAGATTTTTGCAACAAGTTGTGTTATCAATCACCTGTGATTGACTGCTTACCTTGTGAGGAAGCTGAGTGTTTGGACTTTGAAGTGCAACTGCATTAACACACTGATTTATAGACTGTTACTAGGCTAATGACCAGGGGGGCTTTTCTAAACCTAGCTAAGTTTTCCCAAAAGAATAATGATGTTCTGCATCCAAGTAGGGCATTGGGGGTCAGGCATTTATAAGCTACTTCTGTCCATAAGGGACATGGGTACCAGGCCTCGTGTACATTTCCTGTTCTCCATCCGCTGGTCTAGGTGGCACTTAAAGGGAGTAATAGATGAGTTCAGCTTCACATCAATGGGACGCCTGTTCCACAGGAGAGGTGGTCTCTGTAACACATATCTGTCTCTCCAGCAAGTTCTGTTTAAGTCACAGGCAAACTTCAGGTCCTTAGATCTTCTATTTCTGGTACTATTTGACTAAAGAATATGCAGAAGATTCATAAGTTTTGCAGTTTAAGAATGACTTGTAAGCCAATCATGGATCACCCTTCAGCAATCTATAGGAGACTGAATAGAGGGAAAGGGATTTAAGGTCCCCTGCATAAGTTAGGTTTGTTATGCCTTATATTCTTTTTGTGAGGAACCTCTAAGGTAGCTCACGTTGTAGCATATACCTGGAGCTCTGTACTCTATGATTGGTCTGATAAGAGTAGAGTACAGTGGGATAATGACCTCTTTGAACCTACATGCCATGCCCTTACTTATAAGTTGCCCAACAGAAAAGGATTTCCTCACCACTGTGGCCATGTGGTGGCTGAAGGGAAGCCCACTGTCTATCTGCATGTCCCGATCCCTGACCTCTGGGTCTACTCTTAGCAGCATATTATCAGCACAGTAATTAGCTGGGATGGTTGACTTCCCTAAGGGTACAATTATGCATTTCTTAGCATTGCGTTTAACCAGCAGGTCCACCCAATAGTAGAAACTGTTAACAAATGGCCCATCAGCAATGATGAACCTTATACTGCAATTACTTTATAGTTTAGCCTTGTCATGTGGATTACAAGAGGTATATAAATGGATATTTCTTACAGGTTCATGTCAAAGCCCCAGCCATGCATGTTTTTTTTTTTGGGGGGGGGCAAGAGTTAGAGATTTGTATCGCTCAGGTGACTCAGATGCAACTTTTAGCAAGATGTGCACAATGGTACAATGTTAGGTAAGTGGTGGATATAAATAGAAGTCTGGATACATAATAATAATAATAATAATAATAACAACAATAATAATAATAATAATAATAATAATAATAACAATAATAATAATAATAATAATAATAATAATAATAATAATAATAATAATAACATCTAATGGCTACATCCCAGACTAGTTTGGAAAATAGTGTCCCCAATTATGGAGTTAAATAGCTTTAATCTATGGACCCTGCCTTATGTAAAGTTGACATAGTCGACTCATATTTTGCTCTGATTGTATTTTTCTATGCTCTACATACATAATACAGAGTTGTGCACTGTTATTTTTGCTTCAAAGTATAGTTTTTCAGATCTCTGCTAAGCATGTTTTTCCTGCTCCCCCATTTGTCTGTGTCTTAAGTTGGTATAATTGGTTTTACATCCTGTGTGTTATCTGACCATCTCAACGATTACTTGCATAAAATTGGACCCTCTTCGTAAAAAAATCTGTATATCATTGCTGGAGCCTTCCTGTGTCCTGACAAAGTGCTCTTCAAACTATCTGGAGATATGCAGAGCTGAGTATATTTTTCTGGCACTTCAGAATTGTGTACTCTTAATTGTTGTTTGACTAATTTTATATCATTGCTGGCTGACGTCTGAGTTGTGCACAATTATTTTTGCTTCACTGTATAGTTTTTCAGATCTCTGCTGAAGGTGTTGGTTTTCCTGTACCCACCCTCCCTATTCCTGTGTTGTTGTTTAAATTTGGATGCTTTTGCAGTTGCCTGCCCCCACTGTAGATTTGATCTGGGACACTCCCCCAGTCCCATCTCTTTACCTCATTCTACCTAATAGACTCCTTCTGCACTTGTTTTTAGTCATTTTTAATTTAATTGCATTTTTTAAACTGTTCCGTCTAACATTGCTACATACTCAAGTGTGCTAGCTTGTACTGCATTTGAATTGTTTTGACTGCTGTTTTAGCTACTTTGGTGTGTGTGTGTGTGTGTGTGTGTGTGTGTGTGTATATATATATATATATATATATATATATATATATATATATATATATATATATATATATATAAAATACCTTTCCTGTAACTAGTGTAGTCCAGATTCAGATTTGCTGTATCCAGGACTGTATGTAAGCTTCTGAGCCCCCCCCCCAAGCTTTCTGTGTTGGAGGGAAGCCTTCTAGCTTATCAGTGGGAGTGGTAAGCACTAGGTAACCTGTCCACCATATAAGGAGTGGTTCTGGCCCAGAAATTATAGTTAATGGCCATTTGGGCAGTTTTTCCATCTCTCTCAACTTTCTGATTTAAAAGCCCACATTTGCACTTTTCCCCCCTTTCCTGTAACTAGTTTAGTCCAGATACAGATTCTTAGTTTTAGCACTTGAATTTGCTTATTCGTGATCAGCACTTGTTCAGAACTTGTAAGCACTAAATAACCTACTAATTACTACAGCACTCAACCTTCCTCATTACCTAGAGGAAAACAGTTTTGGTACTTGCTTTCCTCACTTGCTTAGAGAAAAACAGCTCTTGTACTCACTTTCCTCACTTATCTAGAGGAAAATAGTTTTTTATTCAGGCATGTCCAAGGGTCAGCTCCCAGTGTTATCTCCTGTCTATCTGATGAATCTGGGCATCTTGGGGCAATGTAAATATTGCCTCATGTACACAGACAACCCTCTCCTACCACCCAACACTACAACCTGTGAGAGATGCACTTATCTAGCCAAACAGGAGGTAAAGCTCTCTCCAATCAAGACTGAACTTGACAGTCAAGAGGAGAAGGTAAACACTTGCACCACACCACACTCATCACATAGTCTCACTAAATCTACACCACCAAAATCTACACATAGAAACACAAAAACATTTGCGGAGGCTCTCAATAATAATCTGCTGAAGCAACAGAGACCTCCAAAGCAGAAATGCAAACAACCTCCATCCCCCAACACAACCCAAATGACACATAGCCCGCAGACTCAGTGTGCCACTCAACCACAGCCAATAAGGCAAAACAACGTACCCAACACACTAGTCATGGGTGACTCTATAGTCAGGCACACTGATGTCCCACTTACCAGGCTAAACAAGGAGAAGGTTACTGTCAGCTGCCTGTCGGGGGCCAAGATCCGCCACATAACTCACGCACTCAGGTCACTCCACAACAAGTATAAATATGACTCTGTCATTGTCCATGTTGGTGTGAATGACCCGAGACGTACCTCCCTGGACTACATGAAAAGAGACATGGAAGAGCTCTCCGATCTTGTAGACCCTAGCCTGAGTAACATTCTGCCATCACCCAGAATGATGCCACAGTAGAAGGACAAAATGATTGACTTCAACAATTGGCTAAACTTCTGGTGCCATTCTAAAGGGATCCAGTATCTGTCTGCCTGGGATGACATGGTCGACAGACCACAATACTTTGCCAGAGATGGCCTGCACCTGTCACCCCTGGGATTCCGGATACTGGCTAAGGTTCTTGCCAACCCTATAGTGTCTTTGTTAGGCAAGGTTCAAATGACAAATTCACCACTGTAACAGGAACAGGCAAGCAAAAACGGAGGGTGATGCTACTCAATGCTAGAAGTCTAAATCTCAAAATGCACTCACTCGAGGCACTCCTTAAAATGGAGAACATCGATATCTGTGCAGTGACTGAGACCTGGTTCAAGGCTCCAGAGAGCACACCTGCACTACCAGGCTATAACTCATACCACACTTTTTGGCCATGTAACCTGGACCAGAACACCAAAGGTGGAGGTGTGTCCATATTCATTAAGAATATCCACACCTCCAGGCTAGTTGCTCAGCATAATGCAGCCAAGGTTATCCAAGTGCAACTAACTCTGGGCAAAACTGCAATCCAAATTGTAACTTGCAACAGATCACCCACCATGCCCCAGGATTCCCACTCCTCTTTTCTTGATGTACTGGAAAATATTAAGCTTCAACCAAACACTCTAATAATGGGCAATTTCAACTACCCCACCATTAACTGGGAAAATTACTCATGTACCAACTCCTTTGCTCAACGCTTTCTGGAATTCATAAACTCCAATGCCCTGTATCAACTTATCCACACCCCCACCAGGGGCAACAATATCCTAGATCTAGTCATTATCAACATGAGTGACCGGTGTTCCACACCTGAAGTCAACGTCTCATTGGTCCGATCCAACCATAAGCTAATTACCCTAGATATCCACATCCTGCCCCCACCCCCATTAAGGAAACCATGGTAAAAAATTTCTCCAAAGCCAACTTCGTGCTTCTTAAGACAGAAGTGGTGAACTTCATGACACCCATGCAGATGGACAATACAGTTATGACTACTGAATCCTACACAATTGCACTTTATAAGCACTTACATGAATGCATGGATCGTGCTATCCCAAACAGAACCAAGACGCTATCCTCCCAAAAAAAGAAAGCCAATCTGGTGGTCCCCTGCCATAAACAAACTGTACAACATAAGGAAGAAACTGTTGCAAAAGAGTGTAAAATCCCATGAGTGGAGGAGCTCCCTGGTCAGCCTCAGTAAGAAGCTGTGATCCCTGATAAAATCCTCCAAAGCTAGTTATGAAAACAAAATCACCACTGATTCTAAAGACAGCCACAAAGCATTCTATAGCTATGTCAAGAATCTCAATGGCAACACTCAGATCTGCTCTGAGTTACAGCACAATGGCACGAAATATACAGACCCAACTGATATTGCCAACATCCTGGCAGATAGGTTCAGCACTAACTTTACCCCCCTCTCTCCCCCTAAAGAGCCCATCTCTATACCAAAAGAATGCAAAGTTCCTGTAATCACGGCTGCACAGGTAAAAACCACACTCTCCAAAGCCAAGAACACAGCATCCATAGGACCAGACAACATCCCAGGCTGCGTTCTACATGAACTACAGAACGAACTGGCACCCCACCTAAGTACCATGTTCAATCATAGCCTCAGCTCAGGCTTTGTGCCTGCTGAATGGCGCACAGTGACGGTTATCCCACTCCACAAGGGGGGAGCTACCACAGACCCCGGGAACTACCACCCCATTAGCCTGACGAGCCTGGTCTGCAAGGCCATGGAACGTATCATCATGGAACTTATAAACAAAGACATTGGTAGCCTCCAAACTCTGGACCCCACCCAGTTCGGGTTTGTAAAAGGCAGATCATGTCTCCTAAACCAGATAGACTTCTTTGAAGCAGTCACCAAAGCCGTAGAGAAGGGTAAGGTGGTTCACACAGCCTATCTAGATCTTGCCAAGGCTTTTGACACCATCTGCCACTCTGGAATTATAGATAAACTCACTAAACTAGGTATAAATCCCTATGTCACAAGATGGGTTGCCAACTGGCTCACTGACAGAACCCACACTGTGAAAGTAGCAGACTCCAAATCTGACTTCAGAGCAGTGACAAGTGCAGTACCACAGGGTTTAGTCCTGGGTCCGCTCCTGTTTGGTATCTACTTTCCTGAAGTACAGGCTAACACAGAAGGTCTTTGGCTAATGAAGTTCACAGATGACTGCAAACTAGGAGCCATAATCGAAACTCCTAACGATGTGGACATCCTACAAAAGGGCCTCACTGAGACAGATGCCTGGTGACAAAGCCATGGCCTCAAGCTCAATGCCAAAAAGTGCACTGTCATCCCCTTTGGTAAAAACTTTGTACCCATGACCTACAACATAGGAGGTAGTATACTTAACACCGAAAGTGTGATAAGAGACCTTGGGACACAGGTGGACAGTAGTCTTTCCTTTGATAATCACATTGCCACAGTGTTCAAGAAATCCTTCTACATGGAACACCTCATCACAAAAGGTTTCTCATCCAGAAAAAAAGAGGTCATTGTTCCCCTCTACTCATCACTCATTAGACCCATTATAGAGTACACCACCCTTTTGGTATGTACCTCACAAGACATCTACAACAACTGGAAAGGCCACAGAAATAGCTCACAAAGAGGATTACCGGCCTCAAACAGATGCCCTATGCAGACCATCTCAAAAAACTCCAGCTTTACTCTGTCATATATCACCTACTCAGAGGTGATCTCTGCCTAACATACAAAGCTATGTCAAACCCAGAGCTGTTGGACATGCTCCACTTAAAGAAATCCCAATCCTTCTGAGCTACATGCTCTAGGGACCTAAACCTTGTCACCACAATAAACAGAACATGCTGGAGGGATAGATTCCTGTCCCAGAGACTTCCCATACTCTGGAATAAACTACCTATCTATATCAAACAAAGCTCCTCATTAGGACTCTTCAAGAAAAATCTTGATGATTGGATGGGAAATAGGAAATTCACCCCAGGATCACCTCTGTGGCTCCGCTCGACAGTGGCACAGGAAAATAATTTTCTTGGGTGGCAAAAGCCAGAGTACATTATTGGCTGGGCTTGTATAGGGCCCAGGGCTGATAGCCTAGTACCTACCTATGAACCTATGAACCTATGAATCATACCCACTTATATTCCAGGTGGTGAGATCTAATTATGTTCATATGACATTTACATGTAGTTTAGGGACCATTTCCATTCCTAGAAGTACTTTGATAGGTGATCTGTGTCTGTCTTGAGTTAGCACATATTGCTTCAGCATCTACCTGTATGTGCTTAACTTCACCCATGTCTGTGTATTCATGAAGGTCCTTCATGCTGTCCGAGCCTTGAGGCAGCAAGTCATTATCGGAGTCTTTGGAATCAGGCACTAGAGCTTTTCCTTATTGTTTACTTAGGGATCCCAAAAATCCAGATTCAGTTTTCCTTTTTGCACTCCATACTCTCAAAAGCTACCAAAATTGCTGGATTATGGCTGTCACTTAATTATTTAATTTTCCATTTTATCTACTTCAGCAGCCAAATTTGATGTCCCTGATCTATTTTCCTTATCAGAGTATGCCGTTATTCCCTTTAATGCAAATTGAGTGCTTATGTGAATAAATTTGATGTTATTTAAGCCACTTTGTCTGATTCTTCTCACTACAAGCCTTTGCAGTATATCACCTATTGTAGCTGTCTGGGAGGCTTGTCTTACTTTATCTTATGTGTTGTATAAGTTACTACCTCGCACAGGTATACCAGAAATCAATGAATGTATGTGGGAGTTAGAAATATCACATATTTATAGACTTTTTAAGCATCACTTTCAAAATTAAAGACTTAGTAGATACCCAAAGAAAGCAAATGTCAGAAGACGGAGAGGGAGGATGCTATTTTTCTGGACTTTCAATCCTATTTTTCAACAATTATATAGTTAACATGAAAGATTTATTGAGGCTTTTGGATAAATTGAAGTGTTGATCTATTAATGGCAGGAGAACTTTATGTTTACCATAGATGTAAGGTCCCATTTTATTAGTATACCAATAAGTGTAGGTGTGGACTTTTGTAGGAAGTTTATGTCATAAACATACCAGTTATAGCAATAATTTTAATACTGTGTACATTTTGATAGAATTAATGCTGGAAAATATGTTGTTGTATTTAATGTTTAAATATTACCAACAAGTGTGACAAG
Organism: Protopterus annectens; assembly: GCF_019279795.1. Lineage (NCBI taxonomy): Eukaryota > Metazoa > Chordata > Ceratodontiformes > Protopteridae > Protopterus > Protopterus annectens. Next base: position 345,768,143 of record NC_056739.1, read on the forward strand.
GAACCTATGGGTGCTACAGGTCCCATATCTTTTGCTAATCTGGTTTTATGATGTTGAGATGTAAAATTGTTAACTCTTGTTAATTCTTTTTCTAAGATTTATTTTTATAAAATATTTTAGAGGATCTTTTTCATCTTGGGAAGATCAGATGATGAATGCAATATTTTTATCAATGATTTAAATAGTAGTATAACTGTTTTGGAATTTTCTTGGAGTTATAATGAAAACAAAGTGAACTTTTTTGGATGTTGAGCTGACTACAAACATAATATGAAAATATTTTGATAATAGGATACATAAGAAAATATATGATTGTGAACAGCTAAGTTCATTTTAAAAGTAATCACCCTTTCCATATAAAAAAGAATATTACAAAAGTGTAGATGATTCGGCCATTAAGTCTGACTACTGAAGACTATAATTTTATACCTGAAATAAAGTTTATTATTGAGATGCTTATGAGTAGAGGCTACAATTTGTTACAGTTGGTTAATATGCTAATGAGGTGATTTGTAGAAGACATACTTGCTTTCTGCCCATTTTGGTTGTAGGTATTAATAAAGCATGTGATTGTGGAATCAATATATATAACAAAATATACACCAAAATTTAAAGCTACAATGAATCAATAAATATATGCAAAGTAGCACATAAAGATCACATCTATAAAACATATACATTTTTATAAATAAACAATTGTATACTGTTTCATATGAAATCACATGCACCATACTTAAAAATTAATAATTAATAATTAAAATTAAGATACACCTATTGCTGAATTTGGAATCAATATATATAACCATTCCTCTAGTTTAGAAATGTCTGCGGATGGTAAGAGTATTAAAGAACTTATGCAAATAATTGGAATATAATCAATGGGAATATTGAAATATTTTGCTGTAATAAGAGTGGTCCCCAGATTTACTTATAAAAAGTTATTATTCTTAAACTGATTTTGCAGAATGATAATATGACAGTTGAGCTACCTATTACTAACAAAAATGAAGGGACATTTGCTTGCAGGCAATGCAATTGGTGTACGTTTGTCTATTTTTTCCCACATTTGAACAAAAGTATTAATCCTAGAGCTAATTTAAATAGTAACTCAATTGAGGTGGTTTACATAGCAATTTGTTCTGGATGTTATCGTTTCTATGTGGGGGTGACAATGCAGATATTATTGGTAGGATCGGAAAACATGTTTATGTTATCAAACATAAGGATCCTACACATGATTTGTCTAGACTTAGTTCTGCATACAATGATAATAAACACAAATTTACATTTAAAGTAGTTATGTTATTATCAAGAAGGTAGTTTTAAGAATAAACTAGAAATTAGGGAAGCTAAAAGGTAAATTAATATTTTCCTGGTATAAATGAAACTATTAATCTCATAATCTCATAATAATTGCATGTTGATTTTTATCTGATTTTATATACAATAGTTCATTAATATATAACACTGTTATTTTAGTACAGTATGACAGTATGAGTATTTTATTTTATTTTGTATAATATTAATCACTGTATGTGATGTTTCTTTAAAAAAATGTCTTGTTTTGTTTTAGGATACTAGAGAACTCGATCAGGGTGTTGCAGACATGTGGATAAAATAGTATTCCTGGGGGGTGGCAATAGAAAAGGAAAAGTTAGTAAGCAGGAACAAAAAGGGGAACAGATGGTGCCTTTAAAGCTGAAAATAAAGAGGAGCAATTGTGCATTTTTTTGGAGAATTAAATCATAGTAGGCCAAGATGTGAGTTCCTTAAAACAAACAAATAAACAGCAACAAGCAGAGGTAGGAGAGGTGATACAAAGACAATGGGAGGATGTCAAATGTCAGATACAGAAACTTAGGCAGGGAAGAAGACAAAACCGGGAAGTACAGAGGGGTCACCTGCCAGTAAGAGAGGTGAGCAGAAAGTAAACAAATTACAAAGACCCCACAAAGAGAAGAGAAACATGAAGATGCACGGGAAACAAGTGGAAGAGATATATCAAAGGGACAGCAGAATGATAATCCTTTTTCCAGGGGAGATTTAGGCACAAAAACTGAGAAAAGAAACAGAAGCAGAGGCAGACAAAGGAGAGCTGTAAGGAAATGAAAGTAGGACACGTCAGATAGTTCAGAAAACACATGAATGATCTGCAGGACAAATGGAGGAACAAAGAAGCTGAATACAAGCATTTCTGATGGATGCCACAGTCAAAGAAGATGGAGGACTGCAGCATGACTGAAAGTAATCATAAAAACAAATACTAGATGAATAGAAAACATGGACACTGAAAGGTGGGTAACTGTGAATGGTTTAGGAAGGAAGTATTAACTGAAACAGATCCTCATCTTGCAAGACACAAATCAAGGAACATGACATCAAAACTTTACAACCAATGAGATGAACTGTATTGATTTCCAGGGCAATGATTGGTAATACAGTTAAGTGGATAGGGGCAAAGGGGTAAACCTCCATGGTGAGAGATATATTTTTCATAACCACTTACTGATGCACAATAAACTACAGAAAAAATAAGCTTAATGACTACATATTAGAAAAAATCAGTAGTAATTGTTGATATAACAACTGTGGGGAATGCAAATGAATGTATGGAGTGAAACTAGGGAAAAGCAAACAACAACCCAGGGGCAAATGTGAAAAAAGGGGCAGTGTTGTATAAGCAGCATAGTAAACAGTTGTAAAACTGCAATGAAAGAACACGTTAGACTATCACAGAAATTAAGGTACCGCAACGACTGATGAGTAACAGTGGGAGTGGAGACCAGTGAATGATAATGTTGTAATACCTAAAGATCACAAGATCCATAATGGATTGGCATGCACTGTATTAGTATGGGGATACTCGAAGGCAACAAAAAAAAGTCATAAAAGGCCCATGTCCCAGGCTTACCCGTGCACATGCAAGAGCCAAAAGGCAAGGCTTCAGAGGGCAGGGATGGAAAGAAGGGGTCCTAGCATAACCAGCTGCCAATGAACACAAGATTCAGCCTGGAGGGTAGGCCTGGGGACAGGATCATGCCAGATGGCAACAACATGAAAAGCAGGGAGGGGTGGGCAAAGACAAAAGGGAACATGCACTTGATTGCATGGAATACTGGGGGTTCATCAGAAACTATCAGAACAAGGAGAATATACAGAAAATGTTCAAGAGAATAGGAGGAGACACTGCTCTATTACAAGAAACAAGACTGACAATCAGTGATGGGGTGAAGATACTATGTTATAACTACCCAAAGGGAGACACGGGCAATGAGATAAGAGGAGGAGGAGGAGAAAGGAGGTGAGCAGCAACTGTATTTCATGAAGGGCTTCAGGCAGCCATACAGTGATAAGAAGTGAGATATGTAGAGGGAGCATCTGTCTCCTTCCATTTATAGCTAGCTAGCAGGGAAGGGTGGAAGGTACACGCTAGACAATAGGAAATATATATGCAGCAAATAGGAATAAAGAAGGAGTCTGCAATAACTTATTTTGCTAACAGTACACAGATCAGAAGAGATGGATTATAGATAATGAATGGGGTTGACAATGTCACCATGTAACTGTAAAAAGACAACTTGTATGGAAGGAGGTAATATAATAAAAATAGGAGACCAAAACTAGCACAATGGATGAAACAGGGATTGTGGTTGCATATATGGAGGGGAAAAGGTATTCAATTGTGAGAGAATACACCTTCACAAGAAACGTGCTTTTGCAGGCAAGTAGGTTAATCACATTTTTAGGGAAGGAATACCTAAGGGAAGTAACAGAAGAGACCCAAATGCAGGAGAGGCACTATCAGATCATGCAGCAGTGAGACTTAAGATAAGTTAGGTTGATCACATTTTTAGGGAAGGAATACCTAAGGGAAGTAACAGAAGAGACCCAAATGCAGGAGAGGCACTATCAGATCATGCAGCAGTGAGACTTAAGTGTGCAGTAACAGAAAGCAATGAGAAGGGGGCTGGGGGTGGGCTACCTACAATGGAAGGAGACAGAGGACAACACAATGCAAGGACTAATAAAGGAGTCAGTGCTGGACAATATGAATAACAGGGACAAACTAGAAGGGCATGGCTGGAATGGGATTACGGTCACTGTCAGGGGGAAACTGATAACCACAAAAAGAAAGCAGAGGAGAAAGGGTCATTGAAGAATTGGAGAGCTGGTTTTAGTACAGAAGGAAGCTAGAAGAAATGAAAGTAGAAGGGAAGTACTACAGATCAGAGATAAAAACAATAAGAATGGAATTGGATAGTAACATTATTATAGAGCCAGAAGTTCTAGAATGGCACTGGAGATACTACTGGTGATAGTGGGGGAGGAACAAGGGGAACAACTAGCCGAGAAATACAAGAAGTAGGCAGCGAGCTAGATACAGAGGATAATGGGACATGACAGAGAATATGTATTTCAGAGAAAGATCCAAGTAATATAACAGGGAGAGTTACAAACAACAGGAAGGGGCAGGAATCTCAGAATGGAACTAGGGAAAGACTTTAGAAGGCTATATACCGGAATATGTGAAAAGAGACAAGCTAAATACAGAGGTGACAAGGGATGAGATAAGGAAAGCCATATAGAAGATGAAGGAGGAAAAAGTTTTAGGGCTAGATGGATCATTCCATTGGGTTCTACAGATGGGGAGATGAGGAAACTTAGAAAGTCCTAGATGAGGAACTCAGAAGAATACAGGAAGTAGAAAGAAATAAGTAAATGTACAAGAAGGCCCCGGTAACCATGATACCCAAAGGGGAAGGAGAAAGAGAGGAAGTGGAAATTACAGGTTTATCTCCTTGTTTAATGTAGATATCAAAGGTATTGGAAGGAAGACTGGATAAAGTATTGCCAAAAATAATACAAGCAAGGCAAAATGTCTTTATGAAGGCACGGAAGATAGATAAAATGGTGGGACCTGCTGTAATTTATGCAGAGGGAGGAAACAAGCAGGAAGAGAAATGTGGGATTCTTGTCTTTGTCCTGCAGAGGGCCTTTGATATGGTGAGGTGTGACATCCTGTGGAAGACACAGCAGCAAAGGCAGGTGGGGAAAGATTCATACATTGGATAGAGGTGAAATATGAAGACCAGAAATTGAAAAACTCATAAATGGAGGAATATCTAAAGAGACAAGGGAAGAAAGGTGGGCACCAGAGAGAGGTGCCCACTATCCCCAGGCCTGTTCACGCTTCTGATCGAGGAGATGGCAGTGGAAGTCAGACACAGGTTATAACTCATACCATGCGTTTCGGCCCCAAAACTCGGACCGAAGCACAAAAGGAGGGGGAGTATCTATATTCATCAAAGATACCTACACCTCCAGGTTAGTGGCACTGCACGAAGCATCGGAAACCATCCATGTGCAACTAACAGTGGGCAAAACTGCCTTTCAGTTTGTAGCCTGCTACAGAACACCCTCCCTATTACAGGAACCCCACTTGGCATTCCTGAGAACACTGGAGAATATGAAGGTCTCTCCAAACACTATGTTATTGGGTGACTTCAACTACCCAAACATTGACTGGGAAAACTACTCAAGCCCAAACACCCTCACCCAACGGTTCCTTGAATTTATAAACTCTAACACAATGGAACAACTGGTCACCACTCCCACAAGAGGGAACAAAATATTGGACCTGGTCATCACCAACATGGGGACTCTATGTTCCACACCAGAGGTAAACCCCTCATTGGTAAGATCAGACCATAAACAAATTTCCCTGGACATCCATATCCCATCCGCACCCCCAGCCAAGGAAATCACTGTAAAGAATTTCTCAAAAGCCAACTTTGCACTTCTCAAGACTGAGGTGGAATCCTTCAAAGCCCCTGGGCCAGAGGATAATGCAGCCCAATCTGCAGAATCCTTTACAAATGCATTCTATGAGCACCTGCAGGAATGCATGGATCGTGATATCCTAAATAAAACCAAGACTCACTCCTCCAAAAACAGGAGACTGGTCTGGTAGACCCCGGCCATAAATAAGCTATACAACAGAAGGAGGAAACTACTACATGACAGAGCAAATCACAAAAAGGGAAGGCATCTCTGATCAGTATTAGCAAGAAACTTCAATCCCTCATAAAATCATCAAAGGCCAGTTTGGAAAAAAACATTGCCCTAGACACTAAAGATAATCACAAGGCCTTCTTTAGTTATGTCAGAAACATGGGTGGAAACTCCCAGATATGCTCTGAATTGTTGCATAACGGTACAAAATATACCGAACCTACAGACATAGCCAACATCCTGGCAGACAGATTCAGTGCAAACTTCTCCCCGCCTTCCCCCCCAAAGGAGCAAATGCCTATCCCAACTGAATGTAACCTCCTTGACATCACAGATGCACAGGTGAAAGCTGCCCTCTCCAAAGCAAAAAACACAGCATCTATGGGACCGGACAGTGTCCCAGTCTGTGTCTTACACGAGCTCCAAGAAGAACTGAACCCTCACATTAAGTCACTGTTCAAACTTAGCCTTACTACAGGATATGTACCCAAAGAATGGCATACAGCTACAGTGGTCCCACTCCACAAAAGTGGTGCCACAACGGACCCTGGAAACTATCGCCCCATAAGCCTGACTAGTCTGGTCTGTAAAGCTATGGAGCGTATTATCATGGAACTCATAAACAAAGACATTGGGAGCCTCCAGACACTGGACTCTACCCAATCTGGCTTTGTTAAGGGCAGATCTTGCCTCTTAAACCTAGTTGATTTCTTTGAAACATTTACCAAAGCCATAGATGAAGGCAAGGTAGTCCACACAGCCTACCTGGACCTCGCAAAAGCCTTTGACACAATACCAAACTCGGGCATCATAAATAAGCTTAACAGCTTAAATATCAACCCCTATATCACAAGATGGTTTACAAACTGGCTCAGAGATAGAACCCACATAGTCAGAATCGCAGGTGCCATGTCCGAATCCAAACCAGTTACAAGTGGCATCCCACAGGGCTCAGTTCTGGGACCTCTCTTGTTCGGTATATACTTCTCTGAGGTTCAGGCTAACATGGGGGGATTATGGCTGACAAAGTTCGCAGATGACTACAAACTGGGGGCCATAATTGAATCTCCAGCTGACACAAGCATCCTCCAAATGGGTCTCACACAGACAGATGCTTGGTGCCAGAGCCAAGACCTCAAGCTAAATGCTAAAAAGTGCATAGTTATCCCCTTTGGGAAAAACAAGGTGCCCACAAATTACCACATAGGTGGTAATCCATTAATCTGGAAGAAGTAATTAGAGATTTGGGGACCAACGTAGATAGTAATCTCTCCTTTGATAATCATGTTGCCAAAGTGGTTAGAAAGACCTTCTATATAGCCCACCTTATCACGAAAGGGTTCGCATCTAGATCAAGAGAGGTCATTGTGCCCCTCTACTCGTCACTCATCAGGCCCATAATTGAATACAATGCCCCTTTTGGGATGTACCTTACCCGACACCTGCAGCAACTGGAGAGACCCCAAAATTACCTCACCAAGAGGATCATGGGCTACAAACAGATGTCCTATACAGCTCGACTAAAGAAACTCCAGCTCTACCTACTCAGAGGCGATCTATGCCTGACGTACAAAGCCATGTCAAACCCAGAATTAATAGACATGCTCCACCTCAAAAAATCCAAGTCCCTTAGAGCTACACGCTCCAGGGACCTAAACCTCAACACAAAAATAAATAGGACATGCTGGAGGGACATATTCATTTCCCAGAGGCTCCCCTCACTCTGGAATAGAATCCCAATTCATGTTAGACATAGCCCCTCGCTGACCCTCTTCAAGCGAAATTTGGGCGTGTGGATGGGATATCGCAAATTCACCCCTGGGATCTCTCCTGTGTCCCTGCTAGTCAGAGGCACAGTAAACTAATCTTAAAAGGGTACCTTCTGTGACCTACTTTACAGAGGCACAGTAGGCTAATCTAATAGGGAGGCGGAAGCCAAATACACTCTGGCTAGGCTTATAAATGCCCTAGGGCAGATAGCCTAGTATCTACCTATGAACCTATGTACCTATGAACAATTTAGTAATGCTTGAAGAAAAGAAGGGGATAAAATATCAGCCTGTCTTACATGTAGATGACTGCATGTTAATGTCAGGGGGTGTGACTGATGTTATGTAAACACTGCACCATTTACATGCGAAGTATTCATCTAGACCACTGTTTCCTGTTCTCTGAAATTTATGTTTTGCTTCCTTCCAGACACAGCATGCATATGGAAACAGATGTGATCACACCCTCATTAAATGATTGAAAAACAATAATAATTTATCCAACAACATCAGCTAAAGTCTGAAGGTCCTCCTATATCAATTTTGAATAGTCAAGATGAAAAATAAGCATTTCATAATATCCACTGTTGCTGAATGTTGCACTTCCACAGTGGAATATACACTCAAAGATATTGATAAACAGATCAAAATAATTGACTGCAATGAACTTAAATGTGATCTAGCATGAAAAAACAATGCTTACTAACTTTGCATCAAGGTCCAGTTACATTTTATATTGTGTTATTTAGAACATCAAAACTAGTGTTCAAATATCTTTTAATGGTGCTCCATCATGCAAATGAGATATAAAAAGAAGCCAGTGGCCATGCATATCAAATGAACCTAATTACAGCAATATTTTCATGAGTTGCTTGTGGTGTTCAACATTTGACCACTGTTGCAGTAGTCTAAGCTATATGGATGTTTTCACTGCTACCAGCCTGCTTTTAAAACCTAAAGGATGTCCTCTGTGCATTAATTTTCGGAAGCTCAAGGGAAGGACAATATAAATTAAATTAAGTGGGCATAAAGTTCAGAACTTTCTTGCAGCTAAAGAGTACTTCTTCAGTGAACCCCATAAAAATGTTGGTCCACCAGCTATCCTTCAATGCTGGGCATACAGTAATCCTGTTAGGAAAAACCTTCCACTAAACTTGTTTTTTTAAGGATTTTTGTTCTTTTCTTTTTATTTATTTATTTGTGTGTGTGTGTGTGTGTGTGTGTGTGTGTGTGTGTGTGTGTGTGTGTGTGTGTGTGTGTGTGTGTGTGTGTGTGTGTGTGTGTGTGTCTGCATGCGTGCGTGAAAATATATTGTATTTTGCTCGGAACTGATTTGAAATCTTAGACTTTATCTTCTTGTCAGGGGAAATTCTCTCTGAATGCTTATTTGAACAACGGTGCAAAAGGAGTTATTTGTTGACGTTTTTCCTACTGGCTGTAAAGGTTTTGAGTATACGGGCAGGGCTTTATGCTTGAGCAGATTGACAGTGATTTTTCTCACCTGAATCTGCTTCAGCTAGACAAACTGTTAATGCTACTCTAATCCCATTTCCTCTGACAGGGATGGGAAAGCTTTTAACAAATTTGGGAAGAACGTTTATTCTTTTTCTAATCCAACTTTCGGAATTTTAAACTGCCAGTTAAAGTGCTTACTTCCATCTTTTGAGAAAATGCAAAAGTTAACTCTTAACATTCCCTATTTTGAGGCGAAAAACTATTTCCATTATCTCTCAGTATCTTCCTCTCTGTAATTAAAGATTAAAGTTTTCTTATGAGGCTGCTGCTTCTAGATAAGTCATGAAAATCTGCTTGGTTATGGTCTCAATATATCCATGAAGATGTTTAAACTGAAGTTTTAAATTCTCACCTGAACAAGGAAGTTCTGCTTGACCTCTCTGCAGCTGAGGTGATGAAAAGGTTTGATGAAAGAGGAAGGTCTGTACAAGGGATAACCCAAAATTTCCACCCTACATTTTTTAAGGCAAATAAAAGTTTCCTTCCACCTCAACTCATATTTTTAGTAAACAATTTAAGCAGCAAGACAACTACAAACAGGACTATAAAAGGAGGTTCCAAAAAGAAAGGAAAAGCCTCTCAAAGCCAAGGAAGCCCAAAAAGTCAAATGACAGTAGTAATCAGGACCCCCCCCCCAAGTAACCACTCCCTTTCCCTCTTCCTCAGTCTTAATCTTCCCATGTAACAATAGATTGTTGCAGACAGATGGGTTCTAAAAATCATTCAGCAGGGGTACACTTGGCAGAGGAGTCCTCCCCTCCTTTCAAAGGGATCCCTCCTTGCTGTATAAACAGATTCCCTGCTTACTCCTCCTCTGGATCACCTCTTATCTCAGAGAGAGATAGAACTGATTCCTGCATCCTCCTCTGGATCACCTCTTATCTCAGAGAGTGATAGAACTGATTCCTGCATCCTCCTCTGGATCACCTCTTATCTCAGAGAGTGATAGAACTGATTCCTGCATCCTCCTCTGGATCACCTCTTATCTCAGAGAGTGATAGAACTGATTTCTGCATCCTCCTCTCGATCACCTCTTATCTCAGAGAGTGATAGAACTGATTCCTGCATCCTCCTCTCGATAACCTCTTATCTCAGAGAGTGATAGAACTGATTCCTGCATCCTCCTCTGGATCACCACTTATCTCAGAAAGTGATAGAACTGATTCCTGCATCCTCCTCTGGATCACCTCTTATCTCAGAGAGTGATAGAACTAATTCCTGCATCCTCTTCTGGATCACCTCTTATCTCAGAGAGTGATAGAACTGATTCCTGCATCCTCCTATGGATCGGCTCTTATCTCAGAGAGTGATAGAACTGAGTCCTACATACCAGAGAGGCAAAAGATTTTATTCAAGTATTTTTCTGGTACCTAAGAATAAAGGACTTGGTGACTTGTCCTAAACCTCTCATAGGTTAAGGTTAGTACTAGGCTAATGGCCCTGGAGCCAGTGCAAGCCTAGCTCAAGAATATTCCCAGTCATCTGGCTGCCAGACGTCAGTTTTTTGTGCCCCTATTGAGGAAGGCTATTGAAGTGATCCCCATGGTGAATTTCCTATTACCCATCCATTCGTCAAGATGTTTCTTGAAGAAGGCTAGTGAGGTACTCTGCTTCATGTGAATGGGGAGTTTATTCCAGAGTATGGGAAGTCTCTGGGTAAGGAACCGGTCCCTCCAGCAGGTTCTGTTTAATGTGGTGATGAGGTTAAGGTCTTTGGAGTGGGTGGCGCGGAGGGATTGTGACTTTTTTAGATGAAGCATGTCTAGCAATACTGGGTCAGACATGGCTTTGTATGTCAAGCAGAGATTGCCTCTAAGTAGGCAATATGAGATGGAGTAAAGGTGGAGTATTTTCAGTTTTTCTGTATAAGGCATGTTTTTGAGTCCTAACATCCTCTTTGTGAGGAACTTTTGTGGCCTCTCCAGCTGTTGGAGGTGTTTAGTGAGGTACATGCTAAATGGGGCATTGTACACTATAATCGGTCTAATGAGGGATGAGTAGAGAGGGATTATGACTTCCTTCTTCCTGGATGAGAAACCTTGTGCAATGAGATGTGCCATGTAGAATGACTTTCTAATGAAAGTGGCAACATGGTTGTTGAAGGAGAGGTTGCTATCTACCTGTGTCCCTAGGTCTCTTATCACACCTTTGGAGTTAAGTGGGTTACCATTGATATGGTAGTTTGTGGACACTGTGTTTTTCCCAAAAGGAATAACAATGCACTTTTTAGCATTGAGCCTAATGACATGGTTTTGGTACCAGTGATTGGTCTCCATGAGGCCATTTTTGTAGGATGTCTACATCAGCTTGAGAATCAATAATAGATCCCAGTTTGCAGTCATCTGCGAATTTGGTTAACCAGAGTCCCTTTGTGTTGGCTTGAACTTCAGAAAAGTAGATGCCAAACAGGAGAGGACTCAGAATCGATCCCTGTGGGACTCCACTTGCAACTGCCCGGTAATCAGATTTGGAGTCTGCTACTTTCACAGTGTGGGTTCTGTCAGTGAGCCAGTTGGTGACCCATCTTGTGATGTAGGGGTTAATGCCCAGATTAGTGAGTCTATCAGTGATTCCAGAGTGGGGGATGGTGTCGAAGGCTTTGGCTAGATCGAGGTAGGCTGTGTGGACAGCTTTGCCTTCATCCATCACTCCGGTGACAGATTTGAAGAAGTCTATCAGGTTGAGCAGGCATGATCTGCTCTTCACAAACCCAAACTGTGTGGGGTCCAGGGTTTGAAGGTTCCCTATATCCCTATTTATAATATCTGTAAGGAAGCACTCCATAGCCTTACAGATCAGGCTCGTCAGGCTGATGAGGTGGTAGTTACCAGGGTCAGTAGTCGCTCCCCCTTTGTAGAGTGGAATGACTGTAGTGGTACTCCATTTGGTGGGAACAAAGCCTGAAGTGAGGCTGTAGTTGAACAGGGCACTCAGGTGTGGTGCCAGTTCCTTTTGTAAATCATGTAGGACACAGCCAGGTATATCATCTGGCCCCATGGAAGCTGTATTCTTGGCTTTGGTCAGTGCAGTTTCTACTTGTGCAGTCATGATAATAGGGAGTTGGCATTCCTCGGGTATTGGGATGGGCATTTAAGGGGTAAAGGGAGTAAAGTTTGCAATAAACCTGTCTGCCAAGGCATGGCAATATCAGTTGGTTTAGTATAAGTGGTCCATTCAAAATGTTGCCCCTTCAAATGCTGTTCCCTCTGGTTCCTTTACTAGCTTTCATGGTAAAGCTAAATTTAGAAGATGCTTCCCACCATGCTCCCACTGGAATACAATTTTCTGTATTTGGGTCTCATTATCCATTCTTTGTCTTACCCTTTGGGCTATCTATGTCTCCAGGGCTATTTACAAAGTGTTTGGCTCCACTCATTGCTGATTGCAGACTCCTAGGCAGTCATAGCTCTCTTTATTTGGATGACTGTCTTTATATTTGCAGTCCTTTTTTCCAGTTGTCAGAAGTCCTCAGAAACTGTTCAGAATCTTCTACTCACGCTGAGATTTTAAGTGAAATTGAAGAAATGTCCTTTCATCCCACCTGACAGAATTAATTTCCTGGGAAGTCTTTTAGATTCTACCCTGGGAAAAGATTTTCTTCCTCCAGATAACGTAGAATTGTTCCAAAAGTACTTTGTGATTTTTCCACTCAAACCATGCATCTCCCAGGGAATTTATTACCTTTGTAGCTTTGCTAGGACCATTCTTCAGGGAGTCCTGAAATCTTAATTAATTAATTAGTCAGTCTTACCTTGTTTATGTATGAGAATCTTGTAGGCTACTGCAACAGTGATGTAATGATGAACATAGTACAGTTGTGTAAGTTAACTTACCATAACAGTAGTTCTAACAGATCACTTGCACCATCAAAGGACAAATGGAAGACAAAACTCTTTGTGGGCCATAATATATCCTGGCCTATGAAGGTATTCTACTGCAAAATGTTCCATTGTCCGATGGCAGATCTTGAGTAAACATATGACAAGAGATAGGCTGGGCTACAATTGTTGACACTGGTGTCCCCAAAAATGGGTAGCAGTATACAGACAAACAGTCCAACCTGTCCGAGAGACAAATGAAGCACCTAAAATTAAAGGAATCAGAAAATGGATGACTAACCCCAGCCTTTGCTGAGTTCCTATGCATTGTTAATACTACAAAAAATGACCAGCACTGCACAAAATACATCTGCAGACAAAATAACTTAATCAACAAAAAAAAGACCTCAGACTATGGAAACACCGAAAAGTAAACTTTATAGCAACAAAGTAAAATGCAGCAAAGCTTTCAGGTTAGCAAAAACCCTTCCTTGGTGCTTCAAAGTGCCTTAGTAGCTCTACATTTTATAAACTTCATACAGTCATGTGACACAGCCTAAGTCTGATTTATAGCAACAGTATGGCAATTCAACACGTTAAAACCTTAAAACCATCAATAATTATGAAAAATAAATACATTGAACCATATCATGATATGAAAAATATTTATAACTACATAGACAGATTACTAAAACTTAGGAATAAAAATATATTAAAAATACTGGAAAGCTTATAAAATATTATGCCAATGTAAGCTCATCTGTGTTTTTCTTCTTAATACAGGTTTGATGCTAGCAGGAACATACAAACATGGTTCTACATCAGCTTTTTTTGTTTGTTTGTTTGTTTCCTATGCATTGTTGCCATTTGCCATATTTCAGATCAACAATATGTGCATACTAAGTCCATAGGTTTTAATTTTGGACTGTTGAGGTGGGTGATGGGGTTTAAAAGTGAATATTATAATATATGTAGAACTAAAATGTTTTCTTTTAATTTTGCATAGCTGAATGTCTAGATTAATGTCCTTGGCTTAATGCAATGACCATGTTTTGTGAATGTAAGTGGGTTTTAAAAAATGAGAGACCACAATGCAATAACTAATTTTCTTTAAGCAAATAAATGTTTAGTGGTGGTTGAGAAATCTGGAGCTGAGGGCAGATCTACATTTTGATCTTATGTTTCCATGGAAATAAGTTGAATAACAGTGAAGGAAATAAATGAAGAGGCCTGGACATTATTTATTGAGAGAAATGTAAAATCAAAAGGTACATGAGCCAGCAGTTCAGTAAAAAATAAAGTTGGAAATTATTGAAAGTGAGTAAGAGATGCAGCCTTTTTGCTAAATAAATACTTTAATGCATTTACTCAGAGTATACTTTAAATGTATTTAAAGAGATCCAGTGCACTTTTTCTTAAGGCTAATAGTTATTTTTTTTCTGAAAACATACAGTTTATTTTTTTTCATCTGGGTGGGGAATAAAGAAAACACAAGAACAGAATAAGTAGAACCACAGACTGTAACATGCATCTTAGCATGGATAACCTTAATTTTTAGATCAAATTTTATCTGTGTGAGCAGATTTTGATTTGGAACACTCTTTCCTATTTGAAGGGTTAAACTTCATTATTTGAAGATGTACATAGTTTTGTGAGTTTGTTTCAAGTTAATAATTTAGGAGGGTGTGCTGGGGTGCATTTGTTTTTTGCTGTGTTTTGTTTTGTTTCAATAAAACAAAAAGTCTTGTAAAATGTGATATAAACTCAAATGAAGATAAATAACAACTGTATAAAAGATCAACCTGGCAAACATTAATGGGCACATGTAACATAAAAACTGAAATCAGACATCTAAAATAATGGCTACACTATCCATATTATTTTGGAATGTGAATAGCCTCACAGGTATAGGCAAAAAGGAAAGAATATTGAATTATATTAAGAAATGCAAAATGCAAATAGCAATGCTACAGGAGATGCACATGGAAAGAAATGAACATGTGAATTTGATAAAGAAAGGATTTCAGGAGGGACATTCAGCAGAATATCAAGGACAAAGGAAAAGAGTACTTATACTAATTGTTTGAGTAGTTCCAACAGTAACAGAAGAGGAAAAAAGATAGTAATGATAGATTTGTGGTAGTAAGGGGCTACTGGCAAAGTAGGAGGTTTAAGCTAGCATGTATTTATATTCCACCTAAAACTGCCATTATAGAGATTAAGAAAATTGTGAATTAAATAATCAGCTTTCAATAGGGAGCATTATTTATAGGCAGGGACTGGAACTTGATCTGCAACAGTGAAGATGTATCTGGGAGACCTACAAGGGAAAATATAATAAAAGATGGTAGATTTCTGAAGACATGTATGAAAATACATGTGTGTGCCTTCTGTGGAAGGTTGGGCACCAGGCTGGCAACTCGACACCGTAAAACTCCACTGCCAGTCATGAGCAGACAGGTGTTCAACCCATAACTGGGAAAAGCCGAACGAAGAAGAGGAAGATTCCCCAAGCTACTGTAATTGGGTTAGACTAGACATGTGAATTTAATTGAAAGCTTCAGTACACATCCAATATCTATTTCAGATCATGCAGCAATAACAACTAAGATAAATATGCAGGGTAATGAAGTACAAATGAGACACTGGTGTTTCCCCACTTATCTGCTAAAAAGAGAAAATGTTAAGGAATGGGTGGTGACAGTCATTCAAGAGTTATTAGGGAAGATAGAAATTTCTTCAGAAGTTATAGCTAATAATAACTCCTACCAAGAAATAAAACCAGCAAACAAAACAACATGGTTAAAACACCAGCTCAAGGACAATGCCAACCACACAGGGGTAAAAAATAAATATTTTAATCAATCTGAAATCAAATAAAAATTTTTAAGTGCTTCTGTCCCTTAATAGTGAAGGACGTCATCAGAACAATTAATAATTTCAAAACCCAGCTATTTAAAGAACAAAAACCAGGAAATTACTTCCCTAATTAATGGTAAATCCAATTTAAAAGTACAGAAAAATTATAAACAATGCATTTGATAATGTCACCATAAAATGCCATCAATGCAAATATTTTAACAACAGTTGAATGAATAAATAAAGAAATAAATAAATAAAAGATGATTGTGGTGCAGCATAATAAAAATACAAAATGACATACAAAACAAAGTTTATTCTTAATAGAGCAACCTTGCTCCAGAAAACTGTACTATAAAAGAATGACCTTTAGTTTTAAGGCAATAGAAATAGAAATAAAGTCATTAAGACTGGGCTTGTCACTCGCATTAAGGTGTAACTGCCATAAAAGTTCCTTGTACTCTGTCAAAATAGCACAATGGCCAGTTTGGCCACCTCTAGGATTCTGAGGTACTTGTTCTAAAACAAAAAGCAAACGTTTCTGTTGGCTACGTAAGCAGTCTTGTACTTATACAAAGCATTGTTCTCATTTCTGTTTTTGACATTGTAAAGGTGTTTATAAATTCTCCTATGGAAAAGTGCTTAGTTTTGCATACATAAAAGGCAAAACAGGCATGGCAGAAAGCTACATAAATAATTTCTGATGTATTGCACTTATAACCCCTTTCCCAGAGCATAGACTTTAAGTTCTCTGTTTCAATGGCCAAATTGTCATCATCAGAAATTAATCTAGCTAGCTGGATCATTTGGACCTTAAATAAACTATGTTTTTACCTGTAGAGGTGACAACTTTCAAAATGTAAATAACTTTTGATAAAGTCTGGATTTAAAATTCTTTCTTAAATAATCATTTTATAGCAGAACATCCAAGTAATTGATCTTGTCAATGGAAAAGCTATACGTGAAGGACAAAAACATGATACTACTGTTCAGGTAGCCAATAAACTCCTTTAGTTTAATTTTTCTGCCTTTACAGATGACAAAAATATCATCTAGGTACTTAAAATTGGCTGTGAACTTACTGGAGTACATACAAATCAAAACATATCTCTACTCCAAACAACACATGACAATATCAGTATAAAGGGGAGTACAAGTGCCACCCATTGCTACACTACTTTTCGGTTTACAATACTCCCCTTCAAAAAACACAAAATTATTTTAAAATAAGGTCCATGAAAATCACAAATCATGGAAACCTTGCTATTGCAGAAAGTGCTCTGGGTACTCAAAAAATTATGAAACCACTCTAATCCCACTTTATGTGGAATACAAGAAAACAAGTCCTTTACATCAGTGGTAACCAAGTGCCATTCTTCATTGAAAAATACTTGCCTAATGTTACTAAGAAAATCCCCCAAATCTTTTAGTATATAACAGTAAGGTGACCTTGGCCCTTTAATAATATGATCAAGATAAAGAGATGTTTTTTTGAACATGCAGTTGTTATTATGGACCAAAAAGGGGGGATCAAGAACATTTTTGTGTATTTTTGGTATGGCAATGATGTTGGGTACTACAGGAAAGTCTACCTTTAGAAACTGATAACCCTAACTATCAAGCCTCCCTTCCATCAATAAATCATACAAAAAAGTGTCAGTCCTGATGTAGGCCATGAATCTCATGTTTGGAGACACTGTCATATTGGTCCTTATTGTGCAGCAAATGAAACATTTTATTAGAGTAATCAATAGTTTCCATGATGTATATTCCCTCACCCTTGTCTGGTTTCATAATACACAGGTCATTTTTGTCCATAATTTCCTGAAGCAGGGTTGCCTCTTCATGGAATAAACTGGTTTTATGTTTGTAATGTTTAGTGGCGTGCCACTGATGTAGATCCCTAATATATGTAGTTTCAAAGAGATGTATAGTGGGATGCAGAGGGGGTTGAACGTACTCTTCCAATGTAGACAGGCATCCCTGGTTGATTGACTCACCTTGGAATTAGCAAAATATAATCCCAAACTCAATTTCCTGACAAAGAGTTTGAAATTTAAAATAATTTCACTTATATCTGGCCTAGGCAAAGGCACAAAGGTAAACCCTTTTTGAATAGCCTGAAGAATTTATCATCAATCTGAAGTGTACTATAACTGAATATTTTAAACCCTTGTAATGTATGGACTGTGTGGTTTTCTCCTGAGGTCTATTCCAAACTACAAAGGAAAATTATTTTTTGAGAAACCAGGGAACAACTTTTTATCCAGTTTCAAACTGATTAAAATATTTATTTTTTACCCATGTGTGGTTGGCATTGTCTCTGAGCTGGCTTTTTAACCAGGTTGTTTTGTTCATAGCTAATAATAAAACAAAAGTTGAGTTTAAAAATGGGGTAGAAAGAAAACAGAAACAAATATGGTTAAGAAATAACAAGAATTGTTTAGAGGAGCTGACAAAGCTTAAATTATTGCTGGATAAGAGGGATCTCACAAAACAAGAAGAGGCAAAAATGCATAGTGCTACAGAGAAAATAAGGGTAATTTATGGATAACACTCATGAGTTTAGAAATATTGCTGTTAAGCAACTGTTTTTTGATAATAACTTCTTCTTCTTCTTCTTCTTTTGGCTTTTCCCAGTTAGGGGTCACCACAGTGGATCACCTGTTCGCTCATGATTGGCAGTGGAATTTTACAGTGTTGAGTTGCCAGTCCGGCGCCCAACCTTCCACAAAAGGCACACACATGCACACACTCACACCCAGGGCCAATTTAGAGTGTCCAATCCAACTACAGCATGTCTTTAGGATGCGGGAGAAAACCGGAGTAGCCAGAGGAAACCCACGCAACCACAGGGAGGACAGGCAGACTCCACACAGAAGGCACCCCAGCTGAGGATCAAACCGGAGAACCTCTTGCTGTGAGGTGGCAACGCTAATTGCTGCACCACTGCGGCTGCCCTCCAGAGCACAAAATCTTTTAATACAATTACTTTGGCAAGATAAAATAGAAAGAGTTGTTACTAAATTTAAGGAGCCTATAACCAGACAAATAGCAAGAGATCCTGTAGAGGTATTAGAGATATTTCAAAAATGTTATGAATATTTGTATGAAACAGAGGAATGTGAAAATCAAGAAAAAGTACAAATGGATATATTTATGGAAGACTTAGCTATGCCAAGGTTAGAGGTAGATGAGGCTCAACTGTTAAGATAGGATGAGATGAAATAAAAATGGTTTATTAATAATCAATTTGCAGAAAAATCTCCAGGAATAGAGATGGAAGCTAGGAGGGTCTAAAGGTCTAGAAGGTTTTGTTTGGAGGGTCTAAAGGTCTAGAAGGTTTTGTTTGGAGGGTCTAAAGGTCCAGAAGGTTTTGTTTAACAGCATTTTAGAAGGAGAGAAAGCACCAACAACCTAGAAGAAAGCAGTTCTGATTGTAATACCTAACGGTGGTAAAGGCCTATCAGATCCCAGCTTCATGTAGGTCTATTTTAATTTAAAATCATGATTAGAAAGTGTTTGTGTCTATAACAGCTAAAAGAATGGAAAAGGTGTTACCAAAATTGTTCAGATAGAAGCAGAATGCAAAACAGTACCACTGTCATGGTGGGTCTTGATGCAGAGAAAGCATTCGACAGAGTAAGATGGGATATTATGAGGAGGGCAATTGACGCATTTGTATTACCTGACAAAATAATAAGGTTAATTAGGAGGATATATGAGGGATCAGAAGTAAAAATTAAAGTGGGAGGGTTCCTCTCTGATAAGCTGTTTCTGAACACAGGAACTAGAGATTTGCCATAGGCTCAACTGACATATCACTGTCAAAACCACAGTCTTCTCAGGTGGCTAGAACTCCCTAGACTACTTCTGTTCAATTAGCTTATAGCAGCACACAAAATTCTGTACCACCCTGGAAATATTCTGGCACTCAAAAATATCATAAAGCCATGCAGTAATTCAAGGCAACTACGATCATACAACTGTTGGTCCAAACCCACAAAGCCATTAACTCAGCTGTTGACTCCCTGTTTGCCAATGTCATTGGTAAAACTTGGAATTCACTTCCAACTAACCTTACCCTCGAACCTTTTTAAGGCTCTTCAAAAAAGAGCTCAAACAGTATTTTAAAAAGCACTGACTTTGTCCCTGTAGTAACCCTGATTAATCAGTACTTATTCAATGCCTTATTTAAATTAATATTGTACGCATCTCTTGCTCATAATAGCTTACTGCAACCTGTTGTTTTTGTATACTATTACACACTGTGTATATTGTGAGTACCTACTAGAGGACTTTGTAAATATGTTTGACTCATATCTGTTATGTTCTGCCTGTGTTATCTGGAGCTTTTCTCCCTGGGCTTCCGCTGAAAATGGACATATATCCAGTCAGACTATCCCAGTCAACAAATGTAAAATAAATAAATAAAATACAACTAGGCAGAGGTGTCATCTTTCCCATTTGTTATTTGCCTTATATTTAGAGCCAGTAGCAAGGAAAATAACGGACATAGACATTCAAGGATATAATTGATATGGTTATCAAGAAAAGTTGGCTTTATTTGCAGGCAATACTATTTTGTACCCAGCAGCAATACCCGTATTTGTGAAGACATGATAAAATGAAGCACTTAGAAGTCTGGGTTAAAAAAGGATTATCTTTATGGCAGCTAAGGATATCTGGGAAGAGAGTAAACAAAAGATAATACAAAATCTGAGAAATTGGAAGCTCTTGCTTATGGATATGGATAGTAAAATACAAGCAGTGAACATGTTTGTAGTCCTTTAGCCTTATATACAGGGCAGGCATATTTTTTCAAACAGAGGAAAAGCTGTTTACAGTGATTAATAAGAGTGGAAGGATTTTATCTGGCAGGGGGTCAAGTGGGTTAAGTTAATTCTTCCATGAGAACAAGGTAGTTTAGGATTACCAGATTTGAAGGGATGGCTACACATCCATCCGTCTGTCTATCTACAACCCCTTCTTCCTGTTTTTTTGCACATGAGATCAGGGAGTTACTTCAACACTGACAATCCTCTTGAGCCAAGGTTTACACCACTGGGTGTCTAGCCCTGCCATAGTAGTTCTTCCACACTACACACACATAAACACACACAAACACACACAGATACACACACACACACACACACACACACACACACACACACACACACACACACACACACACACACACACACACACACACACACACACACACACACACACACACACACACACACACACACACACGCACATTTTGGGTCAGTTTAGAGTGTGAAGTTCCCCTACTGCATGTCTTTGCAATGAGGCAGGAAACCAGAGTACCCACAGAAAACCCACATAAACACAAGGAGAACATGCAGACTCCACACAGAAGGCACCCCAGCCAAGAATCAAACCGAAGAACCTCTTGCTCTGAGGCAACAATGCTATCTGCTGTGCCATTGTGCCTCCCACTTCCAGTTACAGCTCACATACATAACACAAGCAGAAAGCTATAACTGAAAGTGGAAAGGGGTGACAATGATGAAGCGGTGCGGGGGGGGGGGTGAATTCAAGAAATAAGAGAGTGGGATTTTGGATGCAGATCCTTAAGAAGAAGAATAACAGCCATACAGAAAGTTATATTTATAAAGTAGCAAAAAGTATTCCGAGAACTAAGCCAACACAAGAATGGAGAAAGAAGATTCTTCTGATAGGGATGACTGCAATTAGGGGTACAGAAAATAGGCAAGAGGGAGCTGGAATTTACTGGGGAAAACTGGGAAAGGAGCCAAAGCAATGGGAGCAAATAGCTAGAGAGGGAAAGGGAATAGAATGGGAAGATGCCAGGAGTTTAATTGGACTGCAGGTCTGAGATTGCCTTCCCTATCAAGGATTGTTATCTGTGCCTTCTCCCCTACAACCATGATCATATCTTCCCTAGCCGCGTGAAGCCACAGGTCGCATTAAACACACAAACACACAAAAACCAACACTACGCACACTCACACTAAAATCCCTACCGGATACCCTTACATAAACGCACTTACCTGAATCCTCAGATAAATCCACAAACCGCTCCGCACATCATGAACGTGACAGCATGACAGCGGATTCGACATTTCCACATTCGAGATATTGCAGTTTTGCGTAACTGCACTTTTGACTATTCAGTCTCGAAATACTGAAATTCGACATTTCAGTATTTCGAGATTATCTGGTGAACCCGTATATATATATATATATATATATATATAAGAGTGATGATGCATGCTGGATTAGTCATTTGGAGAAATTGTTGATGGGAAACTACAGTGCCACTCAAGACCTCAGAAGAGCCATGGCGGTAATAAGATAATGTGTCCAAAAGATGCCTGATGCCATTGAGATTTCAAGTATCAGTTAGTGGGCATCATACTCCCCTGTGACTTTATAGATATATTGGCGCAGTGAAAAGTACTGTGGATATAATGTCAGAACTGCAGTCTTTGAATGGTCCTACTTTTGGACCACTTAACCCACCCTTAAACATAAAGTCCGTCATTATCACACACTTACCTTACCCACACCCTAATCCTAAGTCTGACACTACTGCACACTCACCTTACCCGCACCCTAACCCTAAGTCCGACACTACCGCACACTCACCTTTCCTGTACCCTAACCCTAAGTCCCTCACTATCGCACACTTACCGAGTCGTGCTCACACGTTGCCCATGTCGGTGTTTCAGCTGTCAGGATTTCACCTTGTCGATCATCTGCATCGTCGGTCTTTTGGTCTCGGTGTTTTGGGTGTCAGCTTTGTGGTGTGTCGGTGTAGTGAAGGTGACCCCAGAACACATATTTGTACATTTCACTATAAAGCTATACAGTGCAAAACAGAGTACTATACATTCAATTCTTAGATTAGTAAGCAAGGATATTTGTTTTACATGAGCTGCGGTAGTGGATAGAGTGAGCAAGGTAGAATCCTTGTAACTTATTAGCTTACAGAATGAAGGATGCAGAGATGTGTACTATAATAATAGAACAAGATAGAGTTAGGATAATAGGGTTCCTCCAGTTAGTTTGTCCTCCCATTTACTATACTTCTGCTCTTCTCGACTATTTTATCAACTATCCCTCTGTCTTTACCCACCCCACCTTTTATCCAAGCCTCTCAACTCTTTTAGCATTCATTTCATTTACATCTTAAAATTAAATCGACCTTTTGCTATCTGCCTTTTGTAAATAACTCAGGACTCTGTACTGTAAAATCTATTATACTGCATAGTTTTTTTTTTTATTTAGCTATATCTGCATGGATTCACTTCAGAAGCCTGAAAACACAAAATCTTGAATTTCAAAAGACTGAGATCATGAAAGTTCAAAATACTGAAAACTCAAAATAGTGAATCTCAGAATACTGAAAACACACAGGATACCAACACTTACTATATTCCAGCACGATTTACATGCAGAAACAAATAAAAGGATAAACCATTTACCACTTCTCCAAGTATAAGCCCCCACACCCCCTGCTACTTAAATATATCAACTCCGAGATCGCACTCCACAGAACAAAATGACAAACATACCATTATGTGTTTCATGACATCCTGTTGTAACCTTAGCCATGCTCCCTTCTAGCTTGCTATGCTACAACATAGAATGCTAGTGTAGTGAAGTGCGATGTCGGAGTTCATATATTTAAGTAACAGGGGGTGTGGGGATGTAGGGGGGGCTTTCCCCCTGCTTATACTTGGAGAAAAGTAATATGGCTTGTCTTGTATTTGTTTTTGTGTCTACTTATGCTGCAATATAGTAAGTGTTGGTATCCTGTGTGTTTTCAGTATTCTGAGATTCAGCATTTTGAGTTTTCACTCTTTTGAACTTTCAAGATTTTGTTCTCAGTCTTTTGAAATTCAAGATTTTGGGCTTTCAGGCTTCTGAAGTGAATTCAACTGTATATAGTATAATTAGTACAAGAAATGTTACTGCTGCATGTATAGTTAGTATATTACCTATTTTGCTATTGTAAAATGTATTTTAGTTGTATTCTGTGTAACATTGTGCATATTATATAACTTAAAATATTTTAATTGTACTGCATGTATTGGAGCTTTTCTTTCTGGGCCTCCACAGAAGACACCTGCATTGATGTGTGATTCATGAAAGTGTACGTGGCTTGTCTTTTCATGCAGACTGACATGTGCACATGGACGGACATGTACAACTCATTTCTGATTTTCCGCTGTTGCAAAATCAGGTACTATGCTTTTTATATCCCAAGGACTATAACTGCAATCAGAAATATAGTGTAATTGTGAATGTAAAGGCATTTAACAAAAACAACCAGGGTTGTACTTCCTCTGTGTATTCCTATTGCTCCAAGGTACAGAGATCTTGGAGTTATTATATATAAGTAAAAAGTGGGGGTCATAGCCTTGGATAAAACAATAGAATTTTATGGCTGATGTTTAGAATTTGCTGTTTTTAGGTTTATCACATTTATTGAGTTATCAGGACTGACTAGCACATGATAAACAGCTAAAACTTAATGATATGCAAGTGAGGTGACATCAAAGATTAGGGAAAATATATGGCAATTAGAAAATGTGAGAAAGAACTGAATCAAGACAGAGAGTGACACTAAGAGAGGAGGAAAGGCCGTCAGAAACAGTAAATGTATCAGCTGAGGTCATGAAAGGTAATAAAAACATTTTGCTTGTATATAAGAGCGCAAAAGAAATCAGCAAATAATAAATGAAATGGCTGGGAGGGTGCAAAAAAGATAATAAAATAACTGCAATGAAAATACCGTTGTTTAATATTCTGAAAGGAAGACAAGACATCACCAAATCTCGTCAGTGCCTTTATTTCACCTCCCACTGTTTCATGGAAGCATGCTTTAAACATAGCTACCCTCTTGGTGACACCTTTCTTCATCTCTGTTTAACTCCCTCTTTGAACACAGCTTCCCTCATGGGTCACCTTTCTTTCTCTTTCTCTCTCTCGCCGTCTGTCTCTGTCTCATCAGCATGAATAGAACATCTCCAAGAATGTCTTCTTCTGTAACTTCATGAGTTCTTCCTTTGTGAATAATTAGTTCTTTACTTTATGTTCTTAAAGCATCCCATTTCTTTTATAGAAGAAATGTTCTTGTAAATACCCACAGACACTTAAGGTGAGCATGAAATAAGGCGTGATGGTAGCCATCTTAGACTTCTGTGTGAAATGGGGGAGGTGAATTAGTAAAGCCACCAACTACCCTTTTCAATAAGTCATGGCAAGAGAGTACAGTTAGTAAAACTTGGCATAGGAGGTCTTTCTTCCTCAGAAGACTAGAAGTAATGCTGAAAGTAGAAACTATTGACATATCTTTTGGAAACTACTGACGTCTCACTATTACTTCTGTTAAATGTAAAATCAAGGCATCACTGGTGAATATAACATTTGCAGTAGACTTGAAAACTGGACTCGAGACAGCATGGATTCACCACGAAAAGATCATGAAGTAAACACATGTAACCAAGTCCTCTGAATGGGCCTCTGCACATGGACAGCTTAAATATTAGTGAGAAACGTAGCACAGTGGCATACAATAGGATAGTGAGTAACATCTGAAGTTGGTCCTAATGTGGCAACAGGGATGTAACATTGACTAACCTATAAGATGCTAAGATTTACGGCAGATGGTGAGTTCACACAAATGCAGGAATCATGATCTGGAACAACAAAGCAGTCAGTACTGTGGCTGACCTTCTAAAGTGTCTAAGTAGGTGACATTGCAGAAAGTCTCAGAGAAAAAGTTTCCCTTTTTGATGATTACATAAAGTATGTGACAGACTTCATACTTAAGATTATGTAAAGGATGTGTACAAATTTGGTAAGACAGAAATAAAGATTTAAGACAAGGCAGCATAAATTCAAGAATGTACAAAAATCCCTAATGCAGTATATATGACGGATGGGGAACAAAACAAAATGTGTTGGTTAGGTTGGATCTGCTTTTTATCCAGCAGATAGGGAGAAACAAGCACATCAGGAAGCAAAGCACTCCATCTTTAGTCTAGTTTTATGTTATATAGTTGTTTTAAAATAAGTAGCAAAAACTCAGTGCACTCCTGTAAAATGATTTTAGTAGCATAAATTCAGAAAGCAGTCATACCTAATACTTCTACTCTTTCTATCAAGTCATCAACTTGAAAATGCTCAATACATTAAAATCTGCATTTACGACGGTAAAATGAAATCCACTGCATAAAATAAACACTTCACATTATAACTCACTAAAGCATTTAAGGAAAAATGCAACAGCAAAACTACTTGCTTTCAATGAGGTCCTAGTTTAGGGTTTAAAAGCAGTTTTATGGACACTGGGTTATTCTCTCCTGATTTTTTTAGCATGTAATTCCACCTGCTAATGGTTTTCATGTGTCCCTAATATAATAGCTATTTCTTTCTTTCATTCCTTGTTTAGCAAATTCTGTGAACCTTGGAATTTAAGCGTGAGGTAAAATTTCATACTTAATAATATGCTTAGCCAGGTTATTCACATTTGCTTTGTTCAAAACAGCATTAATATGCACATACATTGTAAAATATCAATTTTCTAAATGTTTTGCCTGTATAAAATTATGTGAATACAGTGTAGGAAATGAGAAACTCAATACTAAAATGAAGTACAATCCAGATAACGTTTGCACGTACACTCATAGTGTGTACCAGGATGTTAAGCACGTGAAATGCATGCATTTAAAGTATTACATTTAGGGTAGTTGAATTTTATATTTTTTCATGCTTATTAATATGTTTCTCCAGATGCCTTTTTCTAAAAAAGAAGAAACTGTTCTAAGTTACTTGTCTTTGTTCATAGCCACAGCTACGTCACACCTAAGGATGAATCTATTATGGGATGTGTAGTTAAAGCCTTCCATTTTTGAATGGTGTCTTTAATCTGGTCTGCATCTAACCAATTTAAGATCCTATAAGATTTCCAAAAATAACTCTCCTGTGCATTTATTCCATTTACCACTCTTTCATGGAAGCAGCTTTGAACATTTTTATCCTCTTGATGACAACTCGCTTGTTTTTGTTTCTCACCCTCTTTGAACACAGCTGCCCTCTTGGTGTACCCTTTCTTCATCTCTCTTCCTCTGATTGTAAATAAATATGTATGTGCTCATACCTCCCAACTTCTTAGTGCAAAAAATGTGGACAAAGCCTAAAATAATGCACAGATAATGGACCAAAAATAAGGACAGATTTTAAATATTGTTCTTCTAAACATAGAAAGTTATGAGGATAGCATGATTCATGTTAGCATGAGTTTTCTGAAGCATATGAAGTCTGAAACTCAAATGCATATCATTATTTAGTGACTTCAATCTTCAGCAAATTGCCAGAAAGCCACAAATTTTATGAGGAATAGACCAAAAACGTGAGGTAAAAATCTGGACATTCTGCAAAAATTTGGACAATTGAGAGGTATGCATATGCTCCTAATGACCCAGACTGCAGGTGGCAAAGCTGAGAGACTTAGCCACCCACATTTCATTCACTTGTTACTAATCTTCAGTGCTATTTTCAAAACAAAATGCATTATTTTCCAATACCAGCTCTAGCACAGTGCAGACAGCTTTTGTTTCCCTACTGTGCTTTGCCCACTCTGTTCACCCTTTGGGCTCACTCTACTCCCCTACCCTACCCCCAATTCCCAACTACCCACACTACCTGCACATTTATATATCCTCAACTCCTCTCACAACTCCTACAGTCCAATCACCAGATACTCCTCCCACCTCTCACAGTTCTATCCTACAGACACAAACCCCAACTACACTATGCCTTTTCCATACTCTATCTACATTTAGCAATACTCTTATCACTACTAATCACCGTAGGTTGGTTAACACAACTCCCTAGCCCCTCCCACACCCCACCATCACATTACACATCCAACTTCCAACACAGCATCCCACCATCCTTGTCTTATATACCTCCAGCACAACCCTATTATTTAAGCCCAAAATACTACCAATCGTATCCACACCCAACCTTCCCCACCACCCGCACCCCAACAAACTTACTCTTTACCCATAATTAAAACCTCCATCCACTTTAGACTAGATAATATGCATACTTCACCAAATCACACTCTCTCTCTCTCTCTGGTGGCATTCATCCTAACCCTGGCGCCATCAACTCCCCATCCACCAAATTTCCCACTCATTGACACCTTGGCACCCCTAAGTCCATTTGCTTCACCACAATTAATGCTCAAATATTCCATATTAAAAACCATGCCCTACATCCCTGGCTCTCCCATAATCACCCTAACATTGTTGCCATCTCGGAAACTTGGCTAAAGCCATACATAAAAGACAATGAAATTCTACCACCCAGCTACCAAATGATCTGTAATGATAGACCCAACAAGAAAGGAAGTGGAGTGGACATAGTCTACTCCTCCTCTTATACAGTTACCCCATTCACCAATCACTTTCCAAAATTCACCAGCCCTGAAGTAACTATAGCCCACCTAAACATCAACAATCATGAATCTATATCTGTGGCTGCCCTCTACATCCCCCCAGCAGTAACAACATCCCAATACTAGAAGACATCATCTCCTGGTTCTCCTCTAACATCAGAAATGAAACCTTTATCCTACGCAATGTAAACATTAACTGGACCACTATCAGCTCTCAGCCCCTTTCTCAAACTATAAAACCTCTATAAATTCACCCTGCTAATTAACTCTCCTACCAGGCCAAACAAGCATGGAGCCTCCCATAGTCATTTTGTAGAAATGTTGATTTCTAAAAAGTTGAATTTCTAGTTTCCTGTAAATGTATTCCATAAGGGCTAGTCTGGATGTAGAATTACTTCTTTACATGAATGAGTGCTCACTGTCACAGACATATACTCTGTAACTAATGCATTTCTTCCTACATACTTACTTACAATCTACCTGATATGCGGGTCTATATTATATTCTCGAAAGCCGACAATGTTGAATCTGACTTTGTCGGCACAAGAATATCGAACGCTCATAATCTCGAGTGTGTAAATGGAAATCTCAGGAAGGGGAGATTTCTGCTCACTGCAATGTAGTGCAGTCTCGGAGTTGGTATATTTAAGTAGCGGAGGGTGTGGGGGGTGCATGGGGGCTTGCCCCCCTGCTTAAACCCGTTAGGGTAAAAATTTTAAGTTTTGATTTTTTTTCATTTTTGAAGTTACGGAACTTCGACAATATGGTGTCGACCATATTGTATTCGATGTTCCGTAACTTTGATGTTATAATATAGACCCTGATATGCATGTTTTCAGTTGATGCATTTCTGCTCCCATTTTATTTTGTAAACACAGAAATCCTTACTTCTGTAAATGTGTAATGAGTTACAGTCTGAATGTAGAATGACTATCCACTGTCACTACGGCTACTCTGTATTCAAATGTATTTCGTCATATGTGCTTGATGGTACCTTCACCATGACATATATACTCTGCTTGATATGAATGTCTGTTATTGTCTATGAACTTCTTATGCATGCTTGTTATTGTCTATGGAGCTTTTCTCCCCTGGCCTCCACT
This sequence comes from Protopterus annectens, assembly GCF_019279795.1. Lineage (NCBI taxonomy): Eukaryota > Metazoa > Chordata > Ceratodontiformes > Protopteridae > Protopterus > Protopterus annectens. The sequence goes on from NC_056739.1 coordinate 345,797,682, forward strand.
GAAAACGGGCTCTTCTTGGCCCAGTGAACTTCCCCAGTCATCAAACTGAAATAAATAAATAAATAAATAAATAAATACTGGTTGTATTAAAAACATGGTTTAAATAGTACCTCCCTGAATCAACACCTCTGCCATGAAGAATGACAGTGTCAATGGGTTGTTTGTCACTAACCATTTCACAATATATATATATATATATATATATATATATATATATATATATATATTAAGCTCTGTAATACAACCTTTACTATCTCTTGCAAAAAGAAAACACACTTTTCTTGCCACATCTTTATGCTTATGTTGAACAAGCCTATAAAGTGCATCTATCATCTCCCCCCTCCTTTGTTACTACAGTTTGAGAGTGTGAGTTTCTTTGTACATGTTTAGGCAAACCAAAAGGAAATAGCAAGCTTTGCGCAAGAGGTAAACCCTGACTCGCTATTAGTTTAAGTTTACACCTGTCTTTCTTTTCACATGATGGTCATGATTTGCGTTGATACTTCCTGCAAAAATATGTAAAAATGTCCTGATATTTTAGGAGATTTTTGTTGTTCATGTAAATACTGTTAAAAATTGCCATTCTTCGTCTGAAATGGGTTTCATGCTTTTGGTCACTGAGCAAATTTATTGCCAGTGGATTTTAGAGTTGGAATTATTAGTGGTGAAGGAAAATTAATTATAGAATAATTCATTATGTTTCCCTTTCTTTGCAGTTGTGCAACCATGGAGTTAGTATATTTAATTTTTATGGGAATAGGGACAGCTGTCCCATGTCAGGGAATGTGAGGAGGAAAGCCTCCACCCCCCACTGCCAAAGATAAAAAGTTTAATCTGCAGATTTGCACTGGAATGGTATTTAGTATTGCAGAGCTAAATTAGTAAATTTGAAAAGTGCAGTGAAAATCTGCATGGAAACGTTACTGAGTTGAGTATTCTCGTTGGCAGGATTTGCTATTACTTGACTTGAAATCACAGAAGTAATGGGGTTTTTTGAGGAGTTAATGGAAAGGTTTATGTAGGTTGTAATAAGGAAGTGCTTTTGTTTTTGTGTACAGGAGGTAGTTCTTTTTTGGTGTAGTGAGGCTTTTGTTTTTTATTTTTTTCAAGGTCTTTGTGCTGATATTTTCTGGATAATTTTAGTTTATGATGTATGAAAGCATAGGTATAATCGCTCGATATCTTATGTTTTGATCAATCGCATATGATGTTTCAAAATGCATTCATCTGAAATACCTTAGTATGTTGTAAGACAACAAAAGCATTGTTAATGCTCTCAATATTAGTCTTTGAGTGAGATTCCCAGACAGTAGTATGTGCCTGCACACGGCTAAATGGTGTGCAACCAATGTGTATTAGGACCCACCCGATACCAAGATAGTCACCAAATGTACGCACAGTAAACTAATTAGTATGACACATGGGTGTGTGACTCACATGGCAGATGTTATCGCCAAGCAGACTAACATGAAACAGGATCATGCACACCCATGTGCACAATGAAGCTCCTCAGTGTTGTCCATCCAGATAGCCTGCCTGTAGTGAGTAAGTAAGCACAGCTACATGCCAGCTTAGTTCATCACTGATGTAAGGAAATACGGAGACAAGAAAGAAGAAAAGGGTGAAGGGGTAATACAGCAAGCAAAGGAAAACAAACAAGAGTAACCACGGGCTATGACAGGCATAATGAAGATGGGCAATCCTTTCTGTGGGGTAGAGAGATCCAATTTCAAAATATAAAGTAGAAAAGTTGGTGGGGTAGGTAGAGAAGAATGGTTGGGGAAGGTGTACACGGAGAAGAGAAGGCAGTGAGTGCAGGCACATAAAGACAGACAGGCAGGGGTGGTATACACACAAAAGTTAGGGATAACAGTCAATGAGCACAGACTAACATGGGGCATACAGCTGGTTATGGGAAGGACTGTATAGTGTTAAAGGTATGGGGGATGATACTATACAATAGGGGAATACATGGAAAGACTTAAGGCAGAGGGCATAGTAAAATGTCAGGTCAGACCACAGCATAACACATAGTCATAAATAGGCTTCTCAGCTCCACAGAGGATATTCTACAATGCTGCAATGGGAATCCAACTGTCAATGCACTGCAGATGAAACCAGCCACCAAAACTGATGGGAAATGAAGGGAGTCTCCACCAGACCACTGACAAAATAAAAGCCCTTCCTGAAAAGCATCCACAGAGACAAATAATTCTACAAGTCATTATCAGCAGGATGAACTCTGTCCTCTCACTGAGAGGCATACTTGGATACTAGAGATTATCCTGCAGCAGTCCCATCAGTCTGCTCATGCTGAGCTGACAGACATACCTCTCATCCTGGAAACATCAAAAATCTGGACAAAGCCCATGAAAAATAGGTACAAATCTGTATAATGATTAACATAAAATTTGCATACATAATTATGTGGCCCCGCCCACTCCAGTGGAATTGTGGGATAACAACTTTTAACAGCAAACTGAAGAACAGACAACCAAACTATGATCATGAAACACAAAATAAGAAGAAGAACAACCGTGATTAATTTATATTAATATTTGAACTTGTGCAAAACTAAAATATGATATTATTTTAGAAAAATAACACTGGATGAGGTTGCACTTGCCTTCAGCCTTCTTTAAATAACATAAAATATAAACCAGAACAACAAATTATTTATATGTTATTAACACAAAACTTTAAACTTGTATAAAACTAAAATAAAGTTATCTTATATAAAAATAAAATGTACTGTCTTATACTAACTAGTCTGCTTTCTAAGCTGTAGCACATTGTCTGGTCAAGTATCATACGAAAGAATGAAACTTGTTTTGTTTAGGCAGAAGCTTCATATCCACTTCCAGAGGTTACATGTTTGTAAACAAAAACAATACATCTACAACCACAACCACACATCCATCCATCTCCCTAGTCCCTACTCCATTCCTGACTCCTCACTGACTCATACCTCTCAATTCTACAGATTTTCACAGTGTCCAGATTTTTGACTCATATTTTTGGTCTGAATCTGTTCCTCATAAAATTTGTGGTTTTCTGGCAGAATCATTGAAGATTGAAAGTCACTAAATAATACTAAACAATGACAGACATTGGAGTTTCAGACTTTATATCCTTCAGAAAATACATAATAATGCAAAGCCTGTTATTTTAGTAACTTTCTAAGTTTATAGGAGCAATATTTAAATTATGTCCCTATTTGTGAGCCTTTGTGCCCCCATTTTTTCTGGCTTTGTCCAGATTTCTTGCACGGAAATGTTGAGAGATATGATCAGTCTTAGTTTTAATATGGTTTTAGCTCAAAACACTGCAGTAAAATCACCATTTCTCTTAACAATGTAAGTACAGACAAATGCTACAGATACTTTTACTGGCAGTATTTTGAAGTCTGGTTACCAGACCAGTGATTCATATTGCAGGTTTTTCCATAGCCTTGTGGAGTTTTTTTACTTGCTTTAAGTAATATCTACTACTGATGAACCATTGCAAAAATAAAATCCCACTTACTAAAATTTGTCTTATCTTCGACTTATTGACGTGCTCACTACATGCAGTAGTTTTTATAAATGGGAGCTCAATTTAGCAGATAAAAAAAAGAAAGTTATAAAAAAGGTAAACGTAAAAGCAAATATATATCACTACAGTTCAAGTTTGTAAAATAAATGCAAAAAAAGAGGAAGGCAACCAAATTAATCATCAGGAGAATTCAATCATGCCTGCAGTCATGGCTAATCTTCAAATAAAAAATAAATAATAACGTAGCCCACCTCCATGCCCCCCTAGACATTCACTCCTTTGATATCCTCTGCCTCACTGAAACTTGGTTGAAACCAGAAACTAAAGACAATGAAATCATTCCCCAAGGCTACAACATAGTGAGACAAGACCGAACAAAATGCAAAGGGTGTGGAGTAGCAGTTTTATTTAAAGATGGACTTCATATCTCCACCCTACCATATAATCCAACCCAGGATAGTAACGCAGAAGTCCTCATTACCAAACTTCAAATCAACACAAACAAATCTTTATATATTATCTGCATCTACATACCACCCGGAAATAATATCACTTCAATAGAGGCTATACTAAGCTGGGTGTCTTCCACTTACTCCCAAGAAACAATAATACTAGGTGACTTTAATATTGACTGGAAAGGTGTTAGTGCTGAAAATCCCACCTCACATATTAACCTCCATGGCTTTAGCCAAACCATATCCTCTACAACCAGAATTAACAAACCAAATAAGAAAGAGAGCACCTTAGACTGGATACTCATAAATAAACAGAAGCAATCTTACAAGGTAGGAACACTGCCAGATGATGTAAGTGATCATTTTTTGACCTACATCATAAGAGAAAAGAAGGATCTTTCCAACCTTCCCTCCTTTAGGATAGCATGCTCTACCAAACACTTTAACTCAGAATTATTTCAAACTGAGCTTAAAGCCTGCGACTGGAACCCTTTAAAAACCCTTCCACTTGAAGAGGCTGTAAAGTATCTTAACTCTAAATTCTTATCTATCCTGGATAAGCACGCACCTAAACAGTCCATTAGAATGAAGTCTAACCCTGCCCCATGGCTTTCTAAAGAAACCAGACATCAAATTTTGCTAAGGAACAAAGTTTTGGCTAAGTGGAGAGCTAACAGAAATATCTCTGATCATCTAAATGTTAGGCAGCTCAGAAATAGTACAAAAAAGGCAATACTTACAGATAAAAAAAACTAATACTGTAAACTACAACAAACTCACCAAAATAATCCTCAGAAGTTCTGGTCTAGTATCAATAAGCTCCTTTCCCCAGGAAACTCTCGAACACCCACCCCACTTGATGCAGATCCAAATACCCCCCATCAAACTGCCGATACCTTTAACTCCTTCTTCACTGACACCATACAATCTCTAGCTAGTCAACTTATCCCAGATAACTCCAACCTTCCCATCACCTCACCAGACTCTCTTCCTAAATTCAAACTACAATCCATCTCTACTACTCTCATCTATAAATTTATTCAAAAACTCAAGCCATGTACACCTTCTGCTGACCATCTACCTTCCCAAAATCTCCAAAAAGCAGCCAAAGTAATTGCCTATCCTATATCCATCCTTATAAATAGGACAATCCAAGAAGGAACCATTCCAGATATTTGGAAAATCTCCCACATTATCCCCTTATATAAAGGTGGGAACTCAAATGACTACTCTAATCATCGGCCAATAGCTCTCTTATCACCCTTAGCAAAAATTATGGAAAAATGCATTCACCAACAACTTTTACATCATCTATCTCAACATAACATAATAGCAAACTGTCAAGATGGCTTTAGGCCATCACATAGCACCACTACTGCCCTTCTATCCTTTACACATACCATCAATAGAAACCATAATAAAAACTTCCTCTCATCTGCACTCTTTATTGACCTCTCTAAAGCTTTCGACATGGTAAACCATACCCTCTTAATCAATATTCTTGAATCCCTTTCCTTTGACTCTCAGGCTGTTAAATGGTTCAGATCCTACCTCAGCAACAGGCAGTTCTTTGGGAAAATCAAATTTCATCCTTTCTGCCAGTCACCATCGGAGTCCCTCAGGGCTCCATTCTTGGACCACTTCTTTTCTCATTATTTATAATGATCTCCATGTAGTAATTCCTCAAGCCACCTGTATTCAATATGCAGATGATTCCACACTAATATGCTCAGCAACCTCTCCATCAGAACTATATTCTCCTACTCAAAATGTTTTCAACACTGTAGAAACATGGTTTACAAAACACTGCCTCCTTCTTAATGCCAAAAAAACAAAACTCCTTCTCTTTACCCCCACTACCAAGTCCTCCCCCATAGACTTCTCAGTCTCTTCAAATAATGGCACTATAATTCTCCCAGACTCTACCACTAAACTGTTAGGAATATCCATTGACAATAACCTCATAATTACCATATAAATAACACCATTAAAACATTAAAACATTAAAACAGTCAACAGAAAAATAGGCTCCTTATATAAAATAAAACCTTTCCTAACCCCAGCAGCCAGAACCAAGATTGCTCATTCCCATCTAATCTTGACTCTTCTGTACGCTTCACCTATTTATACCAACCTGAAGAAATCTAACCTTAACAAACTAGCAACTTCCTATAACATTGCCAGATTCGCTACTGGCAATCCCTTTAGAACCCACCACTGTTTTAATCTTAGGCAACTAGACTGGCTGGAATTCCAAAACCATCTGATAATCCCCCAACTCACGATTGCCCACAAGATATTTTACCAACCCAATAACACCCCTATACTCTCCAATCTCTTAATCCCCTATAAAAATCTGATCCCTACATTCTTCTAACCAACTCCTCGCTAGCATAACCAAGTCTAATAATATGGCTGGTGACTCTCTGTTTACTAACGCAGCAGGAAAAAATTGGAACCTGCTACCCAATGAACTAACTCTAATCACATCCTTGTCACTCTTTAAACAAAAACTTAAAAAACACCTCCAAACCCACTGATTATGCCGTTGTAATAACCCTGACTAACCACTCTCTTCACCACTGTTTCTTCCTCTTCCAAACTTCCAAGCATTTTAATGCTTAGTCTTGTAAGCAAGACTGTTACTGTTTAAACTCTAATCAACTTACTGCTGAAATTTTTCTACCTGATGTGAACAACTGCACATGATTCTTACTGTGTTACATTTGTTTGTTGCTTTCTTAAGTGTAAATAGTTTTTACTGTTGCTTTTCTCAAGTGTTAATATCTTTTGTATGTAATAATTACTTGTTGCATTTTTTATTAATCCTTTATTTACCATGTAACAATATTTTTTACTTTTTATATCTGTTTGGAGCTTTTCTCCCCGGGCCTCTACTGAAAATAGAAATATATCCAGCTAGACTAGCTCAGTTAACAAATGTAAAATAAATAAATACATTTATTTATTCATTTATTTATTTATTTATATTTGATGACCGGGAGTGTCCGACTGGACGTAGGTCCATTTTCAGCGGAGGCCCAGGGAGAAAAGCTCCACAGTTAAAATAAACAGACAGTATATACACTGGATTACATAGTGATTAACAATTTACATAGCAATTACATACAACATATTTACAGATGAAGAACATGGTACATCAGTAGACAACTAGAATCTTTATCTGTGAAGTACATAACAGACATTAACAAATGTTACAAGAAGAAGTTCCTGCTGTATAATAAGTACTAGGCTTATGAGCATCTGAGCTTGCTATAATCAAGGTAGTTAGTGGAGTGGAAAGAAAGGTAGTGGTTGGATGGGGTGGGTGATATTAGAGTGGGAGTTGCAAGGGCATAGCCAGCATGTTTTTAGGTGTGCTTTTAGTAAAGTTTTGAAGTGGGTGCATGATGGAAGCTTAAAAGGGGTACAAGGCATATCATCATTCTCTTTCAGCTTTTCCCATTAGGGGTCACCACAGCGGATCATCTCTTTCCATTTCTTCCTATCCTCTGCATCTTGCTCTGTCACACCAACCGCCTGCATGTCCTCTCTCACCACGTCCATAAACCTTATCTTAGGCCTTCCTCTATTCCTCTTACCTGGCAGCTCCATCCTTAGCATCTTTTTCCCAATATACCCATCATCCCTCCTCAGCACATGTCCAAACCAACGCAATCTCGTCTCTCTTGCTTTGTCTCCAAACTGTCCAACATGAGCTGACCCTCTAATATACCGATTCCTAATCCTATCCATCCTAGTCACACCGATTGTAAATCTTAACATCTTTAACTCTGCCACATCCAGCTCTGACTCCTGCCTTTTTGTCAATGCCACTGTCTCCAACCCATATAACATAGCTGGTCTCACTACACTCTTGTAGACCTTCCCTTTCACTCTTACGGATACCCGTCTGTCACAAATCACTCCTGACACTCTTCTCCACCCATTCCACCCTGCCTGTACTCTCTTCTTCACCTCTCTTCCACATTCACCATTACTCTGAACTGTTGATCCCAAGTACTTAAACTCGTCCACCTTTACCAACTCTACTCCCTGCATCCTCACCATTCCTCTACCCTCCCTCCCATTTACACACATATATTCTGTCTTAGCCCTGCTGACCCTCATTCCTCTGCTCTCTAGAGCATATCTCCACCTCTCCAGAGTCTCCTCAACCTGATTCCTACTCTCACTACAGATCACAATGTCATCTGCAAACATCATAGTCCACGCGGCCTCCTGTCTGATCTCATCTGTCAACCTGTCCATCACCACTGCAAATAAGAAAGGACTCAGAGCTGATCCTTGATGTAATCCCACCTCCACCTTAAATGGATCTGTCACTCCCACTGCAGTCCTCACCACTGTCACACTACCCTCGTACATATCCTGTACCACTCTTACGTACTTCTCTGCCACTCCCGACTTCCTCATACAATACCACAACTCTTCTCTAGGCACCCTGTCATATACTTTCTCCAAGTCTACAAAGACACAATGCAACTCCTTCTGACCTTCTCTGTATTTCTCCATCAACACTCTCAGAGCAAACATTGCATCTGTAGTGCTCTTTCCTGGCATGAAACCATACTGCTGATCACTAATCATCACCTCCCTTCTTAACCTTGCTTCCACTACCCTTTCCCATAACTTCAAGCTGTGACTAATCAGTTTTATCCCTCTGTAGTTACTGCAGCTCTGCACATCACCCTTATTCTTAAAGATAGGTACCAAAACACTTTTTCTCCACTCCTCAGGCATCCTCTGACTTTCCAAAATTTCATTAAACAATCTAGTTAGAAATTCCACTGCCATTTCTCCTAAGCACCTCCATGCTTCCATTGGTATGTCATCTGGGCCAACAGCCTTTCCATTCTTCATCCTCTTCATAGCTGCCCTTACTTCCTCCTTGCTAATCTGTTTCACTTTCTGATTCACTATCCCCACATCATCCAACCTTCTCTCTCTCTCATTCTCTTCATTCATCAGCCTCTCAAAATACTCTTTCCATCTACTCAACACACTCTCCTCTCTTGTGAGTACCTTTCCCTCACTATCCTTTATCACCCTTACATGCTGCACATCTTTCCCAGCTCTGTCCCTCTGTCTAGCTAATCGGTACAGGTCCTTCTCTCCCTCTTTAGTGTCCAATCTCTCGTACAACTCTCCATATGCCCTATCCTTAGCTTTCGCCACCTCTCTCTTTGCCATGCGCCTCATCTCCTTATACTCATGTCTACTTTCTTCATCTCTTTGACAATCCCACTTCTTCTTCGCCAGCCTCTTCCTCTGTATAATCTCCTGTACTTCCTCATTCCACCACCAGGTCTCCTTGTCCTCCTTCCTCTGTCCAGATGTCACACCAAGCACCTTTCTAGCAGTCACCCTTACTAGTTCTGCTGTAGTTACCCAGCTATTTGGTAACTCTCCACTGCCTCCCAGTGCCTGTCTTAACTCTTCCCTAAACTCCACTTCACAATCACCCCTTTTTAACTTCCACCATTTAATCCTTGGCACAGCTTTCACACTCCTCCTCCTCTTCTTGATCACCAACGTCATTCTACATACCACCAATCTATGCTGCTTAACTACACTTTCCCCTGCCACCACTTTACAGTCTCCAATCTCCTTAAGACTGGCCCTCCTACATAGTATATAATCAACTTGTGAGCATCTTCCTCCACTCTTGTACGTCACCCTATGCTCCACCCTCTTCTTAAAATACGTATTCACCACAGCCATGTCCATCCTTTTCATAAAATCCACAATCATCTGACCTTCTGCATTCCTCTCCTTAACACCATACCTACCCATCACTTCCTCATCCCCTCTGTTCACTTCACCAACATGCCCATTAAAGTCCGCTCCAATCACTAGTCTCTCACCCTTGGGTACACTCACCACAACTTCATCCAACTCACTCCAAAATTTCTCTTTCTCTTCCATCGCACACCCAACTTGAGGAGCATATGCACTAACAACATTCATCATTACACCATCAATTTCAAGCTTCATAAACATCACTCGGTCAGATACTCTCTTCACGTCTAAAACACTCTTGGCATATTGTTCCTTTAGTATAACCCCTACCCCATTTCTCCTGCCATCCACACCATGATAAAACAATTTGAACCCGTTTCCTAAACACCTGGCCTTACTTCCCTTCCATCTGGTCTCTTGCACACACAATATACCAACCTTCCTTCTCTCCATCATATCAGCTAGCTCTCTTCCTATACCAGTCATACTGCCAACATTCAAAGTTCCTACCCTCACTGCTACACTCCTAACCTTCCTCCTATCTTCCTGCCTTCGGACACGCCTTCGCCCTCCTCTTCTCCTTCGGCCAACAGAAGCCCAATTTCCGCCAGCACCCTGTTGGCTAACAGTACTGGTGGTAAAAGGGGTACAAGGCATATATAATGAGATATTGAAGGGGATTGTAAAGAGTGACATTAAGTTCCTTGTTCTGTGTGTTTTTCCTTTAACAAGACAGCCTACAAACTAGACCTCTCAGCATTATGTAATACTTACAAGTGACCTGGTTGGGAGGGTGGCCTAATGGTTAAGGTGTTTGCCTTACAAATAGAAGGTGCAGGGTTTGAATCTCAAAAGGGATAATTGGTTAAGCTTAAAATGGCTCGCAAGGGCAGTTAGCTTAGTATTAATCGATGAACCTCAGTCCCAGCTGGCAAGGCCCTGATTATTACAAAGTGCATCTTATTATACTATGCCACAAGTAGTTCAACAAGAAGTTCAGCTTAATGTAGAGCCCAGAATTAAATAGCTTTAATTCTCACCACCATCTCAGAATGATGCACTTTATTGACTGTTCTTTGGGCATTCATATCTAGTGTCCAGTAAGATCAACCTGGTATTTACAGATCAAGAAAATCCCATCAGTGAACACCATGCTTCTTTGTTTCCCTCCCATCAAATACTGACCTCCTTAACCAGTTAAGCCTCATGCAGTGGAAACACAGCTATACAAAAGCTAATCCCTTAGATTTTCTGCCTTACTTTAACACAAAATGACTATACAAAACTAAATATACCTTTATTGCAAATGACAGTTTGTGACACATTGTGCCCAATGCCTAACCTCAAATATTTAAAAAAAAAGCCTAAAGAAAAACTTTGGCATTTTACTGACAGTTACTAAAAACATCCTTTTTCTTGTTTAAGACACTAAATTATTATGACTTAAAAGTAAAAAAAAATGCATTTTCTTTCTTATCTTTTTTTATTTACCTGCTGGTGCTGGAGGTGCAGGAGGAGCTGGGGGGGGGGGAGCAGCAGCTGCAACAGAAGAAATTATTTTTTTCATGATGAAGAAAGATGATGATGATGACTAACTTTCTTGGAGCGGGATTAATTATTTTACACCACCACACAGCTCCCAGTCTCTTAGACTTGTGTTGTTTGCCCGCCCAGTGCCTTCACTTTACGTAAGCAAGCAAGTGCCACTCAATTGACTGGCACTGCCAAGTTTGCCAACTTCCCCAAACCCCAAGTCAACCAAGTAGCAAGTGTCAAGTATGCTGCTGTATGGTGCAATTGCAAGCAACAAACAAATGAACAAAAAAAGAAAAAACATTTTAAATAAAAAAAAAACACACTGTCACTGTCTGTCTTCTCTGTTATTGGCTGCTCCGCATGCCTGTTTCAGATCTTCAATCAAATGCAATGCTTGCTCAATGCTCATTGCTCAGTTCTGGCTCATCTGTCCTGGGCTGGCCCACCCCTCTCTTTATTCCCTACAGCAGCAAGTTGCAGCATGTGAGACGTGTGATTAGTGAAGTTAAATGAAGTAAACTCACTAGAGCAGCTCTGCCCCCTCAGCCGAAATCCGACAGGCTGGCAGGCTGCTCACAAAGCTGGCATCACCGTGCACGCATCCACGCGATGATATCAGTCTAAAAAAAGACGATAAAAAAAAATTTTTAAAAAAAAGCTGGGAAATTTGGAAATTAAGGGGTGCCACTCGGGAATCGTGGCACCCCATTAATTTGAACCTCAAAACCGATAAAAAACAAAAAAATTCGGTAAGGTTGAGAGGTCAGCTGACAGACATCACTGCACATCCTGCACTGTAACTGAACCTGGAGAAGAGCAAGGAAAAGAGAACACATTAATAAACACATACAGCACACATAATACACACATACAGCACACATAATACACACATACAGCACACATAATACACACATACAGCACACATACAATGGCAGTTACACAGCAGAGTCACATTAATACACACATATGACACACATAATACACACATATGGCACACATAATACACACATACATTACACACAATACACACATACAGCACACATAATACATATATACAGTACACATACAATGGCAGTTACACAGCAGAGTCACATTAATACACACATACGGCACACATACAATGGCATTTACACAGCAGAGTCACATTAATACACACATATGACACATATAATACATGCATACGGCACATATAATACACACATACGGCACACATAATACACACACATAATACACACATACAGTACACATAATATACACATACAGTATGCATACAATGGCAATTACACAGCAGAGTCACATTAATACACACATACAGCACACATACAATGGCAGTTAAACAGCAGAGTCACATTAATACACACATATGACACACATAATACACACATATGGCACACATAATAGACACATATAGCACACATACAATGGCAGTTACACAGCAGAGTCACATTAATACACACATACGGCACACATTAATACACACATACAGCACACATACAATGGCAGTTACACAGCAGAGTCACATTAATACACACATATGGCACACATAATACACACATATGGCACACATAATACACACATATAGCACACATACAATGGCAGTTACACAGCAGAGTCACATTAATGCACACATATGACACATTAATACACATACAATGGCAGTTGCACAGCAGAGTCACATTAATACACACATACGGCACACATTAATACACACATACAGCACACATACAATGGCAGTTACACAGCAGAGTCACATTAATACACACATACGGCACACATTAATACACACATACAGCACACATACAATGGCAGTTACACAGCAGAGTCACATTAATACACACATATGACACACATTAATACACACATACAGCACACATACAATGGCATTTACACAGCAGAGTGCAGCACATGGTATATGCACTCCAGTGCCATCCCTCTCACCTTCTGTGACACGGCTGTGTTTATCTCTCTTTCCTTGGTCACTATAAAAGATAGTATGCACACCTCAATGCACAGGTACAACAGGTAATACAGTACATTTCTGTGACTGCCTCTCTAACTTCTGCCTCAGTGTTGTAACAGGTAACAGGTTATACCATTGTAAGTCACTGTACTGATGCTGGTACTGCTCCCCTGAATCAGTAATTACCATGGCAGCACTCACCATCATGGTAGGGTTCATCTATGCATCCACCTTACACAGGCAGCCATTATATCTCCCCAGCAGGAAGTTAAAAAAAAATCTCTGTGCAGGAAAAACAAGAATATCTTCCTCTGTGTAGCACACCAAGCAGGAGCCCTGGAGTTCACAGAACCCTAGGAACCCATGACAACTTTACAGGTCCACTCCATGAGCAAACTGGTGGCCATGTGCACATGGACGCATATTCAGATATCACATGATGTGTTGTTTAACACAGTAATGGGAAGTTACTCAACCATCATAGCACAGTGTCAAAGCACTATGAATCCAGACAGGCAATATATACAAGCATACTGGCCATACGCTTCTGCAGGCTGTACTGAACATGTCCAGCACCAGCTGGAATGGGTAGTACATTATATTCCAAATACAACTCAGACACAGTGGCACTAAACTAACTCTTTTACCATATCCACCATGCTATGTGTCATTGATACAGCATGATACAAAACATGGGTGCCATTTTTCTTGAGAACATTTATAGATAAAAATCAGTGGAACACGTCCTTATGTAATAACTCTGTGGAAGTGGATATATAAATACTGTATTCACCTAGCAATGTTCCCAAACAGTGTAATCAGTACCTGTTGTATCTGTCAGAGGGAAAACAGCACAAAGACTGCACAGTGTCACATCCAGCTATGCATAAGACAGAGACCGTCATGCTGAATACCAGTGAAAACAACACACAGAGGGCATGAAAACCCCCATTCAAGGGAATAGACATTGCAACTCATTCTAAGGGGGATGTGGATAATAGAGTATGCAATGGGTGGGGGACACATACAGATGCAAGAATAAGTGCTGGGAGTCTACGCACATAGCATCAGAGTATACATAAGTGGAACTGACAGCAGCAATGTTGTGGCCTGTTTACCTGCTGCAAAAAAGGTACAAGGGAGGCAGGGGCCATAGGTGGATGGCTTCCACAGACTATATGACAGAGCCATGCACTGACAGGTGTATAGGGCTCACCATGTGTCCATGAGATAGGCAATGACTGGAGAGGTTCACTATCCAGGAGAATTAGGTGTTATTGCAGGCTGTCTGCATGCACAGCATGTACATCCTGGGGAGTAGTCCTGCAGACAAGCTTTATCAGAACCAGGTGTGGCAGTGTGTGCTGTAGGAAACTAAATGCTGCAAGTGACCATAATAAGTCTTAGGAACAGGAGCGGGAGAGGGCAAACAATGTGATACACTGTGCAAAAAACAAGGCAAGGGACATTGCCAAGGACATGTTTACCTCAAGTCATAGACCACAAACACAGAAATAACTCAAAGAGATGGAGAACCTCTTGCTTTCTCTGTATGGGGAATGGTTGTGATGTGGGATTTGGTCACCCAAGTATCACCAGGGGGTACAACAGGTTATTACTACTCATTAACATCTGTAAGTTACAGTACACTGCATGGGTGATGGGACTTTTTGAATGTCTGTCCTTTCAGGCACCTCTGAGCTACAACTGCAATAACCCAGATGCCAAGGAATGTATGATTCCATATATTATATGCATGTGGAGTTGTCTGTCATTATCCATGTCATGGGGGTACAGACATATGTCTTGAGTACTTCCAAAGGCTTCATGTGTTCATGCTTTTGCAGCTTCTTCTGATGGATGAACTAGCAGAACAGGTCAGCACATGTCTGATGTCTGCAGGTCTCCAATGGCTGGTGATGATGGCAACATACATGTGGCACAAACAGATGGCAAAATGGCAGCTTCTGGAATACAACCATGGAAGGGCTCAAACACATCTCTGACATCACCCTGTGGAGATACATAATGAATCAACAATATCACCAGTAGAGGACAGCCCTAATTGAACTGTGAGCCTCATTTGTGCACCCATGAGTCTCCTGCCCATAAAAAGTCTGTGACATTCGCATTGCCTCTGTCACGTATGTACCCACTGTAGAGGAGAGGTAGGAAGTTTCATAGCAATGCCATGACTCCAGATAAGTTCCTGATCTGGGTAGAATACTCAGCATAAATTAGTGGATGTCCAGGCCAGTGGTCCAGCGATATACAGCTGCTAATGACAGCATTGTTCATAGGTTCATAGGTTCATAGGTGTTTACTAGTCTAATGGCTACAAAGGTCTTTTTAAGCCTAGCCATGCATCTCAAACTCGAACAAGTTCTGGTACCTTTGATAAGTGTAAGGAGGGGCTTGGGAGATGAAACATTTACAAGCAGGGGCCTGGAAGATGAACCATTTACAGGTTGCCTATCTCCATTAGAGACATAGGTGCCAAACCATGGATAAATTTCCTGTATGCCATCCAATTGTCCAAGTTACACTTGAACTGGTTTAGGGAAGAACTTTGACTCACATGGGTGGGGAGCCTGTTCCAGAAATGGGGTAGTCTCTGGGACACATGTTTGTCTCTTCAGCAGGTCCTATTTATATCACAGGCAAGGTTTAAGTTCTTAGAATGGATAATGCTTGTGCCATTTGTTTTGTGTGTATGCAGGAGGTCCTTCAGAGTGGGGTTTGACAATGTCCTGCATGCCAGGCATAGATCTCCCCTCAATGGCCTGTAAGAGAAAGAATACACTGATAGGGCCTTGAGGTGGGCTACATAGGACATTTCACTTATGCCCTCTATTCTTTTAGTGAGGAACCACTCTGGACATTCCAGTTGTTGGATATGCTTGATTAGGTACATTCCAAAGGGGGCATTGTACTCAAAGATAGGTCTGATGAATGCCAAATACAGTGGAACAATGACTTCCTTGGACCTAAAAGCCATACCTTTGTTTATATGTTGTGCAACATAGAATGATTTCCTCACTATTGTAGGCACATGATGGTCAAAGCCTAGATTATTGTCTATCTGTGTCCCTAAGTCCCACACTACTGGGTATCTCTAATGAGTGTGTTGTTAATATGGATGACTTCCCAAAAGATACTATTATGCATTTTTTGGCATTTAGTTTTAGTCCATGGTTCTGACACCAGATGTTTGTCTCTGTCAGCCCTCCTGGAGAACATTTGTGTCGGTGTGAGATTCAATGACAGCTCTTAATTTGCAATCATCTGCAAATTTAGTCAGCCAGAGACCACTGGCATTAGCATTGACTTTAGCAAAGAAAATGTTAAAAAGGAGTGGTCCAAGGGCTGATCCCTAAGGGATTCCACTTGTGACTGACTTCTTTGTACAGGTGGACTCCTTAATTCTAAGTTCCTGGGCCCTGTCTGTGAGGCAATTGGCTTCCACCCGGTGACATACAGGTTTGTACCTAACTTCTTGAGTTTGTCAACAATGTACGAGTTTGGTATTGTGTCAAATGCCTTGGCCAGGTCAAGGTAAGCAGTGTGAACCATTTTGCCCTCTTTCTTTGCTTTGAATAGGCATGCTTTGATGTTGACGAAACTAAACTGGGTTGGGTCCATTGTCTCACAGTTTACTATATCATTATTAATCATTTCCGTGATAATTCGTTCCGTGTCTTTACATAAAAGACTAGTGAAACTTATAGGTATGTAGTTTCCAGGGTCTGTAGATGGCCCACCTTTGTGCAGAGGGGTGACTGTTGCTGTTCTCCATTCATGAGGCATGAAACCTGTTTGGAGGTTACACTTAAATAGCAATTCCCCAGAGCCTGATAGGTCATGTCTCATGCTATTTAGAAGGCATCCTGGGATATTGTCAGAGCCCACTGATGCAGTGTTCTTGGCCTTAGAGAGAGCATTAAGGACTTATTCCCTAGTGATAGCAGGGGGAGTTACATTTGATGATATTTCCTGAGGGAAGGTTGAGAAGGACAGAACTGTATTTATTAGCCATTGGTTTGCTATATCTTCTGGCTCACTATAGATGGCTCTATTTACAATGAGCTCTGTACATAATTGTGTATTTCCTTTGAGGTTGTGGGCATAGCTAAATAATGCTTTGTGGTTATCCTTGGCCTGGGTTTCCAAACTTACCTCAAATTTGGCTGTGGCACACTTTATTTGTCCAATGAGTTGTTTGATTAGTTTGATGAGAGTGCTTTTATCCTGCTGGGTGCTGCATCTCCTAACGTTTGCCATGATTTTCTTCCTCCTGTATTACAGCTTATCAATGTTGTGATTCCACCAGGGAGGCTTGTTTTTTTGAGTTAGTTATGTACCTCTGCCTGGTGGTTACAGTTGCCTCTATGAAACTATTAACATGTTTGTACAGGGTTTCTCTGAACAGTTTTGCATAGGCAGCAGTGTACTCAGGGTTTATGGGGGCTTGAAATTTTGCCAGGTTATCACTTAATAGCAGGAGGTTAGCCTTAGAATAGATCCTGAATATTCCAGGTTTAATTGGGGGTCCAGGTTTTATTTTTACTTCAAAGGAGACCATTTTGTGGTCTGACCTTTCTAGGGAAGACATTACCCTAGCAGGTGTGCAGCACTGTCCCATATTACTGAGGACCAGATCCAGTATGGTTGCACCCCTGGCTTGGTGTATTAGCAATCCAGGAAGTTTGTGTTTACAAAATCCTGGAATCTCTGTGACTGTACATTTGGTGACGTATAGGATTCCCAGTTAATAGTGGGGTAATTAAAGTCACCCATGAATATGGCATTAGCTTGGATGGTTAGTGTTTCTAATAAGTATAAATACATAGTGGAAGACCTATAGCTTGCAAGAAAGTGGTATTGGATTTTGCCTACAGTGATTTGAACGGCTCCCTATTAGTAAGTCGAACGCTTACCTTATCGAATCCCTAAACGTCGACCCATCTGTATCGAAAAGTGAAAACATCGAACGTCCAGAAGAGTGAAACTGTAAAGGTCGAACCATCATGGTTGGCCTTCTGCGGTATAGCTCCATAAGGTAAGTGTGCGATAGTTACGGACCTTCGGGTTAGGGTGCGGGTTAAGGTAAGTGCATGGATGGTAATGTATATTAGATTTAGTGTAGGGTTTTGTTAAGTGTATGTGTGTCGATTATTTAGTTTGTTTGGGTTTAGCTTTTTAAGGTAACTGTGCGATAGTTACCGACCTTAGGGTTAGGGTGCAGGTTAAGTTAAGTGCATACTTGGTGGTATATGTAGGATTTAGTGTAGGGTTAGAAGTAGGGTTTAGTTTAGGGTTAGATGTAGGTATTTGGTTAGTGTATGTATGTGGTTTATTTAGTTTGCTGCAGTGGTGGTGCTGCGGT
Source organism: Protopterus annectens (assembly GCF_019279795.1). NCBI lineage: Eukaryota > Metazoa > Chordata > Ceratodontiformes > Protopteridae > Protopterus > Protopterus annectens. The sequence continues at coordinate 345,816,316 of NC_056739.1, forward strand.
AGCATTGTCGCCTCATAGCAAGACATTGTCCCGTTCGATTCTCAGCTAGAGCGTCTTCTGTGTGGAGGCATACGTGAATGGGACGTGCCTTCATTGAAGGTTGTGCATCAGGGCTGGTAACCCGGTACATAAAATTCCATTACCAATCATTAGCAGACTGGAGTTCCGCTGTGGTGACCCCTAACCGGGAAAAGCCAAAAGATACAAACAAATTGTAGGTAGTATGTAGCGGGTGGTGGGGTGGGACAAGTATGATAGTTCGATGTTTTGAATTTCGCAGTTTAGGGCGTTCGGTATTTTTGTGGTTCGATGAGGACGGGTTGACGTTTAGGGATTCGATAAGGTAAGCTTTCGTGTTTATAATATAGACCCGATTTGAACATGGAGCAGCTCAAGTGCATTATCCTGTTTGACCAGCCTTGAGGTATATTTCTTTTTTATGTAAATCAAGACACCCCCCTTTAGTCTCTTCTGTGTAGTAGCTAGTCTAAATGTGTGGAAGGCATTATAGCCTTGCATTGCAGTGTGCTCACCACAGCTTTAAACCATGTCTCAGTGACCACACAGACATAAGCATCTGCTAGGGTGAAGAGGGCTTCTAGAGAGTGAATTTTATTTATTTAGACTTCTAGTATTGAGCAGTAATATCTTTAGATTTTCTTGGTTTTAATTTGCTATGTTGGAAATACTTTCAGTTTAGCATTGCCTAAAAAGGCACTACGGGGGGGGGGGGGGGTGATGTTTTAGCTAACATCCGAAAGCCTAGAGGGGAGAGGTGAATACCATCCCTGGCAAAGCAGTGTGGTTTGTTGACCATCTCCTTCCATGCTGACACATATTGCACCCCCTTAGAATGACACCAGAAATTAAGTAAGTAATCAAAGACAGTGATCTTTTTTCATATTGTGGCACCATCCCTTGGGAAGGTAAAATGCTACTCAGTGCTAGGCTCATACCAGCCTAGACTACATATTGCAAGAGCACCTTAATGTCTCTCTTCATATAGTCTAGGGAGGTGTGCCTCAGGTCATTTACACCCACATGGACAATGCCTGAGTCATACTGGTACTTGTGGACCAATGACCTGAGTGCATGAGTAATGTGGTGGATCCTAGCCCCTGATAAGCAACTGACTGTGACTTTCTCCTTACTCAGCCTGGTAAGAGGGACATCAGTGTGTCTCAGGATGGAGTCTCCAATGACCAGAATGTTGGACTGTGTGGTGGCTTGTCTTATTGGCTTAGAAGTAGGGGCTCCATGAGAGATGGCTCTATGTGTTGATGTGGGTGTTGATCTGAAAGATTTAGTTTAGGGCTGCTGAGGGTATTTGTTATGTGTACATTGTTCAAGAGGTCTCTGGGTTTTAGAAAGGTTACTTTTAACTTCCTCAGCATATGTAGGTCTATATGTCTGTTTTGAATTGTGAGTGATGGGTGCAGCATGTGTACTACTGACAACCTTATTGACATTAGGAGTACTTTTATGTGAGAGCTTTGCCTCCAGTGACATTGTATAAATACATTTCTCACATACCATATCAGTTTGAGAATTAACTGGTTGTCAGTAAACATGCAGCAATTTCTACATTGCCTCAGGACTTCCATCTCCACCAAGCTGGTAAAGGAGCTAGTGGGAAAGTTCATATCCATGGCAACAGACCCTTTTTTATTGGTTAGACAATTGAAGTGAGAATATAAAACAATGTCAGGAGTATCGGTTTTGCAACTCTGGGAAGAGTGCTTGTCACTGCAAATTAGTTGTCCTGTGTGCAACTAGGTATTGGTGAAATTTCAATCATGCTTTTACAGGACAACTTTCACTCAAAGTGTCTGTATCTATACAGGGCACTGCCAAACACTTGAAGGGGAACTAATAAGGAGACCCAGAAAATTTAAGGATGAAGTATTAGCAGTACGTATTGAAAACAAAGAATAAGCTTGTCAAGAATGATGAAAAGGGTGGAGTCATGTGAAAGGCTATTGCCTGGCTACTACTAGTGCTGGTCTCACCACAGCTTCATTCTGCAGGGCTACAATGCTCTTTGCTTCTTCTTCTCTCACCAAAATTAGCACCAATCCCAAGATGAGAAGAAGGCAGCAGCCTGTTTGGTGATCCACAGTCTTGTCCCAGATGATGCAAGGGTCTGTAGGCTTGTTGTAGTCTTTTTCTGGCAGATGCCTTGAATAGCTACCAGATCAGTCAGGAATGTCAAGCATAGACATCCAGAAACAGTAAGGAATCAATGCACTCGCTCCTTCTCTCATCAGGAGAAAACAGAAGCACTAATCCCAAAATGACTACTGAGGGGAAGAATGTGGATTCTCCAATAATTGATGGTCTTGAAATAGATGTTTAAAGGTAAGATGAAAAAAAGGGTTAATATCCTAAGCATTGCAATCTGCACTAAGCAGTTAGATATGAAAAATGGCGCAACTTAAGCTCCAGCTGTCTATGTGGAGAGACACTAATTTTAAAAGGCAAGGTAGATTGGAAGGTGGTGGGCACTTTGTATTCTGGTTCAATGGAATACAATGGGATGGCCAATAAATTTAAACAGTTGAAGGAAAGCGATTTCACAAATGGTCAAATTAATATAAGGGGTAGGCAGCTAGAAAGACAGTTGTGTTTAAGAACACAACAGCACCAGGATGGGAAGGTGGGATAAAATTTCTGTGTGACTAGCAAGAGATGCAGCTGTGATCTCTTGCCTAGTTTTAATATGCAATTAAAAGCATAAAACAATTAAAACACTGTAAAGAAAACAAATCACAGTATACAAAACAGAAGAAGGCAGTAAAGTAATACAAAGAACAAGAAGTCAAAATCAAACTGACCTTTCCCTCACAGCAAGTTGTGACAGTGTCTGGGTGAGCTTTTCCAATAAAGCTTTGAAATGTTTTATTTTACCCCTTAAAAAGAAGGTTTAGTTATTAGCTCTGCCCTCAGTTCACAGATGTTTGTCTTTTTGGCTTTTCCCAGTTAGGGGTCGCCACAACGGAACTCCGGTCCGCTAATGATTGACAGTTGATTTTTATGGTGCCGAGTTGCCAGCCCGATGCCCAACCTTCAGCGAAGGCATGCCCATTCACGCATGTCTTTCAGAGGCCACTTGACTGCGGGGAGAACATGCAGACTACACACAGAAGGCACTCCCCGCACACTAGCTGAGAATCGAATGGGAGAATCTCTTGCTGTGAGGCAACAGCGCAACCGCTGTACCACCGTGGCTTCTCCCTCAGTTCACAGATGATTAACCTTAATTGACCTGTTCTAATTTCTATGTGTCTCCTTTACTGACCTGTTCTAATTTATGTGTGACTCACAAGAGACACAGCTGTGGTCTCTTTCCTAGTTTTAATATGCAGTTAAAAGCAGTGTAAAGAAAACAAATCACAGTACACAAATAGAAGAAGGCAGTAAAGTAATACAAAATGCATGAAAGCAAAAGCAAACTAACCTTCCCATCACAGCAAGTTGTGGTAGAGTCTGGGTGAGCTTTTCCAGTAAAATTGTGAGTATATTTCATGGCTTGTGTAACAACATGCAACACCTACACAGCATAATGAAGTACATAGACATGGTGCAGACATTGCATCTCAGCTCTTTGACAAATGTTACCTCCGTGGCTGCTTCAATGAGATACATGGTAACTGCTGTCCAAGCTTCCTCTACAGACCATGCTGTTCAAGGCCATGGAAGGTTCTAGGTATAAGGTTGCTAGACACTTGGCATCCCAGCTCAGGCTACACAATCAATTGAGATAGTTTTTTTGTCAGCCATGGCCACACAGCCTGCCATCCCTGGCTGTTGGCAGTCAAACAACCATGGACACTAATGATCCTCAGGTTTAACACTTGAGATCCCTCAACTGACTGATCAAGAACAGCTCCATAGTTCTGTTCATTTTTTATTCTGTTTGGGCACAAAGAGCACCACCTCAGTCTGTGGCCATTTTCTAGGCCTTGAGCAAGTAAACTCTGTAAGCTACTGACATGGTACACCCTGTCAGGGTGCATGCACTCAGTCCAGTAGCTCTTAGCCTTTCCTGCCACAGACCACATCAAACCTTGAGAATGTGGGCTACCACAGCTGAGACTACCAATGGTCATGATATGGCAGCTTATCCCCACCCCTGATATATGTGATCCATGACTCCCTACAACCTCCTAGTAGAGTGTGCGGCTACTGAATTTCTCTGTCTTATTACCCCACTCACATTATACTACTGCTGTCAGTTTTCTCTTTGTTCCCTCAACTACCTGTACAAATAATGATGACTAGGCCCTGCGCACCCCCTGATCTGCACAGTATGTTCATGTCTGATGAACAGCATGGCCAATCCATGCACTGCCTTGCATAACATAGCTGTGATAATGTTTGCATCATTTTATTCATCGTTGCCTGTTCTGGACCATAGTTGTGGACCTGACACCACCTCTTCACCATTGCAGCGATGTATTGAGCCCGTCTCCTCCTCACACATGGTGCCACTGCTGTCTCATCATTCCAAAAATCCACAGCTTGCTCTTCAAGTCCTGCTCTTATTGCTCTGTAGAGCCCCGTTGCAATGTTTCTCTGATGTTATAGCTGTTTCTGAGTTGACCTGTTTTGCAACATGGGACACACTGCAGAGATTTTGCTGCAAGTGTCAGTGTGCATATTGCAGCAGCAACCCTCCCATTGTCAAGACAATAGAAGCAGTCCACCAGTTCTTCAAATGCAAAAGCAGTGACCTTTGGTGTATGTTCATGGCCAGAGCTGTATTGCATCTCTGCCATTGTCCTGGGATTGTGGATGCTATTCACCATCCATGGATCCAAAGCATATCTGACATCACCTGTAACATGCAACAGTTTCATCATCACCTGTGTCTCACTTGTCAAGCCATGAAAGACCCAGCCCTATTTGATATTCTATTTTTTTGCAAAATCAGTGGTTTCACAAACACCTGCGCTAAGGACCTAAATCTAAGCCAACAAATTTGCAAGGCTCACTGGAGAGGTAAGTTGTGACCTTGACGTATTCTTAACCTATGGAGTAAGTTACCACTACATGTCAAACAAAATACTGCTTTGGCTGCCTTTAAAGTTAGTCTTGATGACTGGATGGTTGGACACAAATTAATGGCAGGGTTATGTAAAGCCCTATTCAATTTAGGATGTGAACACTTTTAAGTGCTTGAAAAGGGTGGCAAGAAGTTTTGTTCGTAACGCTGCACACCAAAACTCCCAAGTAATCAGAATAGTTTTTCTGCAGTGTTGTGCTTCTGTGTAGCCATTAACAATATCAGAACTTGCAATGCAGAGGACTAGAATATGGAGACTAAATGAATGAAAATGCAGACTTACATATACTAACTCCAAGATTGCCATTTCTCAGAATGTTGGTATATATATACGATTAGAGGTATGGGAGGTTTGCATCCCACATTAGAGGTGCAGGGGGATTTTAAAATGCAAGTTTCTGCCTGTGTTCTGCTTCCTGTCTAAGCCTTTTTTTCAACTGTTGATTGGGCTATTAGTCTGTAATCTTTTTAGCAGTTTGTTTTATGCGTGTGTGTGTGTGTGTGTGTGTGTGTGTGTGTGTGTGTGTGTGTGTGTGTGTGTGTGTGTGTGTGTGTGTGTGTGTGTGTGTGTGTGTGTGTGTGTGTGTGTGTGTGTGTTTGTGAGTAAATGTACAAGAAATAGACTGTGCATATGGGTATTTGTGTGGATTTATGCATATTTAACTTAAAATCATGCATTTTGCTTTTCATTATGCATTCTTGTATTTCCTTAAAACTGGAACTATGTTATCTACTGAGTACCAGTATTCAGACAGAAATACACACACCTACAGTGAAACAGTAGCCATACAAAACAGAAAATTGTTCTAGACATCACCAGCATCACCTTCTGTTCTGTAGCAAACAACATCTATTTGGAAATCCACAAACTAGATTACATCAGACAAAAGCATTGTTTTTACTGTTTTACCAGCATGCATACAACAAGAATAGTATTGCTGCAGTGTTGAGAGAGTACAGCAGTAGATTCCGTATGCCAGCAAATTCAGTAGCTTGCAAGGTTTTCTTCTGAAATGCCAGGCCTGTGAAGCCTGGTAACAGCAGTACTGCTATCAATGATTGATCGCTGGATGCTTCTTGTACTTCAAAGGTCAACAGTTTCAGGATTCAAATTTGTCTTCTGTAGTGCTCAGCTAGCAGTCATTGCTGGGCTCATTTTGTGTGTGCGTGCGCGTGTGTGTATCCATATCCATATTACTCATTTGCAGACAGTATGCATAATTCACTTGTAGTAGCTTTGATCAGCTGTACGGAATGCAGGGAAACTTCTTAAACTGATAGCTCCAATGCTAACTGCAGCAATGCTTGATTCAGCTTGTACTATCTGTATTTTATATTTAAAGCAGGCATCTTTGACTTATTGTGGCATTCTTTTAATGTACATTTAAGATTTTAAAAGAAAAAATTGCCAAAAGAAGACAACCCACCACTGCGTCTCTGTAGAAAAGTATGTCTCCTCCCCATCTGTCTTAATACAGCTTTCATCCCAGCTCTGGTTAAATGCTGTTTAAAGGAAATCTTAAATGTAGGTAATCCAAGAAAAAAAGAGACTGAGACAGCTTTGGAATCCAGAACAGGCCTTTACTTGGTGCAAACACAAGCGCTTTCACAATTAAGCTTCTTCAGGTGTATACAAGCACTAAAAATACCACACCTTTATACTCATGTTACATCACCCAATTAATAGTCATGTGACTGGTCCCATCTATCATAATATATTTTATTTCATTCATAATAACTAAAACATATATAAAAAATATATATAAATATATAATATATATATATATAAATAAATAAAAAACAAAAAAAAATATACATATATTGTGTTATTAAAATATTATAAAACAAATATACTATGTTGTGGACAGCAGGAGATGAATATATTACCTACGAAGTGGTCTCATCTTTAATTTAGGTTTCAGTGGGATACACTCATTCAGGCCATGCCCTTCTGTAGCTCTAAGCTTTGTGATCCAGATTGCTTCCAGATTCTCTGTCTTATTGCGTATATCCCCTCGTCTCATGCTCTCATATAACAAAGCTATAACTCTGAATTTGAAAATGTGAGTGCTATCAAATTCCATCACATGTTTGGCTAATGCATTGTTCTTATTCCCTCTCCTGATGTTATAGGTATGTTCCCTAATCCGATCTTTAAGATGTCTATCTGTCTTCCCCACATAAAATTTTCTGCAGATCCTACAGTCTGACAAGTAAACCACATGTTGACTGGTGCAGTTGGCTCCTGTATTAAAATAAAAGTCCTGCTTCAAATCAGGATGATAGAAACAAGGACTTTCATCTATATACGTGCACCAACTACAGCTACCACAGGGTCTGGTGCTCCCATTACTAATATCTGTGTGTCTATCTTTGGGGTAGCATAACCTCCTCTTTAGGGATCTGTCATTCCTGTAACTAAATTTAGGGACATTATCAACCAAACTGGCTATACCTTTGTCTGTTAGTAAAATCTGCCAGTTCTTCTTCACTATATCAGTGTACCTATTTATATCAGTGGAATATTTCAAGGATAGTCTGGTTTTACTATTGTCGAGGGCTGTCTGTCTCTTGCCTATAGATCTAGTTCTACGTGAAAAATATGGTTTGGCTTGATCATCTCTCATGGCCATAACCCGAGGTATATGTGTCTGTATACTATTGTTACTGTACCCCCTGTCACCTAAAAATGTCTTGACCCTATCCAATTCCACATTAAAATCATCATCCCTCACATTCAGTCATGAGGCTCTCATGGCCTGGTTGGTAATCACATTTTTAAATATATGGGGTGGATGTGCACTACTCCTGTGTAGTAGATGGTTAACATGACAATCTTTCCTGTGCTGTCTTGTAAATATTACATCATTATTGCCTTTTACAATCTCTACATCTAAAAAATCCATATTAAATCTTGACATTCTATGTGTAAAGTTTAAATAATGTGTACTATCGTTGATGAAACTGACAAAACTGGCTAACTGCGACTCATCTCCTGCCCATAAAATAAAAACATCGTCCACAAATCTCCGATAAAAGGTAATCAAGTGGGCAAATGGGCCCTTGAACACAAACTCATCTTCCCATACTGCCATGACCGCATTGGCGTAGCTATTGGCACAAGAAGTGCCCATAGCTACGCCATTGCACTGTCTGTAGAATTGATCAATAAATAGAAACAAATTATGTTCCAAGACCAGTTCAAGCAATCGTAAGACCAGACTCACTAAATCAGGGCTATATCTAGCTGATGTTTCCATAAAACACTTGGTAGCTGTGATACCCTCCATGTTGGGGATCACAGTGAATAAAGAAACTACATCCAGTGTAACAAAAGTTACATTGGAATCATGAATTTCTAAGAACTCATACAAATCACTCAAAAAATGCTCTGTATCTCTAAGAACATGTTCATTTGTATCTAAAATTGGTCTCAGGTGCTTCTCAATGAAAATAGAGATTGGTACTGTACACCAACCTCTACCTGAGACAATAGGTCTCATAGGAGGGTCAATAACAGATTTGTGTACTTTAGGGAGGCCTTGCAAAATAGGTACAACTGGATGACTGACCATAAAGTAATTGAAAAGTTTCACATCAATTAAGTCACCATCAAGTAAACCACGTAAAACATTCCATACATCATTAATATGACAGGAAATTTGTTCAGTGTCTAGCTTCTCATAAAACAAGTCATTCATCAAACTTATTTGCATACTGGACACATATCTCTCTGTCCAGGATGACAATCAAGCCTCCTTGTCAGCTGGTCTAATTATAATTTCTGTATTTCTCTCTAGTTCAGTTAAAGCATTTCTCTCAGAGATAGTCATGTTATGTCTCGTATTTCTATAACATGTGTTGCATTCATTTCATAGATGTCACGTATACATATTTTTTCAAAAGCATTAATCAAAGTATTTGCATTAGGTATAAAAGTACTTGGTTTAGAAAACACATTGCATGTACCTTCAACAACTGCATTGTCTTTGTATAACATTTTTAAATTCAAAGCTCTAGCAATGTCAACGTTTGTTTTGAATGATTTTCATCTGTCTGTTCTAGGTAAGGGGCTTTCCTTCATACCTACGAGTTGCTCTAATCATACTGAGGTCATTTTTGTCATTAAAATGTTTGCTAGAGCTTTGAATTTTGTTTTTGGCTTTGTCCAAAAATGCATAACTAAAAAGGTCAAGAGGTATAAGACCCTGGTAGTAATGTTAATGAAAGAGGGTGAGAGCTGATACATCAGTATGGACTAAGCCTCCAATACATCATGGAATGAGGATGGCGGACTGGGGTAGAGAATAAAGTAATTGGGTAGGAGGAATACGGTTATACTCATGTGGTATATCAGTTTACCAGCATCAGGAATGGAGGTTCTGAGAACCGCTATAGGAATGCATAAGCTCTCTCCCAGATGTAGCAACCAGGGAGAAAGCTTCTGCATGTTACTGGTGAGATATTTTGGAAGAGGGGGTCATTTCATTTAGGTTATTCAACTGTGTCACCAAAGACTGCAGCTTCATTTGGTGTATGCAGCACTCTATAAGGTATTCCTACCTTACAATGTGAAAATCATTTTTGAAACCTGTACATTAACTACAGGCAGCAAAAGGCTGACCTGACGATATAGTTAAGGTACACCTTTCAACCACTTAGCAGAAGAAATCTGGACAAAACCAAAAATAATGGCAGGACAAAGGCCCAAAAATATGGACAAATTTTAAATGTTTCTTTTATAAACTTAGAAAGTTGTTAGAATAAAAGCTTTTGTGTTACCAAGCATTTTCTGAAGGCTGTGAAGTCTGAAACTCAAATGACTGTCAATATCTAGTGAATTCTCAGTGATTTGCCAGAAAACTACAAATTTTATAATGAACAAACCAAAAATATGAGGCAGAAATCTGGATATGGACATTCTGCAGAAATCTGGACAATTGAGAGGTATGAGTCAAGGACAAATTTAGTAGCTCACAGCAGTCATTTGTTGAACATGATTCCAGGAGACAACACAGAGGTGACCTGTGCCTGACATACAAGGCCACGTCCAACCCAGAATTAATGGACATGCTCCACCTCAAAAAATCCAAATCTACCAGATCCACTAGAGCAAGCGACTTAAACCTTAGCACTGATATAAATAGGACATGCTGGAGGGATAGATTTGTCAACCAGAGACTCCCTATGCTGTGGAATAAAATCCCGGTCCATGTGAGGTAGAGCACCTCGCTGGCTCTGTTCAAGAGAAATCTTGACCGGTGGATGGGAGATTGTAGGTTCACCCCGGGAATCATCTCTGTGTCACTGCTGGACAGAGGCACAACAAACTAATGGGCACAGTATTTTTTAACATAAGGGGTGGCATAAGCCACAAAACTTTGGGCTAGGCTTATAAATGCCTTAGGGCAGATAGCCTAGTATAAACCTATGAACCTATGAACAACACCTGAGCCAATTCTACTTTTCCAAAACAGTTAAATAGTCAGCCAGGCCCCACATAAGGGACTTTGAATGCTGTTAACATTGTTTGCCTTATTAACAATTTAGTAATTTGTAGGGTAGATAGGAGAGCAGCCATTAAAAATGGAATTTTAAGGTATGGAGGTCTTTTCCATGAAATGGGAAGTAGGAGATGGAGCTATTATAACTCTGGGGTATCATATAGGATTGGCAGTACAGAGTGGGAAGTAGGAGACGGAGCTATTATAACTCTGGGGTATCATATAGGACTGGCAGTACAGACACTGTATGTAGCTGCTGCTGGCAGCATGAGGCTTATGTCATAAGATGCCCTAAACTAATCCATGGATTGAAGTCCGAAGACCTTTAGTCTGTGTATATTTTAAATTATATAATAAATGCTCAGTGCTATTCAAAACCGAAACTCTGACTGGACAGATCAACCAGCTTGTTCATTGTAAACTGAGCATATAACGACAGAAAGAACTCTGGCCACTGAAGTACCATTGAGCAACCAGACTTTCTGTTGGTGGGTGCATAAGGACAGAACAAAGTATAACAAAAATCAGCTATGTTCTGCAAAAGTTAACAAACGGAAACCTACCTGATAATGCCTATATGTTTGCGTTATCCCTGAGAAATCGTTATTTTTTTAATACTTAAAAAAAAAAAAGAACAGTGATATAGATTTTGTTTCCTCAGTTGTTTCTCCTGCACTGATGTACTGTGCAAGTGTGGAAACGTAATTCCCATACGCATGCTCAATGCATCAGTTGTGCAAGTGTGGAAACGTAATTCCCATACACACACGCAATGCATCAGTATAGGAAGGGCAACAAGAAAGATAACGGAAGTGCCCTTGTAGAAATGCATTATTTAAGGAAGGCAAGTCATTACTTTCTTCCTTAAATAATGTAATTATATAACAGAGATAATCCTCTCCTGTTTGTGGGTATATCAAGGTTTTTGCACTTTACTAGACTTGTGATCAAACCACACCGGCTGTGGGTAAATCCTGATATACCTGTGCACAGTCATGGGTTATTGCACAAACCATGGGTAAATCCTGTTATACCCATGCACAGTCATGGGTTATTATACCAACCATAGGTAAATCCTGATATATCCATGCACAGTCTATTACACCAACCATGGGTAAATCCTGATATACCCATGCACAGTCGTGGGTTATTACACCAACCGTGGGTAAATCCTGACATACTCCTGCACAGTCGTGGGTTATTACACCAATCGTGGGTAAATCCCGATATACCCCTGCACAGTCATGGGTTATTACACCAACCAAGGATAAATCCTGATATACACATGCACAGTCATTGGTTATTACACCAACCATGGGTAAATCCTGATATACCCCTGCACAGTCGTGGGTTATTACAGCAACCGTGGGTAAATCCTGATATACCCATGCACAGTTGTGGGTTATTACACCAACCGTGGGTAAATCCTGATATACCCCTGCACAGTCATGGGTTATTACACCAACCATGGGCAAACTCCGCTATACCCCTGCACAGTCATGGGTAATTGCACCAGTCATGGATAAATCCCACTATACCCCTGCACAGTCATGGTTTATTGCATCAACCATGGGTAAATCCTGATATACCCAGTTGCAGTCATGGGTTATTACACCAACTGTGGGTAAATCCCGATATACCCATGGACAATCGTGGGTTATTACACCAACCGTGGGTAAATCCTGATATACACATGCACAGTCATGGGTTATTACACCAACCATAGGTAAATCCTGATATACCCATGCACAGTCATGGGTTATTACACCAACCATGGGTAAATCCTGATATACCCCTGCACAGCCATGGGTTATTGTACCAACCCTGGGAAAATCCTGATATACCCATGCACAGTCATGGGTTATTACACCAACCATAGGTAAATCCTGATATACCTGTGCACAGTCATGGGTTATTACACCAATCATGGGTAAATCCTGATATACCCATGCACAGTCATAGGTTATTACACCACCCATGGGTAAATCCTGATATACCCCTGCAAAGCCATGGGTTATTGTACCAACCATGGGTAAATCCTGATATACCCCTGCACAGTCATGGGTTATTACACCAACCGTGGGTAAATCCCGATATACCCGTGCACAGTCATGGGTTATTACAATAACTGTGGATAAATCCTGATATACCCATGCACAGTCATGGGTTATTACACCAACCGTGGGTAAATCCTGATATACCCGTGCACAGTCATGGGTTATTACACCAACCGTGGGTAGCACAGTCGTGGGTTATTACACCAATTGTGGGTAAATCCTGATATACCCATTCACAGTTGTGGGTTATTACATCAACCATGGGTAAATCCCAATATATCCCTGCACAGTGGTGTGTTATTACATGAACAGTGGGTAAACCCTGATATACATGTGCACAGTCATGGGTTATTACAACAACTGTGGGTAAATCCCAATACATCCGTGCACAGTCATGGGATATTGCACCAACTGTGAGTATATCCTGATATACCCATGCACAGTCATGGGTTATTACACCAACCGTGGGTAAATCCTGATATACCCGTGCACAGTCGTGGGTTATTACACCAACTGTGGGTAAATCCTGATATACCCCTGCACAGTCATGGGTTATTACATCAACCGTGGGTAAATCCTGATACACCCGTGCACAGTCATGGGTTATTACACCAGCCATGGGTAAATCTTGATATACCCCTGCACAGTCATGGGTTATTACACCAACCGTGGGTAAATCCCGCTATACCCATGGACAACCATGGGTTATTACACCAACAGTGGGTAAATCCTGATATACCTGTGTTCAGTCATGGATTATTGTACCAACCACATGAAAATTTTGATATACCCGTGCACAGTTATGGGTTATTACACCAACCGTGGGTAAATTCCGATATACCCATGGAAAATTGTGGGTTATTACAGCAACCGTGGGTAAATCCTGATATACCCATTCACAGTCGTGAGTTATTACAGCAACTATGGGTAAATCCCGACATACCCATGGAAAAGTGTGTGTTATTACACCAACTGTGGGTAAATCCTGATATACCTGTGCACAGTCATGTGTTATTACAACAACCGTGGGTAAATCCTGATATACCCCTGCACAGTCATGGGTTATTACACCAACCGTGGGTAAATCCTGATATACCCGTGCACAGTCATGTGTTATTGTACCAACTGTGGGCAAATTCCAATATACCCCTGCACAGTCATGGGTTATTACACCAACTGTGGGTAAATCCTGATATACCCATGCACAGTCATGGCTTATTACACCAACCATGGGTAAATCCTGATATACCCGTGCACAGTCATGGATTATTACACCAACTGTGGGTAAATCCTGATATACTCGTGCACAGTCATGGGTTATTGCACCAATCGTGGGTAAATCCCGATATACCCCTGCACAGTCGTGGGTTATTACACCAACCGTGGGTAAATCCTGATATACCCATGCACAGTCATGGGTTATTACACCAATTGTGGGTAAATCCTGATATACCCATGCATAGTCATGGGTTATTACACCAACTGTGGGTAAATCCTGATATACCTGTGCACAGTCATGGGTTATTACACCAACCGTGGGTAAATCCTGATATACCCATGCACAGTTGTGGGTTATTACACCAGCTGTGGATAAATCCCGCTATACCCCTGCACAGTCATGGTTTATTACACCAACCGTGGGTAAATCCTGATATACCCAGTCACAGTCATGGGTTATTACACCAACTGTGGGTAAATCCCGATATACCCATGGACAATCGTGGGTTATTACAGCAACCATGGGTAAATCCTGATATACCCATGCACAGTCATGGGTTATTACACCAACCATGGGTAAATCCTGATATACCCGTGCACAGTCATGGGTTATTACACCAACTGCGGGTAAATCCTGATATACCACTGTACAGTCAAGGGTTATTATACCAACTGTGGGACAATCCCAATATACCTGTGCACAGTCATGGGTTATTACACCAACCGTGGGTAAATCCTAATATACCCCTCCACAGCCATGGGTTATTGTACCAACCATGCATAAATCCTGATATACCCCTGCACAGCCATGGGTTATTGTACCAACCCTGGGAAAATCCTGATATACCCATGCACAGTCATGGGTTATTACACCAACCATGGGTAAATCCTGATATACCTGTGCACAGTCATGGGTTATTACACCAACCATGGGTAAATCCTGATATACCCCTGCACAGCCATGGGTTATTGTTCCAACCATGGGTAAATTCCTATATACCCCTGCACAGTCATGGGTTATTACACCAACCATGGGTAAATCCCTATATACCCGTGCACAGTCATGGGTTATTACACTAACCGTGGGTAAATCCTGATATACCCGTGCACAGTCATGGGTTATTACACCAACCGTGGGTAAATCCTGATATACCCGTGCACAGTCGTGGGTTATTACACCAACCGTGGGTAAATCCCGATATACCCCTGCACAGTCATGGGTTATTACACCAACCGTGGGTAAATCCCTATATACCCGTGCACAGTCATGGGTTATTACACTAACCGTGGGTAAATCCTGATATACCCGTGCACAGTCATGGGTTATTACACCAACCGTGGGTAAATCCTGATATACCCGTGCACAGTCGTGGGTTATTACACCAACCATGGGTAAATCCTGATATACCCCTGCACAGTCATGGGTTATTACACCAACCATGGGTAAATCCTGATATACCCCTGCACAGTCGTGGGTTATTACATGAACCGTGGGTAAATCCTGATATACCCATGGACTATTGTGGGTTATTACAGCAACCATGGGTAAATCCTGATATACCCATTCACAGTCGTGGGTTATTACACCAACTGTGGGTAAATCCCGATATACCCATGGACAGTTGTTGGTTATTACACCAACAGTGGGTAAATCCTGATATACCCGTGCACAGGTATGGGTTATTACAACAACCATGGGTAAATCCCAATATACCCATGGACAATTGTGGGTTATTACAGCAACCGTGGGTAAATCCTGATATACCCATTCACAGTTGTGGGTTATTACACCAACTGTGGGTAAATCCCGATATACCCATGGACAATCGTTGGTTATTACACAAACAGTGGGTAAATCTTGATATACCCGTGCGCAGGCATGGGTTATTACAACAACCATGGGTAAATCCCGATATACCCCTGCACAATCATGGGTTATTACACCAACTATGGGTACATCCTGATATACCCCTACAGAGTTGTGGGTTATTACACCAACTATGGGTAAATCCTGATATACCCTTGCACAGTCATGGGATATTACACCTACCATAGGCAAATCCTGATATACCCATGCACAGTCATGAGTTATTATACCAACCATGGGTAAATCCTGATATACCCCTGAACAGCCATGGGTTATTGTACCAACCATGGGTAAATCCTGATATACCCATGCACAGTCATGGGTTATTACACCAACCATAAGTAAATCCTGATATACCTGTGCACAGTCATGGATTATTACACCAATCATGGGTAAATCCTGATATACCCATGCACAGTCATGGGTTATTACACCACCCATGGGTAAATCCTGGTATACCCCTGCACAGCCATGGGTTATTGTACCAACCATGGGTAAATCCCGATATACCCCTGCACAGTCATGGGTTATTACACCAACCGTGGGTAAATCCCTATATACCCGTGCACAGTCATGGGTTATTACAATAACCATGGGTAAATCCTGATATACCCGTGCACAGTCATGGGTTATTACACCAACTGTGGGTAAATCCTGATATACCAGTGCACAGTCATGGGTTATTACACCAACCGTGGGTAGCACTGTCGTGGGTTATTATATCAACTGTGGGTAAATCCTGATATACCCGTGCACAGTTGTGGGTTATTACACCAACCATGGGTAAATCCTGATATACCCCTGCACAGTCGTGGGTTATTACACCAACCATGGGTAAATCCCGATATACTCCTGTACAGTCGTGTGTTATTACATGAACAGTGGGTAAATCCTGATATACACGTGCACAGTCATGGGTTATTACACCAACCGTGGGTAGCACTGTCGTGGGTTATTATACCAACTGTGGGTAAATCCTGATATACCCATGCACAGTTGTGGGTTATTACACCAACCATGGGTAAATCCTGATATACCCATGCACAGTCATGGGTTATTACACCAACCGTGGGTAAATCCTGATATACCCATGCACAGTCATGGGTTATTACATCAACCGTGGGTAAATCCTGATACACTCGTGCACAGTCATGGGTTATTACACCAGCCGTGGGTAAATATTGATATACCCCTGCACAGTCATGGGTTATTACACTAGCCATGGGTAAATGCTGATATACCCATGCACAGTCATGGGTTATTACACCAACCGTGGATAAATCCTGATATACCCCTGTACAGTCATGGGTTATTACACCAACCGAGGGTAAATCCCGATATACCCAAGGACAACCGTGGGTTATTACAGCAACCGTGGGTAAATGCTGATATACCAGTGCACAGTCATGGGTTATTACACCAACAGTGGGTAAATCTTGATATACCTGTGTTCAGTCATGGATTATTGTACCAGCCACAGGAAAATCCTAATATACCCGTGCACAGTTATGGGATATTACACCAACTGTGGGTAAATTCCGATATACCCATGGAAAATTGTGGGTTATTACAGCAACCGTGGGTAAATCCTGATATACCCATTCACAGTCATGGGTTATTACAGCAACTGTGGGTAAATCCCGAAATACCCCTGCACAATCGTGGGTTATTTCACCAACCATGGGTAAATCCTGATATACCCGTGCACAGCAATGGGTTATTGTACCAACCGTGGGCAACTTCCAATATATATCCCTGCACAGTCATGGGTTATTACACCAACTGTGGGTAAATCCTTATATACCCATGCACAGTCATGGCTTATTACACCAACCATGGGTAAATCCTGATATACCCGTGCACAGTCATGGATTATTACACCAACTGTGGGTAAATCCTGATATACTCGTGCACAGCCTTGGGTTATTACACCAATTGTGGGTAAATCTCGATATACCCCTGCACAGTCGTGGGTTATTACACTAACCGTGGGTAAATCCTGATATACCCATGCACAGTCATGGGTTATTACACCAATTGTGGGTAAATCCTGATATACCCATGCATACCCATGGGTTATTACACCAACTGTGGGAAAATCCTGATATACCTGTGCACAGTCATGGGTTATTACACCAACCGTGGGTAAATCCTGATATACCCATGCACAGTTGTGGGTTATTACACCAGCTGTGGATAAATCCCGCTATACCCCTGCACAGTCATGGTTTATTACACCAACCGTGGGTAAATCCTGATATACCCAGTCACAGTCATGGGTTATTACACCAACTGTGGGTAAATCCCGATATACCCATGGACAATCGTGGGTTATTACAGCAACCATGGGTAAATCCTGATATACCCATGCACAGTCATGGGTTATTACACCAACCATGGGTAAATCCTGATATACCCATGCACAGTCATGGGTTATTACACCAACTGTGGGTAAATCCTGATATACCACTGCACAGTCATGGGTTATTACACCAACTGTGGGACAATCCCGATATACCTGTGCACAGTCATGGGTTATTACACCAACCGTGGGTAAATCCTGATATACCCCTCCACAGCCATGGGTTATTGTACCAACCGTGTATAAATCCTGATATAGCCCTGCACAGCCATGGGTTATTGTACCAACCCTGGGTAAATCCTGATATACCCCTGCACAGCCATGGGTTATTACACCAACCGTGGGTAAATCCTGATATACCTGTGCACAGTCATGAGTTATTATACCAACCATGGGTAAATCCTGATATACCCCTGAACAGCCATGGGTTATTGTACCAACCATGGGTAAATTCCTATATACCCCTGCACAGTCATGGGTTATTACACCAACCATGGGTAAATCCCTATATACCGTGCACAGTCATGGGTTATTACACTAACTGTGGGTAAATCCTGATATACCCGTGCACAGTCATAGGTTATTACACCAACCGTGGGTAAATCCTGATATACCCGTGCACAGTCGTGGGTTATTACACCAACCGTGGGTAAATCCCGATATACCCCTGCACAGTCATGGGTTATTACACCAACCATGGGTAAATCCCTATATACCAGTGCACAATCATGGGTTATTATACTAACCGTGGGTAAATCCTGATATACCCGTGCACAGTCATGGGTTATTACACCAACCGTGGGTAAATCCTGATATACCCGTGCACATTCGTGGGTTATTACACCAACCATGGGTAAATCCTGATATACCCCTGCACAGTCGTGGGTTATTACACCAACCATGGGTAAATCCTGATATACCCCTGCACAGTCGTGGGTTATTACATGAACCGTGGGTAAATCCTGATATACCCATGGACTATTGTGGGTTATTACAGCAACCATGGGTAAATCCTGATATACCCATTCACAGTCTTGGGTTATTACACCAACTGTGGGTAAATCCCGATATACCCATGGACAGTCGTTGGTTATTACACCAACCATGGGTAAATCCTGATATACCCGTGCACAGTCATGGGTTATTACAACAACCATGGGTAAATCCCAATATACCCATGGACTATTGTGGGTTATTACAGCAACCGTGGGTAAATCCTGATATACCCATTCACAGTCATGGGTTATTACACCAACTGTGGGTAAATCCGATATACCCATGGACAGTCGTGGGTTATTACACAAACAGTGGGTAAATCTTTTTTTCAAAACAGGTTTATTGTTTTAACATATAAGAGAAATATCATAACAATTTTATACAAGTAATTAAAAATAGGTATTATTATAATATTCAACAAAGCAACTAAAGTATTTACAAAGACATCCACTACAATCAGATCAATTAATTAAACTAAAATACCATGCTATTGAAATTAAAATTTTTTTAACAAATTTTGTAAATTATCCCATACAATAAAATAAGATGTTTTTCTATTTGTTCTAGTCCTAATTGTGTTTATTTCCATATGGCACACTATATTCATAACATTTTTAAATTCATTGAACGAAGGAGGTGTATCTGAAATCCAATTTCTAGTTATTATTTTCCTAGCCACTGCTAGAATAGACCATAACAAGGGAAGCTTAACCTTTTTAACACATTGAGGTACAGGTGTGTTGAATAATATAAGAGATTTAGAAATAATGAAATTATCTGTAAAAGAGCCTGCAAAATTCATTAATTGACTTCCAGTATTCTTTCAATTTTATACAGTCATAAAACATATGAGCCCAGTCAGCATTAATTTCTACATTACATCTCTTACATAGATTATCTTTTATTTATTTTATTCATCATCAAAGGTGTATAAAAAGATTTATGTAAAAATTTCCATGTATAAAGTCTCCAGACAATGGAAGACGTAGTTCTATAAGCAGATTCCAATATATATTGTTTATCTTGTTGATTTGGTGGGTCCCCATTAATAGAAGTGAAATAATTCCAGTATGAATCTACACTGTAAAAAGTTTCTTGTCTGATAACTTTATGTATGTATGAAAGTTTACCTTTATCAGAAACTTTATGTTGTAAATTTAATATCAAGTAATCAATCAGTGTTGGAATAGATTCTTTAACAGTTATAGACATTAAATCTATTTTATTAATGAGATGTTGTCTAAAGGTCTGAACCTCCAACCAGCAAGTTTCTCTTAGATCAAATTCTTGTTTTAAGAAATCTAGATTTTTAACTTTATTATCAGATATCAACTGATACAACAGTGGGTAAATCTTGATATACCCGTGCGCAGGCATGGGTTATTACAACAACCATGGGTAAATCCCGATATACCCCTGCACAATCATGGGTTATTACACCAACTATGGGTACATCCTGATATACCCCTACAGAGTTGTGGGTTATTACACCAACCATGGGTAAATCCTGATGTACCTGTGCACAGTTGTGGGATTTTGCACCAACTGTGGGTAAATCCCGATATACCCATGGACAATCGTGGGTTATTGTTTAAATATGTTACTCCTCTTGACTACAGACATGATGTTGATGCAGAATGAAGAATAGACAGGAATCTTAAAATGGAGAAATGTAAATTATCTTAAATTATTTTAAACAGCTTAATTACTTAATGCTTCTTTATTGAACTGCTTTCAAGCACCAATTGGAAACTCTTCACTCTAGGTATGCACCCCTTTTCCCTTTGTATATTTCAAATTCACAAGTGCGAGCCTGCACACACACACACACACACACACACACACACACACACACACACACACAAAGCATGCAATCCATAACATGTTACAAGAGTACCTCCCCTTTAACACTTTTTTTTCAGTAAAGGACCTCCAGAGTGTTGATTATTTATTTTTTATTTATTTTAACCAGATAAATCAATTAAGCTCGCTGATGTTTTTATGGAAGTCACAAAGGAGCACAGCCTAGTTAAAAAGTTAGCTGAGACTCACATGGTAGATAAACAGAAACTGGGGGAATCGCCCCCAAGATTATATGGTAAAGCTCATACCTTAGCTCATAGCATTAATCCTCTGCACTAAAATGACAGGCTGCCAAATATTTTATAGCATATCTGAGTCATAGCATATTGGAATATGTTATGTTACATTACACAGAGGATAGTAAAATATAGAAACTCGACACTGGCAGCAGTTAGTTTATTTCTGAAAATTTGGCCTGTTTAATTTGGGAAACCAACAATTCAGGTAAACTGGTTTTGGTATCTTAAAGACAGAACAGAATAAATGTTGAGACAATGAGCTGACACAATTTGAACTGCAGTCTATCTGAAGAGTTTGATTATGAAAGCTTTCTCAGTAACTGTATTTAAAAATACTGCATGTCTGCTTTATATGTCACATTCATAGTTTTTAAACAAAGTTAACTGTCCTGTCAGCGTATTTCTCTAAACATTAATTTTATCTAAAAAGTTCTACTTGTTAGTAGGCAAACTATGTTGAAAAAGTGTAGCATATCTGCATTTCACAACATGGTTGCTGTAAAGTTTGACCCCTATGGCATTCACATGCACGCAGACACACACACACACACACACACACACACACACACACACACACACACACACACACACACACACACACACACACACACACACACACACACACACACACACACACACACACACACACCTGCAAGTTTTTTCCTTTGTTTTATTTTCTTAGTAGTGATTGCAAAAGCAACTGATCCTTTGAAGATCTCATTGGCAATCTAAATTATGCATTGGCGGTAGAGTGCAAGATTCCTGAAAGTGTTCAAAGAATTCCGCTATTGACTGACAACCCATTTTCCTTGATCTGTACTGGTACACACCTTGCTAGTGAACAGAGCTGAAGCCATAAATGCATACTTGTAGATAAGTTAATGGGCGAAACAGGTTTTACAAAGTATCTGGGAACCACAATTGACTTTTTCTGATGTTTCTAAGCCCAGTCCTTGCACAGACCCCTATTATAAAATGGAACAAAACAAGACTGGAGCAAAGCATACAAATTTCTAAAAAGCCAAAAAGTTATGCTGATGGAATCCACCAAACAACTATTTTCTTTTCCACATTAGTTTTATTAGATGTTTAGTGTTTATCAGCACATTTTATGTCTGCTTACTTAGTTCTGAGAAAATCCTATTCATTTTGGATGAAAGGGCTAAACTTACAAGAAAGCTATTTGTAGAGAAGAGAGCCATTGTTTGATGATTTCTTTCAGCATTTTTGGTTCTTTAGTTATTCCATTAATGAGATACTCCCTGCTAAATATCTATATATTGCCAACAGATCCTATTTATGTTTCAGAAGTAGTTTACATATCTTGATCAGGTGTTTTAGGTGTTATTAGCTTTCTGGATGTGTAGGATGTTACGCAGAACTGCATCTTTCAAGATCTCCTCTCAACAGACAGCAGGATAATGAAAACACCGGGAACCTTTAAAGTGGTCAGATTTACTCAAGAAGATCATGACCCTCATTTTTGGGTAATGAAATGTTGTTGTTTATCCATCTGGGTTATACATACCAAACAGGGGCGTTATATTCTATTACTGTCCTGATAAATAAAAGAGCATAGGGGGCAATGGCTTCCTTGGATCTCGAAGATATGTCACTCGGGATTAGTCTGGCTATATATTAGGATTTCCTAGCAACAGTGGCCACATGGTGATAAATGGTAGCTCATTGTGAATGAAGGTACCCAAATCCCTATTGTGAGACCTAATTTTTTGGGAGGGGAGGGGGTCAGATTTGTGATAGGAACAGTAGTACCCAGGTTTGACAAAGGACAAAGTGCTTCACTTTTTGGCATTTAGTTTGAGACTGTAATCCTTTGCACCACTTCTTAGCATGGGGTATATCCTGTTATAGAATACATCGGTCATTTGAGGTACTTATATCAGCTTCGAGTTTGCAGTCTTTTGCAAACTTTGTTGGTAACAGGCCATCAGTGTCTTATTTAATGTTAGAGGAGTAGCTACCAAAGAGGTATGATTCCAGGAATGATTCTGAGGGGTCACCAGAGCACTGGTAACTGCTCTTTTGGATGAGACGGTGCATGTAACACTAACAGACTTGGTTCTGTCAGTCAGCCAGTCCGCTGTCCAGGAGATAACATGGGGGGTTCCTTTAATTGGATTAGCTTATCAGTGATGCCCAATGTGGAATGGTATTAAAGGCTTTGGCCAAGTCCAGTTATGCCCGTGGACCTATTTTCAAGTGACTTGTTCAAAAATGTCTATCAGATTTAAGAAATAAGATATGCCTTTAACAAACTCAAACTGGCTACAATCCAGAGTTTGAAGATCACCTATGTCCTTATGTATGAGCTCCATAATGATATGCTCTATTGCCTTACAGATAAGGCTGCTGAGGCTGACAGGTCTAAAGTGGCCTGGGTTAGTCCTGCATCCCCGTTTGCAGATCGTCATGGCTACAACAGTGCTCTATACTTCTGGCACAAATCCAGTGGAGAGTCGGTGACTGATTAGACTTAATATGGAGTCAGCCAGACAGTGTTTAGTGCTGGCAAGAAGGCAACTTGTCACATTTGTCAAAGCATGTAGATCAACTGTTTTAGTGTTAGTGAAAGTGCTTAACAGTTGCTCAGAGATGATTTGGGCATGACGTAGGCATGATAAGATGCTGCGAGTAATTTGGAGAAGTTGGAAAGGGTACACTTTGAGCTGAATTTGTCCACTAATATGTTGGCAATGTCATCAGGGTCAAGTACGTGTTGTTATTTTGTATTAAAACAAAATATTTTTGTTGTTTACTATGGCTTACGCAAAATGCAGTCAACCGAACGTAGCAAGGTCAAACTCATGTTTTCCAAGGCTGAATATATCGAACCCGGTGAAGTCGACCTCACAATACTGTATGGAAGGTTGCACTTGATGTTTTGGTAAGCGACGTGCCGAGACTATATAGGGAGGTCACGCTTCAGTGAGGAACAGGGAATTAGCCCATTTTCTCACTGTAGTGCGATCTTGGAGTTGGTATATTTAATGTGCAGGGGGTGTGTGGGGGGTGCAGCCCACCACATGGGGGTGCAGGGGTCTGTAGCCTCCTGCAAAATAGTATAAGTAATGTACAGTTGAATATAGAGTTCAATGGTACATTACGGTGCATAGCAGGAGGTGAGTGATGTCACCTTCTGCTATTTTGATTATATCAAACTCTGGATTCAATGTCTTAAGTTTTGTTGTGGTTTACTATTCGGAATTTCAAATTCAACATTTTAGGTCGACATTGTACGCAATCGACTGAAGTTGATTTGAAATTCCCACAGTAAATCTATTTTTGTTAATATTTCTTAGTTTTTGACACAGCTGAAGAAGGCTTTATGGTTATCCTTATCACGAGTGGCAATTCATAATTCATACTTGCTCTTGGAGGATTCGATTTTCTTTTGACATTTGGTGTTGGTTATTCTGAGCTCTTGTCTAGCTGTTAGGCTGTTATGTTTGCTCTTGAGGGTTATGAGTCTCTTACTTTTCATGTGCAGTTTGTTGACACTGCAATTCTACCAAATGGGTTTGTTCTTAAACTTGGTACGATATTTATGACTTATGGAGACTGAGGTCTCAAAGATAGCCTGGAGGTGGTGTAGAAATTATCCTTGAAATTTGCAGCATATCAAACAGGGTCATCTAGGTGAGGAGGGTGTTTGAATTTCATCAGGTTATTAGTTATCTGGGATTGATTTGCCTTGATGTAGTCTCTGAAGATGATGGATTTTGAGGTGACTCAGATTTCACACCTAGAATAAATGTTGCTGCACAATGGTCAGATATGATCAGCAATTTGGTAACTGTGGGATTTGAGCATGGTAGAGGTTATATTAGAGAGGGGTAGGTCTAATATTTAGTGCCTCTCATTATGATTTGGACTAGCAGATCCAAGGAGTTGGCATTAATGAAATCCAGGAATATCTGGCATAGTTTGTTGTGGTGGAGGTTCCACGGTTAATGGAGAGTTAGTTACAGTCACCCAAAAGGATAGTGTTTGGCTTTTTGTTGGAGGATGAAAGTTTGTTAAATACACTTCCTGATGTACAATGCCATAGAGAGGATACAGCAGCTGGGGTACTGTTTTTTCTAATTTTAAGAAAAATGTGGAAGAGTTCTAAGTATGTCATTGCCATTCACCTTCAGTCTGGAGGAGAAAAGTTTTCTTAGGAACACAGATGCTCTACAACCAGCTACAATGTCCAGTTTTGTATTTTGCCTGAAGGAGTGGTAGGTATTAAATCCGTGCTCTGTGAGCGTGATTTCATTATTTTGAAACTGTGTTTCCATCAATAAAAGTTAACTAAAACAAACAAAAATGATGGTACACCACAGTAGATAAGGCAGTGCATGACAGAAAAACAGCATGGGCAGTTTTTGTTGCCAAATGTGCTACAGTACTACCTATGTGTTTTAAACACAGGTCTTGTAGACATCAGTGATAGCAGTGTTATGCCAGAAGAGATATCACTGATTGATGCAAAATATTTAATTCATAACATCATTAAACTAAAACTAAAATCCCAGTTGTACATCCTTTTGGGAGTTACAGCTTCTAAAACTTCTGAAGGTTTTGTGTTGCACAGAGTCCACCCTAAACAGCTGAGAATAGTGATTTGATTTTAGGGAAAATAATTGTCTCTTGAAGTTGCCCTCAACATCTTGAATGAACCATTTGTAATATTTTCTGAGATATGGTCACTGTCATCTTTTAGAGGAAATCAGTGAAAACAAACTTTTTCAGGATTATTCTAGAATAAAATCACAGCACCAGCATTGTTTGCAATTGGCTGATAGGCAGCACATGACTCTCAGTTTCTTCACTCAAGAATTCTGGATGAAGCCAAAAATAAAGCAGGTGACAACAGCCCAAAATGAGGGACAGACTTTAAATATCCCTCTAACAAGCCTGGAAAGTTGCTAGAGTAACAGGTTTTGCATTAACATGCATTTTTGAAGGATATGAAGTCTGAAACTCAAATGTATGTCGTTATTTATTAACTGCAATCCTCAAAGATTTGTCAGAAAACCAAAATGTTTTGGAAGATGTGACTAAAAATGTAAAGCAAAAACCTGGGCAATATACAAAATTCTGGACTGTTGATTTCTTTTCCTACAAAAGCTTGATACGAATGCACAATGTTCTGCAAAGTCTGTACTGCTCCTGGATTAGACGCAGAGCTGAAAGCACTGACTGGAAGTGCATATTCCAGATTTGCCAGTAGAAAATCTTTATCTAGGAATTTACTTGCAACACTTGTGACAGTAACAGCAGTTCTAAAGCAACCTTTAAGCAGATGCTTCAGTGAGGATTTCAGTAAATGCCTCCTTAAAATAACACCACCGAGTTCCTTTCTTAATATGATTCATTCTTCAAACAGTCCACAAATGTATAGCATGATGGATAAAGAGACAAACTGGTAAAATAAATTTTGAAAGACATATAGGTAAATAAAAGGATAAGCAAGATAGTACATGAGGATATTACGTAGAAAAGAAAACAACACCCAAACACGACTAAAACCAATAAAATCCATAGCAGTTTTATTGAAGTGGTAAGTGCTTTTACACGTCCACTGTGCTTCATCAGACCAAATGTAACAAAACAAGTCAACAGCTAAATAAAAAGCATCATCAATTAACCATTCAAAACATCCGATAGAAAACAAGCACTGAGACATACATTAAAACAACAGGATGTCACTTAAAGAGCCCCCTAGCTTTTAGGATAAGTTTAATGGAAGGTCTGCCATTGACGCCTGGAAACTAATCTGCCTGCATAGTAATGATCCAAGAAAGTTCACGACTTTCCATGTAGTTCCTAAAGTCACCCCCACATTTGTCTTGAGTCAAAGTTTCAACAACCCTAAAACCAAAAATATGGTCACTGCCATATTCCATATAACGTTTGGCGAAAGCATTACGCTCATCAAAATTATGTACACAATACAAATGCTCTTTCATTCTCTCCATAAGGGATCTATGAAGTGCAGGCTAACACAGAAGGTCTTTGGCTAACAAAGTTCGCAGATGACTGCAAACTAGGAGCCATAATCAAAACTCCTAACAATGTGGACATCCTACAAAAGGGCCTCACTGAGACAAGATGCCTGGTGTCAAAGCCATGGCCTCAAGCTCAATGCCAAAAAGTGCATTGTCATCCCTTTTGGTAAAAACTCTGTACCCATGAACTACCACATAGGCAGTAATCTACTTAACACCGAAAGTGTGATAAGAGACCTTGGGACACAGGTGGACAGTAGTCTCTCCTTTGATAATAACATCACCACAGTAGTCAGGAAATCCTTCTACATGGCACACCTCATCACAAAAGGTTTCTCATCCAGGAAAAAAAAGGTCATTGTTCCCCTCTACTCATTACTCATTAGACACAGAGTACAATGCCCCTTTTGGTATGTACCTCACAAGACATCTACAACACCTGGAAAGGCCACAGAAATACCTCACAAAGAGGATTACTGGCCTCAAACAGATGCCCTACGTAGACCGTCTCAAAAAACTCCAGCTTTACTCTGTCATATATCGCCTACTCAGAGGCGATATCTGCCTAACATACAAAGCTATGTCAAACCCAGAGATGTTGGACTTGCTCCACGTAAAGAAATCCCAATCTCTCCAAGCTACACGCTCTAGGGACCTAAACCTTGTCACCACAATAAACAGAACATGCTGGAGGGATAGATTCCTGTCCCAGAGACTTCCCATACTCTGGAACAAACTACCTATCTATATCAAACAAAGCTCCTCATTAGCACTCTTCAAGAAAAATCTTGATGATTGGATGGGAGCTAGGAAATTCACCCCAGGGATCACTTCTGTGTCTCTGCTTGACAGGGGCACAGGAAAATAATTTTCTTGGGTGGCAAAAGCCAAGGTACCGTTTGGCTTGGCTTATATAGGCCCTAGGGCCAATAGCCTAGTACCTACCTATGAACCTATGAACCTATTTGTCTTGCCTATATAGAAGCAAGTGCATGCCCTGCATTTGGCCCAATAAATGAGATTTCTACTGCTGCAGTGCATTCACTTTAAAGCAATACGCATGATGTGTGGTCGGGTGAACAAAAATCACTAATGGATCAATATGTGAGCAAAATTTACATCTCGAACAATGTCTCATGCCAAAAGCTGATATAGGCTTCACACTTCCTGCTGGTGTATACTTCTTATAACACAGTTGCCTCTTTAATGACTTCTTATTTTTAAAAGTGAACCTCGGATGTTCACCTACAACATTCCAGATCTGGTCATCAAGCTGTAAGATGGAGCAATTATTTTTTACAACCTCTAGGATACTATTGACATCACTAGTGTAAAACAAAGACATAGAAAGTGCTTTGTTTCTGGAGGCCATAGAAACATGCTCTGAGTGTAAGATATCTGAGGTAGATGTTCTGCTCCTATGTTTCCTATGCCTAATGGTGTCATGTATTGCATAGTCAACTTCTTTGTGACGATAGCCCCTATCCAAAAATTCAGACCTCAAACCAAGCAGGTCATGTTCAAATAGTGCATCATTGTTGTTGAACCTCGAGAGTCTCATACCCTGGCTTTTAACTATGTTTTTCATCACATGGCCAGGGTGCATGCTATTCTGTTGCAGCAATGTATTCTTCCTACAATCCTTTCTGTATAAAATGGTTGTGAGTCCACAGGAATCATTAACCATGAACTTAACATCCCAAAAATCCATTTCCATATCTGACACTTTTGATGTAAAAGATAAGAAATGCGTTGTTTTCTGTATGGAAACAATAAATTCTTCCAATTGCTGGCATGTGCAACCCAAATTAAAAAGAGGTCATCCACAAACCTCCTGTAAAATTTAATAAGTGGAATGTAAATAGATCCAAAAAGAAAAGTGCTCTCCCATTGAGCCATGACCATATTGGCATAGCTATTGGCAAAACAAGTGTCCATAGCTACACCAATCTTCTGCAAAAACAACTGATCATCATAAATAAAAATATTGTCCTCTAGTACAATCTCCAAAAAAGAATAAATTTAGGGTTCCATGTTTTGTTTTTCTTCAAAGGAGGCCATTTTATGGTCTGCCCCTGCCATAGAAGACATTACACTAGGGGGTGTGCAGCACTCGCACATATTAGTGAGGACCCGATTCAGTGTGGTTGTAACCCTCACTGGTGTACTGACAATCTGGTTCAAGCAGTCTGTGTCTACAAAATCCAGAAATCTCTGTGCATGTACTTTTCATGCTGTATAAGAGTCCCAGTTAATAGTGGGGTAATTAAAGTCTCCCATAAATATGGTATTGGGTTGGATGGTAAGTGTTTCCAGTAAGTTTAATTACATGGTATGTGCTTCCTGGGTCATAGAGAGGGACCTATAGCTTCCAAGGAAGTGGTATTGGATTTTCCCTATGGTGATTTGAACATGGAGACGCTCAAGTGCCTTGAGATATGTTTATTTTGATGCAAATTGAGACACCTTTTGTCCCTGTCTCTGTAATAGCTGTTCTAAATGTGTGGACAGCATTATAACCTTGCACTGTCGGTGCGCTGTCCGCAGCTTTAAACCATGTCACAGTGACCTTGCAGACATCAGCATTCTCGACTATGAAGGGAGCTTCTAGGGAGTGCAGTTTTTGTTTAGACTCCTAGCATTGAGCAGTAGCACCTTTAGATTTCCTTGGTTTTGATTTGCTATATGGGAAGTACTTTCAGTTTGGCATTGCCTTAAAAAGGCACTATGGGAGAAGGCAATGTTTTAGCTAATATTCGAAAGCCAATGGGGAAAGGTGCAGACCATCCCTGGCAAAGCAGCATGGTCTGTTGACCATCTCCTTCCATCCTGACAAATACTGCACCCCCTTAGAATGACACGAGAAATTAAGTCAATTATTAACCCACAGTGGTAGTGCTGCAGTAGCGTTGTCACCTCACAGTAAGACGCTGTCCGGTTCAATTCTCAGCTAGAGCGTCTTCTGCATGGAGACATGCGTGAATGGGCGTACCTTCGTTGAAGGTTGTGCGTCAGGGCTTGTAACTCGGCATGTAAAAATAAACTACCAATCATTAGCGGACTGGAGTTCTGCTGTGGTGACCCCCAAACCGGGAAAAGCTGAAAGACACAACAACAACATTAAAATCAGTCATGTTTTCTTCATATGGTGGCATCATCCTTGGAGAAGGAAAAAATGATGCTCACATATTTTGAGAGCTCCATGATGTCTCCATTCATATAGTCTGTGGAGGTACATCTCAGGTCATTTATACTCACATGGACTATGAATGAGTCATACTGGTACTTGTGGTCCAATAAGCTGAGTGCGTGCTTATTGTGGTGGATCCTGGTCCCTGATAACCAAATAACCACAACTTTCTCCTTACTCAGCCTGATGAGAGGGACATCAGTATGTATCACAATGGAGTCTCCAAGGACTAGAATGTTGGATTGTGCTGTGGCTTGACTTATGGGCTTAGAAATAGAGGCTTTATGAGATCTGGCTGTATGTGTTGATGCAGGTGCTGCTTTGAATGAGTGCATTCGGAATTGCTGAGGGTGTTTGCTACTTGTACTTCATCTAGGAGGTCTAGGATTTCTTTGGGCTTCAGGAAGGTTCCATTTGATTGCCTCAGCATATGTGAGTTTATGTGTCTGCTTCAAATTGTGTGTGATGGGGTCAGTGTGTGTACTACTGACAAACATATTGACATTAGGAATGCTGTTATGTGACAGCTTTGCCTCCAGTGACATTGTGTAAATACATCTCTCACATACCATATCAATTTGTTTGAGAATTAACTAGTTGTCAGTAAAAATGAGGCAATTTCTACATTGCCTCAGGCTGCCCATATCCACCAAACTGGCAACAGAGATAGTGGAAAAGTTCATGTCCATGGCAACATACCCTTTTGTATTGATTAGACAGTTGGAGTGAGAATATAAAGTAATGTCATAAGTATCTGGTTTACAACTCTGGGAGCAGTGCTTGTCACGGCAAGCTAGTTGTCCTACATGCAACTAGGAATTGGTGAAATTTCAATGGTGCTTTTACAGGAAAACTGTCCACTCAAGCTGTCTGTGGTTGTACAGAGCACTGCCTAACACTTGAAGGGAAACTAATAAGTACAGCTTAATTATTTATGGATAAAGTATTTTGACAGATATACTGAAGTTAGAAGCAAATCAAGCAGTACTTACTGAAAACAAAGAATTAGCTTGTCAAGAATGAAGAGGAGAGAGGAATCACATGAATGTGTGCTGCCTGGCTACTACTAGTGCTGGTCTCACCACAATTTCATACTGCTGGGGTACAATCCTCCTTCTCTTCTTCTCTCACCAGAAACAAAACAGCAGCACCAATCCCAAGATGAGAAGCAGGCCACAGCCTGTTTGGTGATCCACAGTCTTCTCCCAGATGATGTAAGGATCTATAGGCTTGTTGCAGCCTTTTCGTGGTAGATGCTTTGAATAGCAACCAGACAAATCAGGAAGATCAAGCCCAGACACCCATGTCCCAGCCAGAAGGAGTGAGGAATCTTTGTATTCTGCTCTCTCCCTCACCAGGAGCAAAATATCAGCACAAATTCAAAGCTGGCACATATGAAGCAGTTACTAGGTGATCAGCAGTCCCCAGGAAATAATGTTCTTATAACTCCTTCTCTCACCAGGAGCAAAACGGAAGTATCAGTCCCAAGATGTCCAAAGAGAAGCAGAATGTGAGCTATGAAGTTACTGGTTATCTTGGAGTAGGTGTTGCAGATTTTAAAGGTAAGATCGAAAATAGGTCAATATCCTAAGCGCTGCAGTATGCGCTAAGCAGTTAGGTATGGAAGAGGGGGGGTAACTTCAGCTTTAGCTACCTAAGTGAATAGTCACTAATTTTAAAAAAAGCAAGATAGACTGGAAGTGATGGGCGCTTTGTATTCTGGTTGTATGGAATACAGTGGGATGGCCAATAAGTTGAAATAGTTGAAGGGGAGTAATTTCACAAAATGATAATTTTGTGCTTACTCACAATAGATATTGAAAGAGGGTGGGGAAACCTTAATTTCTGTCTGATTCACAAGATACACAGCTACATATGCAGTTAAAACAGAATACAAGTTGAGCACAGTCTAAAGAAAATGAATCACAATATACAAAATAGAAGGCAATAAAGAAACACAAAATACAAGAAAGCAAAAACAGACTAACCTTTCCCTCACAGCAAGATGAGGCAGAGTCTGAGCGAGCTTCTCAAGTAATGCCTAGGAATGTTTTATTTACCTCTTAAATAGAGGGTGTAGTTACTAGCTCAACCCTCAGTTCACAGGTAATTAAACTTAATTGACTTGTTATAACGTCTGTGTGACTCACAGCAGACACAGCTGTGGTCTCTTTCCTAGCTTAAGTATGCAATTTAAAGCAGAATAAAGTGAAACACAATGTATGGAAAATGAGTCACAATATGCAAACTACAAGAAGGCAAAAACAGACTAACCTTTCCTTCACAGCAAATTGTGGCAGAGTGTGGGTGAGCTTTACAAGTAAAGCCTCGGAATGTTTTATTTACCTCTTAAACCATTATAAGTTTTTGCCAGCAGATATTTGTTATATGTATATATATGTGTCCCCTTCACATGACTGACCTTTCATAAAGTTGACTTTCATATGGCCGAGATTATATGATCGACTTTCGAAAAGCCAACCATGGGGAACCACAATCTCTGTACAGTGCGGAATGGGAAAATTTCCATCTTCTGCACTGTAGTGCCATTTTGGAGTTGGTATATTTAAGTTATGGGGACGTGGGTGTGGAGCTTTAAGGTAAGTGTTCATTGTGTTTTTTGTGTTTATTTTACATGGTCGACTTTCCAAAAGTCAATCATATGGTCTCGTCCATATGAAAGTCGACTTTGTGAAAAGTCGACCATGTAAATATGGGGGGTGCAGCCCACACGTGGGGGTTCAGGGTGGGCTTGCCCAGAAGTCCAGGTAGTTTTGGTAAAGCCGACATTGCTGACTTGTCGACTTTCCTACATTACCACTTTTGATTATGTGATCTTCAAAATTTGGATTTTAAGACATTTAAAGTCAGGTAAGTAATCTCTCACACAAGTGTGTTGCGAGATTTTGATGGTAAACCAGTGAAAACAATGCATTTAGTCTGCACTTGATATCTGTCATGTGTGTCCTTGAATAAATTTTATAATTTCTCAAAGTGCTTCACTATCTCATGGAAAGTGTTTAAAGAGATGAGTACCTTCTCTTAACTTGTACATATAATTGTATACTTGAAAAGCTCACCTAGACTTTGCCACAGCTTGCTGTAAGGGAAGGATTAGTCTTTTGTTCACTTTTTTGTATTCTGTTCTTCTTTATTGTGTCTCTTGTGAGTCACACAGAAATTATAAGAAGTCAGTTAATCACCTGAATGGCTACTGCCTCCTACTACCAGTGCTGGTCTCACCACAGCTTCACACCACTGGGGTACAGGACTCCTTTGCTTCTTCTCTCAGCAGAAGCAAAACAGCATCACAAATGTATTTTCTGCCTTATCTTCTGGACCCAAAGTCAAAATACCTGGGGAGACACAGTGCTTTCATGGATGTGCCCTTTGAAAACACTGGCTTATATCTTTCGCTGTGTTTGTTAAGCTAACTTTTTTGCACAGACATTCTTTAAGAGAGTTGACATAGTTGTTGTATGGATATCTCGGTAGTGACAGTCTTAACTAGTCATGTATCTGTACATATGAATGAGTGACTTTAAAATGTATAAGACTGGATCAGACATTATTACACGTTTTAATTATTTTTTATTTGTTTGTTTGTTTAATTAATGAATTTATTTATAATAATTTGTTTA
Source organism: Protopterus annectens (assembly GCF_019279795.1). Taxonomy (NCBI): domain Eukaryota; kingdom Metazoa; phylum Chordata; order Ceratodontiformes; family Protopteridae; genus Protopterus; species Protopterus annectens. The sequence goes on from NC_056739.1 coordinate 345,850,332, forward strand.
GCAGAGTAATACATGAATCTAAGACATTCCTGGGGGCAAGATACAACATTATACAGATCATAAGTACATAGATTTACGTGTCGATGGCATACACCAAGCAGTGTAATATAATTAATAAAACACTATAGCTAGTTAACAAATGCATTACACTTAGATTAGCTATGTTGACACTGATAAAATTAGGTTTGAGTATGGCTCAATAAACTATATGGTGGAATCGGCCATGCGCCTTGTGAAATATCTTGTACTCTAAATTAGGGGATGAGTTTTGTGATGAGCTGTGAGACTGAATCATGAAATCAAGTTCACTAAGCGTGCAATACAAGATATTTCATGCACTGCATAAATTGGAAGTGCACATATTCCATTTATCCTTATTCTATTGTTTTATTTCGTTATTGAATTACTGTCCCCATTCACGTCAGCAGACTGTGGTAATTATGTTGTTCATTAAATAGGGTTTAGGTGGTTTCTGCAGAAGGTTTAAGGAGAAGAGCAATTTTCAAGCTTTACTCTTCACCTTTGTTTTTTGTCTTTTTTTCAGCTTTTTGGCACTCGGTACTTCAAGTGCTGACATTTCAGTATTGAGCTGTGTGTCAGTGTGCACATGAACAATGTGATACTATGTGAGTGTATGTGCCTGTGAATGGACTGGGTGTGTGTCCACGTGTGTGTGTGTGTCCACGTGTGGGGGCTTGTTTGTCTCATTCTCTTGGAACCTGCACTACAGCTCAGGTGACTGTTGCTCCACTACATTGCTTTTGGCATGATTCTTGCAGATTCCAAGGTAAAGGAGATGCTTCCTTTTAGGGAAATTTAAATAATCCTTAACAATACATTGCAAATCAGCTCACCAGCACAGGGCAGTTTTTGCTGTATTATTATTTTCTTTGACTCCTGTCCTTTGTATGTGGTCAGCTTGGGATATTAGTGGTACCATGGCTGTTATATTATTATTTATTAGTTTTACAGTTTAGTTATATTTTTAAGTAGTTTAATAGTACTTACAGTTTATTTGTGTAGCTTCAGGTTCATTTTGCCTGTAAAGCCATGGTCTGATTGCATGCTGTAGTTTTATTTTAATTTCATAGGATCATAGGAAGTTACTAGGCTATTGGCCCTGCAGCCCTTACAAGCCTATCCAAGAATTTAGCACATGTTCCAACAAGTCAGCACCCTATGCTACTGTCAAGCAGGGACACAGGTGGAATCCCACGGGTGTATTTTCTGTTCCACATCCAGTTATCCAGGTTGCGCTTAAAAAGGTTTAATGAGGTACTCTGCTAAATTTTATTTATTATAATTAATTAATTTAATTAATTAATTAACAAAAATGTGATTTTATTCAAGTTTTATGGGTTTGATTTATGTTTAGATTGTGTTGTTTTACATGGTGGCCTTAGCAAGGGGCCCTGGTGGTCTGGTAATTAGGATTTGGCATGCTCACCATTATGTCCTAGGTTCACTTCCTATTCATGGAGTTTAACTAGACTGCTTTTTGGTTGTTGACACAGAGGTTTAGGCTGTGAGCTGTAATACCTATAGTACTTCACGAGACACTGCTTTGGGTCATCTGACAATCTGGGCTCTGCACCACAATGGTCTTGTGGACTGAAGCCTAGTTACTACCTATGAATCAATGAACTTGGAATGGGTATAATCAAGGTTATAAAAGCTTGGGGATTGGTGATGTGTATATTAGATACATAAAGGTTCTCATAATGCTCATAAAATTAAGCTTATGATCAGGTCTCTGATCACACGCAGCTTACTATAAACGTGAGACATGCATATCAAGAAATCTGAGTCTTGACATCAGTCCTGATATTACATAATAAATAGTTATGACTGGAAGAGCCAGTCATAATTCTCTGTAGTGGACCCAACTTTATAGGTCCATAGGTAAGTACTAGGCTATCTGCCATTGTGGGCCATTTTAAGTCTGGCCAATTTCCCTTTCAGAGGTAAGAATCAAACCCTGTCCCTTGT
>NC_056739.1:345859820-345934820 GCF_019279795.1 Protopterus annectens
AAGCATATGACAAGATCCCAAGAAAGCTGATTTGGGCAGGCCTGTGATGGTCTGAAGTCCCAGGAACATTGGTAGAATTAGTGCAGACTATTTGCAAGGACCGAATGGCTCAAGTAAGAACAGTGTTCGGTTTCACAGAAGGGTTCCCATTGGGAGTGGGTGTGCACCAGGGTTCAGCTCTGAGCCCACTGCTTTTCATGCTGGTGATGGACTACATTAGCAAACAGGTCAGATGGATGGCATAGATCAACAAAGCTACTGTATGCAGATGATGTGGTATTACAGGTAGACTCTGAGCAAGAACTCCAGCAAAGAATAGGAGAATGGAATGTAAAATTTAAGGCACATATGATGAAACAAAGTACAGATAAAACAGTTAAAATGGCAGCAAATGGTGGAGTTCTGAAGAAGATGAGCTAGAAGGGAAAACAGTGGAGCAAGTTAGCAGCTTCAAGTATCTGGGAGGGGTGGTTGGCAAGAAGGGAAGTCTGAATGAGGAGGTCAAAGCTAGAATCAGAGGGGCTGCAGCCAACTGGCATAGAGTCTAAGGTGTAGTCTATGAGAAAAAAATGCCAAGGAAGCTGAAAAGTAAGGTGTACAAGAAAGTGATGCAACCAGTACTGCTGTATGGTACACAGTCCTGGGCAGTAAAGGTAGAGTGGTTGGGGAAGCTACAAGGTGATAGAGATGAAGTGCCTGAGATAGGTGCTAGGATGCACACTGTGGGACAGATGAAGAGATGAGAAGAACAAAAGCCAAATTAGCTCCAGTTGCAGAAAAGGTCAAAGAGAACAGATTACAGTGGTTCGAGCACGTCCAGATAAGCAGAAGAAGGTTTGGATCAGACAGTAGAAGGCAAGAAGAAACAAGAATGGTCACCAAAAATGTGGGAGGATGGTATAGGAGAAGACCTGTGAGGGTCAGGTGTGAGTGTTGAAGAAGGTAGGAGAGTGTCACTGAAGTGAAGGAGGTAGCACCGTCTAGAAAAAGGGGATTGATGATGAAGATGACGACTGTATTGCCATCATCATACATGTCGTGCGCTAACAGAATCTTCATCTCACACTTCCTATATGTTGCATATTATCCCAAGTTTTCATAGGATTCATGTCATAGTATCAAAGTCCACAGAAAAGAATCTTGTAAAACAGAAGCCAAATTATAACTAGTGTCCAGCTAATTGTTTTAGGAGAAAAAGCTCACCTACAATCCCACCAGCCCTACTTAAATATACTAATATACGAACTCCACAATCATACAACTGCAGAAAAAGGGCAAAGACCACCAACACACTGAATCGGCATTCTTCTCAATGTCTACAAAACCCTGATCCTAGCAGCAACGAACTGAAGTTTATAAATACAGTTCATACTTTAGAAAAAAACATTCAAACATCTTTTAAAGCTCACTGGACCTACCATTTGACTGAATTGCTGTAATGAATGTGCTTTTGATGTGTCCTCTCACTGATGAAAAAAGATGCCCACATTTTCATACACACACCTCATGAAACATACCCACAAAGCCTGGTGCTCTAATTTACATATTTTTTAAGAACAGGTCAGCATTAATGAGGTTAAATAAATCCCTCACAGTTATCCAGGGTGCATGTAAAAACTATAGGGATATGTTCTCATCTCGTGAATATTCTGGACTCGCTTAAAAGAGTCCACATTACTGAACTACTGATTTAGCAAATGTCATTTCATTAACTGCCTGCCGTATGGACTACAATATGCCTTAAATTTGACATGAAGCTTTACAAAGGAAATGAAATGGCCCTGTAAGGCAACATGCCCCCTGACTTATTTCTGAAATATAAAACATTATGTATATTTGATTTTATTAAATTAAAATGCAAGAAAACAGCACTGATTACATTTTTACATTATTTACAAGTGGGAACAGTTTGCTTTGATTTGTTCGGTGAATGGTATACATGTGTGTTGTAAGATTTATAATTCAAAAACAAGTCAAGAAGTCTAATGCTGAGTGCATGTTATACGGATCATTTTCTGTCCATTTACAGTCTGTCTCGGCTGAACGAACAAGAGATTTTTTTATGCAATATTTTATGCTTTCTTGACAAGACATTTTCTCAACAGAACTCGTGTAGGCTAATCCTTCATGGGTTACTTGTCAGTCGTCTAGAGGAAGGTGGAGGGAGAAAATGTTAAAGACACTGTGCTCTTGAATACACTGAAGGATGCCGAAGTCATCAGGCTCATCTGAATAGGTTCTGCATTTTCTGAATATCTGCCTTTTGATGTAAATTGTTTCTTGACAATAGAGAAAAGATATTTTATGGAACAAAACATGACAGAATAGGGCATTCACAATAATAAGTATTAACCACAACACAATGAAATACATGGCTTACGTGCCCATTTTGTTACAAACAATGGTCTTTTTCAGTTCTAATTTATTTTCAAGACATACTTGTTTTATAATATGAGGGCCTTTTATGCTTTACATATGCTTTTATTCTTATCCCAGTCAACCAGCATGTGATATCATCTGCTTTTTTTTTGCCTTAGAGTTCTGTGCTGTCGTCTCATTATAAGAAGGCATTTTTGTTTGAGTGCACAATGAAACTGGAGGGTGCTGAGGTATAAAGGATGGGGTCAGTTTAGGTAGTTGAGAGGTATTTATCTGACATGCCCCATGCATTCATAATAGTAAGCAGGCAGAGTTTAGTTGCAACACTTCAGCAGTGCTCACCACTCCTTCAGAGAAAGCAGTCATTCTAGTGTCATTCCTGCTACATCTTCCATATGAGAAACAGGATTCAAACCATGAATTCTTATTTTAAACATGAATAAATCACATGAAAGCCAATAAACCAGGAAGATCCATAAATATGAATTTGTATTCTAAGCAAATGACATTTTAACTGGAAATAAATTATCTAAAAACTGTAGGATTCAAATTTAAATATAGCCAGAGGAAAATAAAGAATTTGGTTTTCAATGTGACCACATCTATTCAAAAGCAGGAATGTGTGCTACTATGCAATAATGATTATTCTAGAAAGGAAATGTAGATTTCACAATCTCAGCAAACATTTTAAAACAGAAATCAAAACAACAAAAGAGCAGACATGACTGTGATTTTACATGCTAATATCTCATGTTCAAGCACGACTAAAAACCGGAACACAGGCTATCAGATACAGTGCTGATCCATATCTGTGGAGGTTTGATTCCCCATCACTACCAAAAGAAATGAAACCTGAAACTGTGGTACTTTACTCATCAGTCACTACAATGATACTTGGTTGCCTCCACCACCATTGAATTGACATGATCGGGCAGCTAGAGTGCAAAGGTGAAGCTCAGAAGAAGACTCGGTCTTACTGTTGGACTATAGACTTTGAAGGTTCTACATCCCACCTATGTTTTAGTTCCCTACAAGAGTCCTCTGCACTGCCTTTTGAAGGTCCTTAGTGACTAACACTGTTCTTTTGCAATCCTTAAATGGGAGTTCTGACACACCCTCAAGTACTAATATATTGGACTTAAGTTGCAGAAAAAAACAGAGTCAGTAAAAAACTGAATATAAAACATGCCAAATAGAGACTCACATAGTGTAGAAGGATAGTGTGTAGTCTAAAAATAACAATGTATCTAATGTCAAGACAGCAGGGGAAAAAGCAAGCACAGGATAAACAGCTAAGTAACATATAATCTGTCTGTGAGCTGTGAAGCAAGCTGATCTTTACTGACCAGATCTCAGCGCTTCCAGAATGTTCACTGCTATGCTTTACATATCCCCATTTACCCAACCCACCTGTGAGATTTCCTAGTCCATGTAAATCAAGGTACCACCCTCTCCAGAGCATGTCACTATTCAGTAGTATGGACTAATCCGATACAACACTAGAGGCTGTATGAGCAATCAATATTAGTCACTGAATCAAGATCCAGTATCCATTTCTAAACCAAACTTTTTTTCTGTTTTGACACCCTCCCCTCATGGCTTGCGTATACCATATGTGTAAATCAATATATGTGCATAAGACGTACATTATGGATTGCAAGAGCTAACGGTGCAAAGGAAATTTGGACTCCATGAGGATGCAACTGAAAAACAACTCACTATCTCTATCCCTCCAAGAGACAGAGAGCAGACTGATGGGCATTATGTCTGCCCTTATTTATCCAGGCCTCAGACACCCCTGTGCTGTTATCTAGGTTACAGGCATCAGATTTAGGAACCCTCACACTTGGACAACTGACTTGTTAAATCAGAGCTACATTTATGGTGGCATTGTGGCTGTAGATTATGCTGGTACTTTGTCCAGCTCAAGTGGCCTGCATGCTCATTCAAGGACTTGATTCAGACAGAAGAGGCAGAAGAAGAGTCCCTGTTGACAGTTAAGGATATACACACCAGAATATAAAAAGAAGTTATGTACTCACCATAACGTTCCATCTGAGTAGATAAACTTCATTTGTCAGCAACCTGTGGGTATCGGATCCATATTGGATCTGAGCCGGCAGCTTTAAACAGCTAATATCCGAGCTCCAAGCTCCTCCCCCTTACCCATAATCCCCTGCTATCCCTCTCTGACCTCAGCTCGAGTTTGCTGTAGTAACACAGAATATTACAAAACAAGGATCACCTGCACATCCTAACCTGGTGTTATCTGGAGAAAAGGACAAGGAATCCTTCTAGGATGCACTATAGGTTAGGGGGATGGAGGGGGGTTGGTTGCTGACAAATGAAGTTTACCTACTCAGATAGAACGTTATGGTGAGTACATAACTTCTTTATCTGAAGTAGTTAACTTCATTTGTTCATCAACCTGTGGACAGAGTTCCCAACTTGTAATGGTTAATGAAAGTATGGGATGAAGCCCAAGTGGCTGTTGAACAAATGTCATCCAAGGACACTCTGGAGCAAAAGGCAGCAGAAGTAGAAATTGATCGGGTAGAATGAGCGTGGACTCCTTCAGGTTCAGGCTGGCCAGAACTCTTATATGCCAGAAGTATACATTGGGAAATCCATCTGGACAATGTAACTTTTGATACTGGCTTGCCCAAAGAGGATTTAGCAAAGGATACAAAGAGTTGCTCAGATTTCCTATGTTCAGCGGTCCTGTGCAAGTAGAATCTCAATTGCCTGTGTACATCCAGAGAATGTAGTTTGTATTTACCCCTGTTTTGATAATTTGGAAAGAAAACTGGTAAATTAATAGATTGATTGATAATGGGCTCAGAAGCAACTTTGGGTAGAAAGGAGGGATTAGTCCTGAGGGAAACTCTATCTTTATGGAAGACCAAGTAAGGAAGTTTGGCGCAGAGGGCTTGAAGCTCTGAAACCCTTCTAGCCGAAGTGATAGCAATGAGAAAGGCCATCTTCCAAGATAAATATTTTAGATCCATCGAAGCTGCAGGTTCAAATGGAGGGGCCGTCAGAGACTGGAGAACAAGGGTTAAATCCCATGGAGGGACTGTGTCTTTAACCAGAGGCCTTAAGAGGAAAGTGTCTTTTAAGAAAGTCTTACATAATTTGGAAGAGACTAAGGAACCGAGATCACTTCCCACATGATAATGGGAAATAGCGGCTAATTGGACTTTGACCGTAGAAGAGCTAGCACCTTGGTCGAATAAAGTTGACAAAAATTCTAACACTGCTGGTATCGGAGCTGTAAAGGGATCCAATTTTCTATGCTCCACCCAGATTGTAAAGCGTTTCCATTTGCTGTTATAAACCTTTCTCGTAGAAGGTTTATGAGCGGCTACTAAAATAGCCTTAACATGGGACGAGATGCCGGGAGTCCTAGCTATTAATGGAACTGGATCAACCAAGCTGTGAGCTTGAGGTTGTCCAGATTCGGGGTTGATAATCCTAGTGGGTGAGAGATCAGATCCAGTGTGGGATCTAGAATCCATGGAGGATTCACGAGATGAGACCATAGGCATGGGAACCATGTTTGATGAGGCCAGAATGGGGCTATGAGGATGACTCTGCTCCCCAACCAATGGGCTTTCTGCAAGAATTTTAGCATTAGGGGAAAAGGGGGATAAGCATAAAGTAGACCAGATGGCCAAACATGCACCAGCGTGTCTCTGGGGGATTCTCCTGATGGAGGAATTAGAGCGAAGTAGTTGCTGCACTTTGCGTTCGAAGGAGACGCGAAGAGATTGCAGCAAGGTTGACCCCACTTGAGGAAGATTTGCTTTGCTATTCTGGGGTTCAGAGACCACTTGTATGGTGAGAGTATGGTTCGACTCAGCCTGTCTGCCAAAATGTTTGACCGACCCGGAATGTGCATCGCTATGAGAAAGCGGTTGGTGGAGATCGCCCATTCCCAAACTCTCATGGCCTCTCGACAAAGTGGGTAGGATCTGGTTCTCCCCTGTTTGTTGATATACTAGACCACTGACATGTTGTCTGTCTGAATTGCAACTGTCCCTAAGGGAAGAAGGGCCTGGAGTGCTTGCAATGCCAAAATCACCACTCTCATCTCTAGGACATTGATATGCAACAAGGTCTCTGAATGGGTCCATGTGCCTTGGATGGTTCTGCCTATACAGTGCCCCCCACCCTAGGCGAGAAGCATCCGTGGTCACCGTGGCTAGAGGAGTGGACATATGAAAGGGATGCCCTTTCTGGAGGTCCGGGGACTGGATCCACCAGAGCAGGGATTTCCTGCAAATCCTGCTGAGGGAAATGGGAGAGTTCAGTGGATGTTGCAGGATGGACCATTGAACCTGCAAGGTCCATTGAAGTATCCGCATGTTCAAGCGCGCTAAAGGTAGCAGATTGATTGTTGCCGCCATGGAACCTAGAGCCCTCAGAACCAATTCCACTGGAGGATCCGAGGATTGTAGAAGGGCCAGTATGTGGAGCTTCAGAGTTCGAAGCCAGTCTGGAGTTAAGAAGACTTTCAATAGGTTTGTGTCTAACCTGGCTCCTACGAAGTCCAAGATCTGGGTTGGTTGAAGGGAAGATTTCTTGAGGTTGATTGTGATTCCCAGCCGGGAGGCCAAGTGAAGGAAGTAATTTCTGGCTGAACATAGTAGATGCCTGGTGGGGGCGGTCAGGAGCCAGTCGTCCAGGTACGGGAAGACCTGTATCCCCTGGAGTCTCAGGTGGGCCACTACAACTGCCAAAACTTTGGTGAACACCCTGGGGGCTGTGGTGAGACCAAAGGGAAGGGCCCTGAACAGGTAGTGGCTGGCTCCTAGCTGGAAGCGGAGAAACCTTCTGGATCATCTGTCCATCAAAATGTAGTAGTACGCAACCTTGAGGTCTATCGAGCACATCCAGTCATTCTCCTGTAAGAGTGGGAGAATGGATTGAATGGTGACCATCCGGAACTTTTCTTTGGCCACTGACAGGTTCAGAAAGGACAGGTCAAGGATTGGCCTTAAGTCCCCCGTCTTTTTCGGCACCAGAAAGAACCTGGAGTAAAAGCCCGATCCGGATTGGTCTCGGGGGATGCGCTGTATCGCTCTTTTTTCTAGCAGCTGGCTTATTTCTGCAGCTGCTGCCTCCCTTTGATTGGGTGGGACATCGGGGAGGCTCCGGGTTCTGGAAGGGGGATACAGAAAGGGAATTTTGTAACCTCTGGATATGATTCAAAGCACCCAGTGATCTGTTGTGATGGACTCCCAAACTGCTAGGTGCCTCGAGAAGCGCCCCCGACTGCCTCCAGAGTGGAACAGTTGAGCAACCCTTCAGGGCTGCTGTGCGGGCTGATCCAAAAAGGGTTCTTTTGACCCAAAATTCTTTAGTCCCCGTCTGCCTCTGGGCCGGCATCCACCCTGTCCTCCTCTGTCTCTGAATGACGAGGGGTCCGGAGCGAAACGGGACTATTGAGACTTCCGGAACCACATCTTTTGTCCCCTTTGGTTCCTGGAGAAGGACCTCTGGGGAGCTGAGAAGTGGACTCCGATGGCAGACAACGTCTTCCCATCATTCTCGCTCTGGACCAGCGTGTTGCAGACGGTCTTGCCAAATAGCAAAGAACCATCAAATGGGGCATTTGCGAAGGACGCCTTAAAGTGTTCCGCAAAATTGCAAAGGCAAAGCCAAGCATGTCGCCGTAAGACAATGCCCGCTCTGCTAGCTCTAGCGGCTCCTTCTGTAGCATGGGAAAGGAGCCACATAGAAGTGTTCGAAATGGACTTAAGACTGGCCATTCGAGCTCAGAATACCTTCTTATCCTCAGCCAACATGGACTCTGAGGGCGACCCAGCGTATTCCTTGATAAGATCCCACTGGAGTCGTATCATGTGCGCCATATAATTCAGCGACCTTACGGAGAAGGTAGCTGAAGCGAACATCCACTTCCCCAGGCAGTCCATCATCTGAGACTCCTTGTCAGGAGGGTGGACCGAGGAACTCTCCTGGGCTAGTTCCTTCTTGGTGGCAGCTGCCACCAACATGGCATCTATAAGAGCACTCTTGCTCCAAACCATCCTATCAGTGGGGGGACTGAGGATTCTATCTGGTATCTTAGGAATAGGCTCCACAGTGTCCGGTTCCTTCCATGCCATGGTAGTGATCAGATCTACCATGGGATCAGCGGGAGGGGATACCCAAGAGGTAGATGGGCCTGCATCAAATGCCTCCAGAAACACAGACTCATCCGAGGAAGGTTTTTGGGCAGACCACCCCCCCCTCTAATGCGTAACATTTCCATAATGTCTCTGAAGGAGACGTCTTCGGTGGGTGACCTTGGGGAACCTTCCCCTTCCTCTAAATCTGTGTCCTCCATCAAGGACTCAGGTGAGTCCAAGTGCCTCCTCTTGCACTTACGTTTGTGAGGAACCTCCTCGGGGGGGCTCTCCGAAGAGGCCTCACCAACCACATCTTGTTCTTCCAAGGGAACCATCTGGGACGTAGGCACAGGCTGTCCCTGGGGCCAGGTGATGGAAGGTAGGCCCGTCTGAGAGAGAGTGCAGGGTTGAACCATAGAAGGAGCCTGGGGCCTTGAATCCCTCGACAATACCCTCTCCACAAACGCCGAAGGAGAACTGCTCTCCCTTGGATCCGAGAGCAGTCCTGTCAGATCCGATGTGTGGATCGGAGCCAGCGCCAAAGCGATTGGATCCGAAGGGCCAGTATGCTCCGACTGAGATGGAGCCGAAGACACACTGACACCTCCAGATCTGAAGCTCAGCTTTCGGCTCCGAGAGCTCAGATCTGAAAAGGGACCCAATAAACTCGAGGGTGCGGTCGGAGCTGAAGTACGAGGCACTATAGGCGCTGACCCTCCCCGGCTCCTAAGCAACTCGGATCTGAAGGCTCCGAACCCTGGAAGTCAGTCGGAGAAGGAGCAATCGGGGAGAAAAAGGGGGTCAAGTTCCCCCCGGAGGGGCGGAGGCAGGAGCACTCCCATCTGCAGCTGGGTCTGGAGGAACCTACGCATCATCCGGTCCATATCTGCATCGGACAAGCTTCGGGTGGCCCTAGAAGAGGCAACCAAGGTGGGCCGGGAGTGCCACCTCGATGACCTCGAAGGCGACCGGGTCTCCTCCTCCAGCTCTGGGGAGAAACGAGGTGAATGGAGCCAGGAAGGAGAAGGCCCGGAAGCCCTGGGAGAGGCTGCTTGTTTAGCCGGCGGAGCCGAGGAGGAAGACTCAGCCCGCTGCTTGTGATGTCTCTCTTTCTTCCTCTCCCGCCTTGCTTCCCTCTCCTCCTGGCCTAAGGTGGGAGGATGAGTCCCGGTCAGGGGAGCAGGGGTAGAAGGAGGCACTGCCGCAGCCACGGCAGGTGCCACCGAGGGAGAGGAGGTCGAAGTCAAGTCCGGGGGCAGAAGTCCTGCCAGAATCAACTTTGACCTCCTGTCCTTTAGGGCCCTGGGGTTAAAGGCTGCACAAATAGTGCAGCCTGAGGAGAGGTGGTCAACCCCAAGGCAGATAACACACCGAGTGTGGACATCCGCTGGGGATAGCTTATGGCCACACTCGGTGCATTTAGAGAAAAAGGTTTTTGGGGCCTCAGACATAGTCTGACTAAAAAACACACAAGGCCCAATGCACACACCTTCACACACACGGGGAGGAAATTAAACTAGACTAAATAAAACAATTAACAAATTTTATAACTAAACTTCTAAGTAGGGAGTAACACACACAACAGTAATTTAACTATGGGTAAAAAAGGGTAGATAATAAGATTTTCCTCACAAAACGACTAACTCCCACACCTGGAACTTGTTCTAAGCTGCTGATTCAACCGCAGCAAATGAGATCTGAGGTCACAAAGGGATGGCAGGGGATTGTGGGTAAGGGGGAGGAGCTTAGAGCTCGGATCTTAGCTGTTTAAAGCTGCCGGCTCGGATCCGATATGGATCCGATAGCCACAGGTTGATGAACAAATGAAGTTAACTACTTCAAATCTAAGGTTACAGAGTAAATCAAGACTTGATTTTGGCTACTGTGTCCTGTGATAACAAATGTAATGAGTCACACATTCTACTTTCATGTGGAATAAGTGCTTCCTAACTTTCCTCTAAATGTTGCAATCACATGTCATTGGAAGTGAAGTACCCTGATGTAAAACAGATGTCAGCATTACAGAAAAGGGATCTGGTTCATTTATCATAGAAGGCTGGAAGAGCAGGAGGATGTAATGTATGAGGGAGTGCTGTATTCTTGAGTGTCCTATTGTTCATATGAGTTGTTAAACTGAGGTCCAATCTACTTGAGTTGGTGGTAGTTCAGGTGGATGTAAACAATTCCACAGCACGTATTAAAAAGAGTAGGGGGATTTGTCAGGCGTCCCTGCCATTTTTCTCCTAGTCAGTATAAATGCCACCTTGGGTCTTTTCCCTGAAGAGAGGCCACTGACCTAGTGTAACTAACTCAATCAACAAAGGATAAATAAATAAAAATATATAAATAAATTAAGATGAGAAGGGGTGGGGTCATATTGAATAGAAATGGTGCATGTTACAACTTCTCAGTGCATTTGTGAAAGTACTTCTTCATGGAAAAGGTTATAAACCCATGTAGTGGTCTATCATAACTGATGATTGAGAGGGACTCCACAAAGACATCCAAGAAGGAGTGAAGCAGATACAAAAAGCAGATGGAAGGTGTGGATTTCAGGTAGCATGTTATATTAATAAAAGATCAGACTAGGTAAATTAATTAGTAGATACTTTTTTTTCTCATAGTTTCCTACCTTTCTTGGCTCAGCCCCCTCTGTTCACCCATACTACACTCGGGCTCACTCCACTCCCCTACCCTACCCCCATTCCCATACACCCCCACTTACACTACATTTATACTTCCATAAACCACTCCCACAGATGACCTCACCCAATTAACCAACCCATACTGACACCAAAAGACTAACACCGAACATCTGCAGCTCTGTTCAAACACTCTCCCTCTGCTGAAATAATAATACATACTATCTCTACCACAACAGAATATAGCAAACCCACAAAATGTTCCACACCAGACCATATCTACCATTCCTCCTTTCTCTTACCATTACTCTATTCATCCTATCCCAATCTACCTCTTACATTAACACAGACCTCTGTTTACCTCCAATAACTCCTACCCTGACTACTATTCTACAACCCAATAACTCTTGCTTCTGAAATATCTCAATTCAATTGTAACATTGTATACTTTACTAAATTCAGAGTCCAACTATAGAAATGTCAAGACAACTTAGATCAATCCACCTAACTTCTCCTCTACAATTCACTAACTTAAACATGTTAGAAATCATCTCTTGATATTATCTCAGAGTAGCGATATACACCCTAACCCCGGCCCTTACCACTCCACAGATATCACTAATACTCCCTATCCCTCTAATAAGTCACCTGCCAACATTCAACATCTATTTATCACTACAATCCACATACATAGTATTTGCAATAAAATTACAGAATTTCAAGCCTGGCTCTCACAATATAAACACCACATCATAGCTGTTACAGAAATATGGTTAAAGCCACATATATTAGATACCGAAATACTACCTCCAGGCTATAATATACTTCACCATGATAGATTACATAAGAAAGGGGGAGGAGTTGACTATCATTCTTGGAGATACTAATATTAATTGGTAAAATATATCTTCCAACTCCCCTGAAAATAGCATTAAGTTATATAGATATACCCAGCTTATTATCACCCCCACTTGAGTACATAAAAAAACAACCAGAATCCATCATGGACTGGATCTTAGTTTCAGACCTTCACAAATACTCTAAAATTAGCACCCTCCAAGAAACCTTACATGACCACTCACCTGCCATTACCTATAGAACTCACACTTAAATTATGAAACCCCATTCTTGCTGTATGTCCAGAAACTTAACCTATTTTCCGAAACATCTCTCATTATCGCCTTAAAAGCCCAAGACTGGACTACGCTCAAAATACTACCTTTAGAAGAAGCAGTAAACTACTTTAATAAAGTCTTTCTCAATTCTCTAAATACTTTAGCTCCTATTTGCTACAAAAGGACAAAATGTAACCATGCTCCATGGCTTACAAAACCAATTAAACAAGTACTTCTCTCCAGAAATCAAGCCTGGAAAAAATGGCACAAAACAAACACCAAGCATATGAAATTACCTATAAATAACTCTGAAATACACCTAAAAATTGATCAAAAATGACAAAAAGACCTACTTCACACAACAACTTTCTAGCCAAAACACAACCCTAAAAAAATCTGGAAAACCATTTCCACTCTCCTAAATCCAGGTACCATACAAAACCCAATCACCTTTTCCCAATAAGGACCCACAAGAAATAGTTCACATTTTTAACACCTGCTTTATTTAGACCATTCTTAAAATTGTAAAACAACCCTCTCCAGCAACTAACAACTGTCCGAACACTAATATTAACACTGCAAATTCCTATCAGGAGAAACCCAGCTCAGATCACTCTTCTCACAAAACTAACACTAGCAACCTTCCAGAGGCACCTACATTTTCATTAAAACCAGTACCCACCTCTTTAATACGTAAACTACTATCTAAACTCAAACTGTGCACCCTTTCTGCTGACAATCTCTCCTCTGAATACCTTAAACTCAGTGCAAAGGTAATAGCCTATCCCGCTAGCATATTAATTAACAGATCTATCTCTGAATCCATAGTTCCACAGCTCTGGAAAAAGTCCATTATAACTCTACTTCATAAAGGTGGTAGCACCAATGATTTATCCAATTAGCATCCAGTCTCCATTTTGTCACCTTTATCTAAGATACTAGAAAAGTGTGTACAGACACAACTACTAAACACCTTACTGACAATAATCTACTCGCCCAGCTCAGCATGGCTTTTGCCCGGCTCATAGTACTACCACAGCCCTACTTTCTTTTACGGACACTGTGAACATAGCTTTGGACACTCTGGTCTCTTAACATCAATGGTCTTACTTGACCTATCCAAAACCTTCAACGCAGTGTTACATGCCAAGTTATTGCAACAACTATCAACAGTGGGATGCTCCACCAACACCCTTACCTGATACAACAATTACCTAGACAATAGACAACAATCTGTGAGATGTCAAAATAGCCTATCAGGGGTTCCCCAAGGTTCCATTCTTGGACCACCACTGTTCAAAGTATTTACAAATAATCTCCATACAGCCTCCTTTCAGAGCTCACTCATCCAGTACGCAAGTGATTCAACTATCATATCCTCATCTAACAATTTTCCAAATCTTCTTAAAATAACAGAAAAAAACATTCACATGAATAGAAACATGGTTCAATGAGGCACAATTACTTTTGAATCTTAAAAAATCCAAATTACTAGTCTTCTCACCCAAGACAGTACCTCAAGATTTTAAAATCTTTTCCCAAAACATGACTGAAATAGAGGTTGTGTCTTCTGCAAAACTATTAGATGTCACCTTTGAACAATACTTAATGCAATAAAAAAACTCACTTTAAAATTAGGTAAACTTTACAGGCAAAATATCTATATAGAGTCTCCCACAAGAATAAAATTAGCAAACAGTCTCCTACTCCCCTCCCTCCTCTGGGGCTCCCCAATTTTAACAAATCTTCACGCATCCCTAAGTCATAAATTGCAATCATGCTATTACAAAATAGCCAAATTTGCCTGCAGCCTACCTAACTGCACACACCACTGCCAAGCCATACAGATATTGAACGGGCTGGACTTCCACCATTATCTTCAGTACTCCCAACTCACTATTACTCATAAATTAACATTCCACCAGAAACCTGCCCCACACTGGCAGATATCATACAAACCTACACCCCCTCCAGGGACTTAAGATCTGCCAATTAACACCTTCTTCGAGTCTCCAAACCCAACAAGAGACTGTTACAAAGTTTATAGCTAAACTATGGAATGACCTACCCCCATATCACACTACTTGATTCTGTGAACAGTTTCAAACAAACCCTAATTAACCTCCTTAGAGCCATCCTGGTGCCCTGCTGTTTCGACTTAGTTTTCTTCCTAACCATCTTTTAACTTTACCTCACATATTATCTGCAGCTTCTTCACTCTCTCTCCTTTCAAAAAAAAATGATCGACTGATGTAAACCTTGTCAATATGAATTATCCACCATTCTCATTTAACCAATTTTATATAATTCCTTAGTCTGTTTATTACCAGTTTACATTTGTATATGGCTAAACTAATCTGTATGTTCTCTTTGTTGTAAAACTGTAATTATAACTCTGTGTAATCTTAATTTCAACGTGGAGCTTTTCTCAACAGGCTTCCACTAAAAATGGGTTTCCTGACTCACTGGACTTTCCCGGTCAACAAATATAAACAAATAAATAATAAATAATTACCTCCTTCACTCATCAGGCAAATGTAAAATGTAAAGTACTGTTTCGCATGGGCTGGGGTCACTAGGCTACTGCAGCAAAGCTTCATTGTGTATGGAGAAGAGTTACACTTGGAAATCAGCTGGCATGGGACGTGGTAACTAGGTACTGCAGCAAAGCTTCAGTGTGTATGGGGGAGAGTTACACTGGGAAATCAGCTGGCATGGGACATGGTCACTAGGCTACTGCAGCAAAGCTTCAGTGTGTATGTGAAGAGTTACACTGGGAAATTTTCTGCCATAGGACATGGTCACTCGGCTATTACAGCAAAGCTTCAGTGTGTACTGAGGAGAGTTATACTGGGAAAACATCTGGCATGGGACATGGTCACTGGGCTACTGCAGAAAAGCTTCAGTTTGTACGGGGGAGAGTTACAATGGGAAATCATCTGGCATGGAACGTGGTCACTGGGCTACTGCAGAAAAGCATCAGTGTCTATGGGGGAAGAGTTACACTGGGAAATCATCTGGCATGGGACGTGGTCACTAGGTACTGCTGCAAAGCTTCAGTGTGTATGGGGGAGAGTTACACTGGGAAATCATCTGGCATGGAACGTGGTCACTGGGCTACTGCAGAAAAGCTTCAGTGTCTATGGGGGAAGAGTTACACTGGGAAATCATCTGGCATGGGATGTGGTCACTTGGTACTGCAGCAAAGCTTCAGTGTGTATGGGGGGAAGTTACACTGGGAAATCATCTGGCATGGGACGTAGTCACTGGGATATTGCAGCAAATCTTCAGTGTGTACTGGGGAGAGTTATACTGGGAAATCATCTGGCATGGGATGTGGTCACTGGGCTACTGCAGAAAAGCTTCAGTTTGTACGGGGGAGAGTTACAATGGGAAATCATCTGGCATGGAACGTGGTCACTGGGCTACTGCAGAAAAGCTTCAGTTTGTACGAGGGAGAGTTACAATGGGAAATCATCTGGCATGGAACGTGGTCACTGGGCTACTGCAGAAAAGCTTCAGTGTCTATGGGGGAAGAGTTACACTGGGAAATCATCTGGCATAGGACGTGGTCACTAGGTACTGCAGCAAAGCTTCAGTGTGTATGGGGGAGAGTTACACTGGGAAATCATCTGGCATGGAACGTGGTCACTGGGCTACTGCAGAAAAGCTTCAGTGTCTATGGGGGAAGAGTTACACTGGGAAATCATCTGGCATGGGGCATGGTCACTTGGTACTGCAGCAAAGCTTCAGTGTGTATGGAGGGAAGTTACACTGGGAAATCATCTGGCATGGGATGTGGTCACTGGGCTGTTGCAGAAAAGCTTCAGTGTGTATGGGGAGTGTTAAACTGGGAAATCATCTGGCATGGGACATGGTCACTGGGCTATTGCAGAAAAGCTTCAGTGTGTACGAGGGAGAGTTATACTGCTAAATCATCTAGCCATGCAGAGTGTCAATAAATATATAAAGTTCTAAGAAACCTCTCTGTTTCTGGAAGCACGTGACTTTCACATATTTTGTAGGTCAATGTTAGTCTTCTGAGGTCTGTCTATCTATTCTTTGTGAGCTAAACATCAACACTTTGCAATTTATGGGCTGTGCAGACTTTGAAGTATATATAGAGAAACACACCCACTAGGGCAGATACCAAAAAGAAAATTGCAGCTCCACCAAGTCCAATGAATATCCAAAGGATAAGCAAAATTCACCCACGAAGTAAAGTTTAATAGCAGGAACAAACTGACAAATACAGACTAAGCACATAAGCGCCGCCAACAATCAAGTTCTTCATCAGAGTCATTAATTAAAACAAACCAAAACTTTTTAAACAGTGACATCCTCCACCATTGGTTGAACATCATACCACCCCCCTATCAGAATCATACAATACTTCTTAAAAAATGTATATACAAATTGTACATTAATATAACTTAGAATACATTCCTAAACACAAACCTAACATTAATATGTATTAATAAAATTCATATATTAAAAGCCCTTCATAATAAATACAAAACAACACATTTCACACACACATAGCCCTTCATAATAAATACAAAACCTTATAAACACCCTTTTCACACATCCATATATATATATATATATATATGTGCATAAAATGTTAATTAAATATAATCATATATGAATGTCAAAAATATAAAAAAATATATATATGTAAAAATATTTTCAAATTTGTTGAGATCTGAGTTTCAACATAGGTTTCAAAGAAACATGGTCGTTTAAGCCTGGAGGCCTACAGGCATCTAATCTAATTTGCCATTCTGCCTCCAATGCCCCCACCTTGTTAACTACATCTCCACCTTCCCCACAATCCAACACACGACCAATAACAAAGAATACAAATTTGATAAAATCTGTGCATCTTGTACTGTGCAAATAAAGTGCAGTATATTTCGTTGTGCATATCTTTTAACAGACCTCATATGCTCGGCTATCTGTCACGCGTAGCTCTCCTTATAGTTGCTACATAATAAGCATCACAGGAGGTACAGGTAGCTAAGTAAACCAAATTCTTTGTGCAACAATTGCATTGTCCAGGACATGGAATAGTATATTTATACCCTCTAACACATACATATGAACTCTCTCATTTATAATACACACCCAACCAAAGCAACAAACATTCATTTTAATAGACTTATAGTTTTTCTTACTTTTCTTTTCCAAAATTCCTTCAAATTTTCTCCCCTACTATATCCAACATCCGGCCTCCCCTCCATTACCTTTCTAATCTCTTCACTAAGGGAGAGGCTCCATGCTTCCTTCACAATTTCAATAATCTCAGGTCCTCCTATGTATTTTTTTCAACACCAGTCGACTCATTTGTTGTTTCTGTTGTTAAATCAGCCTGCTGTTCCTCCACTAGTGTTGTTCCTGCAAGCAAAATCGGGGCACTACACCCACACCCTTCACATCTCTTTTCACTTTCACACTACAAAGGATACCCACGATCCTGCAAGCAAAATCGGGGCATATTTTACCCACCTTTTCTTTAGTTAAGCTTCTTTTCACAACAACACAAAGGATAAGGATACCCACGATCCAAAAACATGCCAATAAGTTTGAATAATTCTTCTTTAAATACTACCTCGTCACTAACCAGCCTAGAAGTTCTTACCATTTGTCCTTTAATCAGTCCCTTTCGCTGATGGAAAGGGTGACAGCTACTAGTAAAATGCAACAAAGAGTTGGAATAGTTCTCCTTTCTGTAAATGTTGCTTGCAAGCCCCCCTCACTTTTTGATGGACAAATCAAAGGAAGGATAACATCCTTATGCCAATTAAATGTGAATTTTGTGAAATTCGCTTGCAAAGCCCCTCACTTTTGCAGATGGACAAAAATCCAGTAGTTATTCTTTCTCCTTATGCCAATTAAGTACAATCAAGAAATCTTGTTTTCCCAAAAATTCAACAAACTCATTAACAGATTCTTAGCCCCCCTTTCCATAGATCAATATGTCATCTAAAATCTATACATGGCATGTGTTCTGAGTACCTATTAGATGCAAAAATGTGCTCTCTCTCCCAAGTCAGCAAAACAGCATTTGCAAAAACAAGAGCACATTTAGCTCCCATGGCAACCCCTAAAACTTGTTGAAAAAGTTCACCTTCAAAAGAAATGAAATTGTTCTTCAGAACAACCTCCATTAATTCCAACAAAAAATTGGCCTTATGTCCTTCAATTAAGCCACTTTTAACCATTGCTTCATAAAACATATCCAGTCCTTTCTGTTGTGGGATAACTGAGAAAAGGTTCACAACATCAATTGTTAAAAACCCAAAATCACCGTCAACATTCTTTACATCCTTAAACCTTTCTAGACAATGCCATGAATCCCTTATAATGTGCTCAACAGCATTAATCATTGGTTTAACTGAAATGTCAATATATGCTGCTAAAGTTTCTGTCTTAGACCCCTTAGCTGACACTATGGGTCTGAATTGCAACCTATCCCGCTTTTGTGCTTGAATTCAAAACAAAAAAAGATTTTTGAGGGTGGAAACTTAACTGTTAAAAAATCGTACTCAACTTCATTTATGTTACCCTGAAAAAGTGCATCATAAAGAAACACATCAATTTTAGAAGGAAATGGCTGCTGTTGTTGATAAATTATTAAAAGCGTACACAGTCAATGGAGAGAATTCAGAAAACGATCGCTAGTCTGACTGGAGTCGCAGAGGTTAGTTTATTCACCCTACTGTGGAATCTATTCCTTTAGGGCCTTTGGGAACAACGTCACGCAGACTTTGAAGTATACCTCAAAAGAAGCTTCGCAACAAATTCACAACTGAGTCACACATGACAATGAATAAATCTTTAGATCAGTGTTTACTAGTGAGACTAAACTGTAATGGTTAAAACAGTAACAGTCCTGCAGACATAAGCACATGTACATGCAAAGGTTGTTTCAATGAGTTCCTGAACACTGCTGATCAGTCCTTTTAAATCAATCCAACTTATATGATGAGCATAACAGTATGTCTGGTCTTGAAGCCATCAACCCAGTCCCAGTTCTAGCGTGAACAGTCCCAGCATAACGTGACCAATCCCAGCCCAAGTATCAACCCACCAATCCCAGCCCCAGTATCAGTATCAACCCACCAATCCCAGCCCCAGTATCAACCCACCAATCCCAGCCCCAGTATCAACCCACCAATCCCAGCCCTAGCACAGAGACACAAACATAGCCAAATTAACAGTAGCCATAAGTACAGTTCAATATCTACTCCTCTACTACCAATTACATGATTACTTGCCAACGATTTACAGAAGGATTGTAGGGTTATTTTATTTCTAATAATAAAAAAAGAAAAAAAAGAAATTCAGTTTCCATAAAAAAAAAGTTATGAATAAAATTTTATTTATTCACCCTCTGTTATTATAAAAATACAATAAATTGAGTGAGTTAAATGTTTGTATCATACAATGCCATTTTCATCTGCACACTAATTTAATGAATACGTGATAATTAAGAATTTCCATCCATCCATTTTCCAATGTTCTACTTTATGCTTTATAGGGTCATGAGCACTCTAGCAGAGCCTATCCCAGCAGACAGTGAGCTAAAGGCTTTGAAAGTTGCTCTAGGCATGATACAGGTCTATGACAGAATGTATATCCTCCCCTCAGTCACACACTGCACACACATGCACACACACACACCCACACACACCCACACACACACACACACACACACACACACACACACACACACACACACATAGTAGTAATATAGGAAGCTGCCTGTAAACCTACTGCATGTCTTTTAATCAATGTATACATAGCTATACATCCATTTCAAAGAAAACAATTATCTTCTTTGCTTTTTTTAAAAGAATTCTCATACAAAATGACAATTGAGTCACTTTTGTTCATATGCCAGCAATTTTTGATGCTATATGGAGTCAGTTTCAAAGAATATATTACCACAGTTACCTCCCTTGGTTATTAATTACATACCACAAACCTTGACATTTAAAAGTAACTAGGCACAAATGGGATGCATAAAGGCAGACAATATATGTCTGTCACCACAGTTATGTATACTAAAAAGATGTATCCCATGAGACAGTTTCAACTCCCAGCTTGCCAGGAATGCTTAAGGACTGACCTGTTGGTTTAGGGGTAGTGGTGTTTGTATTGACCTGTTGGTTTAGGGGTAGTGGTGTTTGTATTGACCTGTTGGTTTAGGGGTAGTGGTGTTTGTATTGACCTGTTGGTTTAGGGACAGTGGTGTTTGTATTGACCTGTTGGTTTAGGGGTAGTGGTGTTTGTATTGACCTGTTGGTTTAGGGGTAGTGGTGTTTGTATTGACCTGTTGGTTTAGGGGTAGTGGTGTTTGTATTGACCTGTTGGTTTAGGGGTAGTGGTGTTTGTATTGACCTGTTGGTTTAGGGGTAGTGGTGTTTGTATTGACTGGTTGGTTTAGGGGTAGTGGTGTTTGTGTTCATGATTTCCTTCTAATAAGTATTGTTTTCCCTTTCCAAAAACCTATAAAAGGATGTCTTCTAGTAGTCATGGTAACTTAACAAGATGGATTCTTATTTTGTCTTGGACACCTTCATTGTCCTATATTATTCTTTTAGGGCTTTGTCATATATTTTTTCATGAAATTTAGAAGAACGTGCTTTATTATAACATGAAATGTGTTATGGTTGTTAATCTGCATGAATGAAATTAATATTGCAATGTATGGAATTTTGTTTTATTGTTAATTTGTAAAGAACTCAGGCTGTTCTATTATACTGGGGGAGGGCAGTAGGATTGCAGCCTATCAGTTTTATTTGAGCAACACATAAAGCTTTAAAAAATGTTCCACTTAATCCCTTAAAAAAGCACTCTGTTTCTTGTACAAGTTGTAGAACAATATGTTTTGGAAACTTTGATCCACCTTGAGTAATCCTGGGCTAGATACATTAACGAGTAATCTTGGGCTAGATACATTAAAGTCTACACTAAGTGCAGACAAACTGTATTCAAGAACATCCCTACCATAATTTTTGTGTTTCCTCTCAATATTTACAACTGCAAGAAAATCAGTAAGAATAGTAAAATTTGGATAAAGAAGGTATGATTTATGCTTGTATTGGCAGTTCACTCAAAAAGATGTACACTTAGTGTAAGCGTTAACGAATTCCAGGGATTGTTTATTTAATGAGTTGTTTTATACTGCTATGAATCTTGGAATATTTGTATATGTCATATATGCTGTTGAAGGCTATTGATAATTCACCCCACCCGACTCTTAAAATTACTAGAGGTTGGAAATGTGAAGTTAATATATTCATCATTTTGTAATTAGTATGCTAGTTACAAGGCAGAACCATTAAATTTTTAATTTGTGGCCAGACCTCAGAACCATTTAACATATCAAGGGGTGTTTCCCAGAGATCAGCATTGGACTTATTATTGTGTGCTTGTATATTTATAGAAGTTAAATTTTAGCTCACAAGCTCGTTGTCAAAATATTCAATGGGCCTTAACTTAAAAGCTGTTATGGATTGTGGAACTAATATTAATGTCCATCAAGGGGTTTTAAAGAGTGGTTGTCTAATAAAAATGTATTTTTAATTTTTCTGTGAGTATTTTTAATAAATATGGGTCTTCATCTCTAATTAGCATAGACAATATATTTTAATGCATGTAGTATTTAGAAGAGGCAATGTCTCATAGTCATTATCATTTTAATTTTGATAATCATGTAGCTACTACAGAAAAGAGCTCTCTGCTCTGCAGAGCTCTTGAATTGTTTCTGATTTAGCCTTGTATTTTGCCTTGCTCGTTATAAAATGATTGATTTTCTGATAAATCACTGAGGATTGCAGTCAGTCAGTAATGCCAGACATTAGAGATTCATATTTCTCTTTCCTCAATACATGATGTAACATCTGCTTTTATATATTTTTATGTGAAGTAGTGTAATATTTCAGAATTGTCCCTGATTTTAGACCTTTGCTTTGTCCCTGATTTGTTGGTTCCACTCTGACATTTGCTTTATGAGTCTGTAATAAACTCACTCACTTCTAACATGTACATTTAACATGTTAACACATTTCAGTGCACTATCACTACATGATGTTGCATTTATCATGCTTTACTGGTGGTATGTGTGTATTATTCTACAGGTTATATGCACATTAATATTTGTATTAATGTATATATTTACAGTGTATTTTAATATGCTGTCAGTTTTCACTTTTTATGTGAATCTTCTGTTCTTATATTTGTGGAGCTTTTATCCAGAGGCCTTCACTGAAAACAGACAAAATTATTTAGTCAGACTTTCCCAATAAACAAATGTCAATAAATAGATACATTCTTCAACAAAGAAATTTACGGCTTGTACAGTTATGTTTATTGCATTTAGGAGTTCTTCAGTAAGACTCAGGCTGTGCTTTTACCTTTTTACATTTCTTTACTCGGGTCTATTTCTGAATATATTGCTTTCTTCTGCACTGATAAATCACATGTAACTGCACATTTACACAAAGATGCTTCACACGGAGAACAACTGAAGCCTCGGCTCTAGCATATGAACATCAGCTAAAACAATTTAAATCTTTATACTGGTTCCCTTAGGATATTAAAATGCGGCATGGTTTTTATTTTTAATGCCATACCAGACTCTTTACTTTTTTCTATCTTAAGCCTTGAAAAATGTAGTTGAACTGACTAATAGATATTGAAATAATGCTAAAAACGTGTATCAATAAAGCAGGCAGTACAGGTTTGTTACTCAGAGGTTTCCTTGGAGAATTAGCATAGCATAGTCTTCTTTTGGAACAAAATAAAGGGGTTTCAGTTTCCATGAAATTTATAGTCTTTTGGCTTTTCCCGGTTAGGGGTCGCCACAGCGGAACTCCATTTCGCTAATGATTGGCAGTGAATTTTTACGGTAAGGTCACATTTACTAAACCACTGATGAATACGAGATGGACAGCTGCCCATGTTGTCGGCATATAACAATGTTGGAATACCTGGGAAAGAGACTTCTAACACACTGCTGAAGATTCTGCATAAGAATAGCCCCAGTTTGAATCCATGAAGCTGAGACCAAGACAAAGACTTTGAGTTGTGTTTACTTTCACCACAGAAGAAGATATGCTTAAGTAAAGTAACCAAAACAAAAATCAGTAATTTGAGTTATAAGTTTGAAACTCCATGTCCCTGACATTGTCATAACCTATTTACCCTTTCTCCCATCACTTATCCAGTAGTCCAATAAAGGCAGGAAGATGAATTTCATTTGCACTACCCCATGTATATCACTCCTATAGACAATTAACATTTTAAAGTATCATTTCTACTTTTTGTAGTAACACTTTTCCTTCCTCTAATATGGTGCAGTATACCCTTAATTTTGCAGTCCAGTGAACTCTGAATTCTAGACAAAGCCAAAAATAACGGAAGGCAAAGGCTCAAAATCAGGCACAATTTCTAAATGTTACACTGACATTTAATAGAAGAATGGGTTTCGCATCAACATACATCTTCTGAACAATAAGAACTGTGAAACTCTGTATGACATTATTCACTTACTGATATATTCAGTGATTCAGCAGAAAATCAAACATTTTACAAGAGTCAGGGTAAACATTTTAACCGAAATCAGCGATATTCTGCAAAATCAGGGATAGTCGAGAAATATACCTATAAACTAATATCAGCTTGCCACTTTATTGCAAAGAGTACAGACCAGCTTAAGAAGCCTGTCACTGCATGATAATCCCCCCCTCTGGCATTTATTCTTCTGATCACTGCATTTTCTCTAGCTTGCTACCCAAGAAGTACCAGGTCCTACTACCCAATCCTAAAATGGTCAGTTCAGATCAACATAATGAGCTTGTAATATACGGGTTTCTGGGTTTCCATTTGGTATCGAGCTTAGTATTTCAGCCACTTTCTTCCTGGAATTTTTGCAGATTGTTTCTACATATTATTCCATAGCAAAGTCACTGGCCACTAGGATTTCCAAGACCCTTTATTTGCCAACTATCCATAAATTCCTCTAACATGCACCATGTATGGCTTTATTCTCCAACGTCATGAGTGCCCTCTTTTCTAAGTTTATAGCCAATCAATTTTCAATTTCCCATTTCTTGATTTGAATCTTGTATTTTTGAAGAGGCTTTTTCAGATCCTGTATATATTCACTTTTTATGTGGTTTGCATGTCTTACACAGCAGCACCTGAACATTAACCAGACCTCTAAATTATGTTCCTAAAAGCCAGGATTTAATCCATGCAATCTGCTTCACACCAATCCTGAGAGCTGTTACGTCTTTATTAGAACAGAATCATCTACTGTATCAGTTGCTTGCCAAAAATCTAGAAAGGCTGTATATTTGAATGACTTTAGCCACTTCTGTCAAAAATGGTATATTGACTCTAAAAACCAGTATCCGTAAAGGTACCCATTTTGTACACACTGAGTCCATACCACATTCTTTCCACTGCATAATTAGTCATCGTCTTATGCCACTAATTTTGAAATACACTAATTAAAAAACTTCTGGTTCTGTGGCTCCTAGGACAACTCCCACTACCCGTAAGTGTATATACTGAAATATGCTCTGCTTTTTTTTTTTGCAGTGTGGATTACACATTTCTCTAAGCTTATTTAAAAAAGAAAAAGAGAACCAAAGAGGAGCAAGTTCAGATGTTAAATATTTTAACTGTTTATTATTTACTAAATTGTTATCAAAGCCTTTGAAATGTCATGGAGTATTTCATCTCCAAAAGTGATTCCGTTTGCCTTCTTGGTTTAGCCAACCCATTCCATAATGGACAGACACTGACACTGTTTGTATCAAACAGCCTAGAAGAGATATACTTCAAAGTTCTTTTCTACACTGCTCAACTTACCTCTTTGTTATGTTATTTTCAGCTTCAACTCCATTATGTACATTTGCATTCTTGATGTATCAGAAAAATAAATATATCTATATCTATATTTATATCTACATGTAGATTATATAGATTTAGATATCTCTCTCTTTATCACGTTTTCATCATATTTTAGGTCCTTTTTACTTATAATGTTAACATTTGTCCTGTGTTCTCATTAGTTACAGAATCCATCATCTTTTCATACAATTTCCTCTTTTTATGTGTTGCATACATTTTTATACCCTTAACAATTAATTTCGTACTTCATTATTAAATTATTAACCAAATTTTTGTCTAAACAGGTGAACAGAAAGATACCAAGCATACAAAATCAGTACCCAATGGAGATACGTTAACAACAGTTTAATAAGGTCCTTAGTTCCTGGATGACATTTTTATTTTATGGTATGCTGAATGAGCTTTTAAGTTTTATTCACCAGAACAAAGTTTTGAGTTTGCTAGTAAGACAGATAAGGATCAGATGAGTCTCTTGGAAGTGTTCTTGTACAAGAATTATGCTACGTGTTCCTTTGAATCCTTTATTTATCACAAGGCAACTTATTTTGGAAGAATATGAATTCTTAAAAAAATGCATTTAGATAGGGGGATACCCACATGCTTTATTTGACAGTTGCTGTAAAGAGGTGAAACATGTTAGACTTACAAAATATCCATGCTTGATCAGAAATCCATCTAACTTACAAAGTCACAGGAATGATGGGAATGATATTATTAGAACCATGGTGTTGGAATACAATAGTAGAAATATGCACATTAAGGAGATTTTTACATGGAATTGGTTCTTTGTTTTTGGTACCTACGGGTTGACTGGTAACTGTGGCAATATGCCCAGGTTTATTTACAAAAAAACTTTTAAAAATGTAAAAGTTTTATTTGAGATTAATAAACAGTTAAGAAAATTATTGATAAGGGTATGTACAGATGTAAACCCTGCAACCAGTGCAAGAATCTTTAAAAAAAGTGGAGAACATTAATGTGGCAAGATATCCACATAGTATTGACCCCTCTGATTGTATAGTCAAGGCAGTTGTATATTTTGGACAGTGCTCATTTTATCCTTGTTTTATGTAAGACCAAGAAACTGTTGAAAAAAAAATGATTTATTCATTTTTCCGTGACCAAGGATCTCCCCCCAACACACACACAAACATTTAAGTGACAAAATTTCATGTGCTGTATGGTTTGAAAGGAGATGTTTTTATATTCATGTCATTAATTTTTTGGCCACATGGTGGCAGTGGATATGCTTATAAATGAAGAAAACGCCGAGTGATTGTTTAATCTGATGAAGTTCTTTTTGTTTGATGTTTGGAATCATAGCCGGTCTTAGGCATAGGCCAACTAGGCAGCCGCCTAGGGCACCGCTGTAGCAGGGGCACTTTTCCAGTATTTATCTGGTGTAGGGAGACCAGGATGGGGGCACCAGGTGGTGTTGTAGGGGGTGCCACAGAGCCCCTTTGCCTAGGGCACCAGTTGACCTAAGGCCACTCCTGAATGAAAGGCTTTACTTGTGGCTTTACCTTCCTTGGTTGGCAAATTTTATGTTTAATTATTATAGTATCACAGACCACCTCACAAGAGTTTGTATCCTATTCTCCCAGTTAGCATTGTCTTATACAACTCATGGCCTTAACTTCTTAGCTCACCTGGCTGGGTGCATCTGCAGGAGAAGGTGCATTTCTTATACAGCAAGTCCAGTCGTCTGACTTTAGTAGCTCTGCATCCAGTGCAACCTTCCTATGAATGGGCCATTTAACAATTAGGGTCAATCTTTACAACTTCATAAACATGTCTAGGACATCACCTCCATCATTCCTGCTAAAATAATTCCTTTCTCATTCCTTATGTGCAATCTTTAAGTCTGCTACAAGAAAAGAACAATGTTTTCTAACAATAAGTCCTCTATGCATATTTCCAGTCCACTGACTATGGCAAAACTTGGTTTACTCCAATTGTAACATAAATCCAAAGACACTTCATCAATATTTTCACATTCAAAATCAAACTTCTGTTCATATTCCTCTCATCCTTGATATATCAAGCACACATGCTTCAATCATTTCTCTCCAGCAGAAACAAGAGTAACTTGCATAATGCTCCATTTCATAATAATATGTTTGTCTTTTTACCATGCCTCGGCATAAAAAGCAGTAGATGGTGTCATGCGTAGGACCTGTGTCTCTCAGTTCTCCCTTAAGATCCTTGCATTACTACTCATTAAGTCTAACGAGGTGTTTTTCTCAGTTATGCTAAAGTCCTTTCATACTTTATGACTTCCATGAAAGCGTTACTCGCCTTGCCTGCATAAGGTAATGCTCGTTTGCCCTTGGATCCTAAGTGTAGCTCCTCTCTAGTATATGTTTTATTCCAAAAAAAAAAGACGAACTGTCATTAAACTCCATGTTATCTCATGTTATCTCCATTTGGTTAGTTTCTCCATTTCTGTGTTTATTGACTGGATTTTATTTTTAGCCTATTCACATGCTGGTAATAATTCAGCAATAGCCAGGCCTACACCATAGTCTTTGAATTCATCATTAAGTCCTAACAAATCTAATACTAATACTGGTATTAAAAAAAAAACTGCAGACTACTCAGACAAATGTGCTAAAAAATGCACTGTTTGAATGTAACTTAAAAAAATTGAAACAAAAAATCATTTAAAATTGTAAGTCCCATTGCACCCACCACACCCCCTGCTCTTCTATATTCCAACTCTGGCATTGTACTACGGTGGGGAAAGTGCAAATGTCCCAGACCCCACTTTATCATGATCTTGCACATGAACAATTAGTTTGCTACTTTGGCCAGTCTTTTCAACACTCAAACAAATTACAGTTTGAGCATTGCCTGCTACCTATTCTAAAACTGCATTGACTGCATAGCTGTGTGCATTGGGCATTATTGCCAATTTTGCCGTGGCATTCTGCAGCTAAATGCCTTTTGATATTTCTTTCCCTAATACTTTTCTTACATCATTTATCTTGGCATCTGTCAGGCTGGCACCTGTTCTCCACAAAAGACTTTCTTAACTGAGGAATCTCCTAGCACCCACACCTCAGCTTTTATTTTAAATCCTTTATTTATGTGGTCAAACTCATGAGAACAACTTGACTATTCAAGCCAGGTCCACTAATAGGTAAAGCACTATTTGCCCATGCACTTTGAGGCCAAAATTACACTCTGTGTACCATCATGACCAGTTTATTAATCAAACCATATATACATGTTACAGCATAAAATGAAGAAACTTCCAATATATTTAATCAAGCAGTAAATACTGAAACATTTCTTTACATTTTTAAACCACCTGTAGAACATGGCAACATTACAGGTAGCACTAACGGCTCAGCTTCCAAGAAAACAAACCAGCAGCCTTACACCTTCCCCTCCCTCAAACTGGAATTGTGAGACAGCATTCCTCAGCTCACCTAACAAAGTAAAAAAGTAAATGGGAACAGAAGAGAGGTTTACCAGAACCGCACATCTCCACTCCTGCAAACCTTCAGTAATCCTCAAAACATCAGGCTGAGAAGGGAAGAGATGAACCAAAGCACGCACCAAAAAGCTGACCTAATCATAGACAGTGGCGTCTCCTAAACAAAATCCCAGCACCAACTCATCTCAATTCCTCTCACTTATTCCCTTAACTTAACTCTACTCTTACCAAGCTGTCCGAAATCCATAAATTCTTACCCCTTCTCACTGAGCCTGTACCTCCCTCCGTCCCCTTTTAATGGGACCTTCAATCATCTCAAAGAACTTGGACAAATCTGCCTTTGCAAACTATTTTCTGTGGTGTCAAATCCATTTCTTCCAAAGTCTAACTTAGTTACCCCCTTCGGTAAATCCATCCTAGTCAGCTGTGTGATCTTTTTGAAGAGAGTGGTGTGTTACGTTTGTCACATTACTGGGGGGAGGGTTCTGGAGTCTAGTGCTTCAAATAAAGGTCCTTTAATAGACCACATGCAGACAGGTGTACTAATGACAAAATTAACAACCTCACAGTTCTAGTCTCTAAACTACTGGAGCAAAACAGCATAGATTTAAATATTTTCTATTTGTTCACCAAGCAAAGACTAAACCTGGGCTGCTAAATAAGCTTTTTTGGAATCTACCTTAAATGTCCAGACTTCTAATATACAGGAGATTCAAGCCTAACAAATGGAAACAATGTGGATGCAGATACTCACAACCCACTGGCTATCTATGGAGAGTTCTCTAATACAGCTGAATTGTCCATAGAGCTTACAGGTAACTCCTTCAATTGGCTACCAGTAGTTTATCAGGACAATGTTGTTGTTGGTCTTTCGGCTTTTTCCCGGTAAGGGGTTGCCACAGTGGAACTCCAGTCCGCTAATGATTGGCAGTAGATTTTTTTTTACGAAACGCCGAGGTGCCAGCTCAACGCACAACCTTCAACGAAGGCACGCCCATTTATGCACGCATGTCTTTTGAACGCTACCCAACCACGGGGAGGACATGCAGACTCCACACCGAAGGCACTCCCAAGCCAAGCCGAGAATCGAACAGGAGAGCCTCTTGCTATGAGGTAATAACGCTACCACCGTACCACCGCGATATCCAGGACAATATGGACTTTAATTCCAGTGCTACACACTATGAAGAAGTGTTTTAGTTCTACTGGTAAAGTTGTTGATCTCATGACTGAAATATTTGGGATTACTGAGTGTGCTTATTTTAAGAAGATAATATTTTTTGTGCTTTGCTGATTATTTTCATCAATATGTTCTCAACAGAGCAAATGATGACCGAAATGAACTGCAATTATAGGATTTTAGAAATATTCTAAGCTGCTTACATAGATAGCAGCACAGAAGAGGTGTGCCAGATTCACCTGGCTAGTAGAGTGAATATTTCCTTATTGTAGGAGCAATGTTTATTAGGTACTGCATGCCAGTACTGCTGTTGTTTTGGGCTGTGGTACAGCTCCAGTTTGTCCTGGCAACCTCTGGATAAAGTAGTTGGACAGCATTTTTCTTTGGTATTTTTGGAAAGAAAACAGTAAACAGATGATATGGTAGTCCCTAAAAATGGAGGGAGAACTTAATGTAGGGAAGATCTGGATGGAGAATTTGTGGGCCCCATTCTAGTATAGAGTGAGTTGAGAAGGGTACAATCTCAGCAATGGAGAGTTTATCTAACCAGAGCATAAGTGATTATTTGCAAACAGGTATCCAAGCATATAATGAAATCCCCAGGACGAGCTGGTCAAAAAAGGTCTGATACATTACAAGACAGAAAGTGTGTGTGTGTGTGTGTGTGTGTGTGTGTGTGTGTGTGTGTGTGTGTGTGTGTGTGTATACACATTCTGAAAAAGAATTCTCAGATGGTACAATTCTGCCATGCATTCTGGTATTTTCATTTGGTTTGTCGGTACTTACGTATTATCGCAACCACACTGCAAGCCTGGGATAATTTGCGATGTTTTGTAGAAACGTTTAATGTTAACCTCAAATGGGGTGTGTAAACACCTAACTAATATTCTGTGACATTGCTTGTGAGCCCTGAAGAGGGATAAGGGAAAAATGCCTCTCCCCTGGGAAGCGACTTTCACCGATGATTTTCAGCTGTCATGTCCGAAGGCAATAATCGCTCAGGAATGAGTAAGCAGGGACTTTTACTTAAGAAAAACTTGTTTCTAGCCATACCATTCCTGTGATTTCCCCCAAACCAGGCACAAAGTCCAAACACACATCTTAGGTTCATAGGTTCATACTAGGCTATCTGCCCTAGGGCATTTATAAGCCTAGCCAGAATGTGTTTGGCTTTCGCCACCCATTTTAAATTTATTTTGCTATGCCTTTTTTCGAGGTTAGTATACTGTGCCTCTGTCT
The DNA here is from genome assembly GCF_019279795.1 of Protopterus annectens. Taxonomy (NCBI): domain Eukaryota; kingdom Metazoa; phylum Chordata; order Ceratodontiformes; family Protopteridae; genus Protopterus; species Protopterus annectens. Next base: position 345,890,882 of record NC_056739.1, read on the forward strand.
AACAGTGACACAGAAGTGATACCCGGGGTAAACCTACGATCTCCCATCCACTCATCAAGATTCCTATTGAAGAGAGTCAATGAGGGACTCTGCCTAACCTGGACTGGGATTTTATTCCAGAGTGAAGGGAGCCTCTGGGTTATGAATCTGTCCCTCCAGCATGTCCTATTTATTTCAGTGCTGAGGTTCAAGTCTCTCGAAAGCATAGCTCGATGGGATTTGGATTTTCTGAGGTGCAGCATGTCTATTAATTCCGGGTTGGACATGGCTTTATACGTCAGGCACAGATCGCCTCTGAACAGGCGGTATGCCACTGAGTAAAGCTGGAGTTTCTTTAACCGGGCAGCATATGGCATCTGTTTGAGCCCTTTTATCCTCTTGGTGAGGTACTTTTGGGGTCTTTCCAGTTGCTGCAGGTGTCTGGTAAGGTACATCCCAAAAGGGGCATTGTACTCAATTATGGGCCTGATGAGGGATGAGTAAAGAGGCATGATGACCTCCCTTGATCTAGATGTGAATCCCTTCATGATTAGGTGGGCTATATAAAATGTTTTTCTAACCACTTTGGCCACGTGGTTGTCAAATGAGAGATTGCTATCAACTTGGGTCCCCAGGTCCCTAATTACTTCTTCTGTACTTAATGGATTACCACCTATGTGGTAATTTGTGGGCACTTTGTTTTTGCCAAAGGGATGACTATACACTTTTGGCATTTAGCTTGAGGCCATGGCTCTGGCACCAGTTGTCTGTTTCTATGAGGACCTTTTGGAGGATGCTTGTGTCGGCTGGAGAGTCGATTATGGCGCCCAGTTTGCAGTCATCTGTGAACTTGGTCAGCCACAGTACTTCCGTGTTGGCCTGTACCTCCGAGAAATATATACCGAACAAGAGAGGTCCCAGGACTGAGCCTTGTGGGACACCACTTGTAACTGGTTTGGAGTCTGACATGACTCCAGCAATTCTAACCATGTGGGTTCTGTCCTTGAGCCAGTTTGCAATCCATCTAGTGACATAGGGGTTTATATTTAAGCTGGTGAGCTTATCTATAATGCCCGAGTGGGGTATTGTATTGAAGGCTTTTGAGAGGTCCAGGTAGGCTGTGTGGACCACCTTCCCCTCATCAATGGCCTTGGTGACTGTTTCAAAGAAATCAACCAGGTTTAAGAGGCATGATCTGCCCTTAACAAAGCCGAACTGGGTAGAATCCAGTGTCTGTAGGTCCCCAATATCTTTATTTATGAGGTCCATGATGATCCTTTCCATAGCTTTGCAGACCAAGCTAGTCAGGCTTATGGGGCGATAGTTTCCAGGATCCATTGAGGCACCACCTTTATGGAGAGGGACCACTGTTGCTGTACACCACTCTTTGGGTACATATCCTGTAGTAAGGCTGAGATTGAACAGTAGTTTTATGTTTGGGTTTAGCTCTTCTTGGAGTTCATGTAGGACGCAGCCCGGGACACCGTCTGGTGCCATTGATGCTGTGTTTTTTGCTTTGGAGAGGGCGGCTCTTACCTGAGCATCTGAGATGTCAGGGGGGCAGCACTCTGCTGGGATAGATATTCGCCCTTTTGGTGGGGAGGGGAGAAGTTTGCGCTGAACCTGTCAGCTAGGATGTTGGCAATGTCTGTGGGTTCAGTGTATTTTTTGTCATTTTGGACTAATTCTGAGCATATCTGGGAATTACCACCCAGGTTCCTAACATAACTAAAGAAAGCCTTGTGATTATCCTTAGTGTCCTGTGCAATATTTCTCTCGAAGCTGGCCTTAGACAATTTTATGAGTGCCTAATACTGATCAGTGATGCCTTCCCTTTTTGGGATTTTGCTCTATCTTTTAGTAGCTTCCTCCTTCTATCGTATAGTTTGTTTATGGCTGGGGTCCACCAGACAGAACGTCTGCCTTTGGAGGATTGGATCTTGGTTTTATTTGGGATCGCATGATCCATGCATTCCTGAAGGTGTTCATAGAATGCGTTTATAAAGGATTCTGCGGTCTGGGCCATATTTTCCACAGGCCCAGGGGCTTTGAAGGATTCCACTCGGTTTTGAGGAGTGTGAAATTTGCTTTAGAGAAGTTTTTCACTGTGGTTTTCTGAGCAGGGGGTGGGGTTGGGATGTGAATATCCAGTCAGATTAGTTTATGGTCTGATCTTACCAGTGAGGGATACCCTTCTGGTCTGAATCTTTTGACGTTTCACTATAATATGTCTCTTTAACTCTAATTGGTATTTATGCAAATAATTTAATTGTATAATTGGTGTTTTGTATAATATATAAGCAGCTAAGAAATTGATGGTTTTATTCCTTTGAAGGCACTCAGCTGAGGTACCGGAATAAAATTTGCTGCTTCCAGTTTCGTTTGTTTTTTTTCATTCAACTTTTGCTTGGTTTTTGTGCTGGAGCATAGAGTCCCCATGTTGGTGATGATCAGGTCCAGTATGTTTTCCCCTCTTGTGGGAGTGGTAACAAGTTGTTCCATAGCATTTGAGTTTATAAATTCTAGGAACCTTTGGGCTAGGGTGTTGGAGCTAGAGTAATGCTCCCAGTCTATGTTTGGGTAGTTGAAGTCACCCAATATAATGGTGTTTGGAGAGACCTTCATATTTTCCAGTGTTCTCAGGAAGGCCAAGTGGGGTTCCTGGGTTTGGGAGGGTGGTCTGTAGCAGGCTATAAACTGGAAGGCAGTTTTACCCACTGTTATTTGCACATGGATAGTCTCTGATGCTTCGTGCTTTGCCACCAACCTGGAGGTGTGAGTATCTTTGATGAATATCGATACTCCCCCTCCTTTTGTGGTTCGGTCCAATTTTTGGGGCCAAAAAGCATGGTATGTGGTATAACCTGGTAGTGCTGGGGTGCTCTCGGGAGCCCTGAACCAGGTTTCTGTTACTGCACAGATATCGATGTTCTCCATGCTAAGGAGAGTTTCAAGTGCATGCATCTTGAGGTTTAGACTTCTGGCATTGAGTAGCATTACTCTTAGTTTCTTATCCCTTGTGATACCTATGGAGGTGGGTTTGTCTTTTGAGCCTTGCCTAAAAAAGGCACTATGGGGGTAGCAAGAGCCTTTGCCAATATCCAAAAGCCCAGGGGTGAGAGGTGCAAGCCGTCCCTAGCGAAGCATCGTGGCTTGTCGAGCATATCATCCCAAGCTGACAGGCATTGGATCCCCTTTGAATGACACCAGTACTTAAGCCAATTGTTGAAATTGATCATCTTGTCTTCATATTGTGGCATCATTCTTGGTGAGGGTAAGATGCTACTCAAGGTCAGGGTCATACCGGCCTGGGCTACATGCTCAGAGAGCTCCTTTATGTCTCTTTTCATGTAGTCCAGGGAGGTATGTCTCAGGTCATTCACACCAGCATGGACAATGACTGAGTCATATTTGTACTTGCCTTGGAGTGACCCGAGTGCTTGTGTTATGTGGCGGATCCTAGCGCCCGAAAGGCTGCTCACCGTGACCCTTTCCTTGTTCAGCCTGGTGAGCGGGACGTCAGTGTGCCTGACGATAGAGTCACCTATTACAAGTGTATCAGGTGTGTTGTTTAGTCTTAAGGGCTGTGACTGTTCGGCACACTGGCTTTGTGAGATATGTGTTGCACGTGTTTTGTTTTGGGGTAGCGGTTGCTTGGGTGTCTGCTTTGGAGGTCTCTGCTGCTTAGGCAGATCTTTATTTAGAGTCTCCGAGTATGTTTTTGTGTGATTATGTGTTTGGTTTGCTGTCGTGGTAGGTCTATGTGAGACTGGAATTGTAGTGAGTGTGGTTTCCTTCTCCTCTTGACTGGTTATGCCAATACTGAGTTGAGAGAGCTTAGCCTCCAGTTTGGCTATATGGTTGCATCTCTCACATGTGTTGGAATTTGTTGGGAGGAGGAGAGGGTTGTCTGTGTACATGAGGCAGTTGTAACATTGCCTCAAGATTCCCAGATTCACCAGATGGACCGGAGAGGAGACTGACAACTGACCTTTGGACATGCTAGAATAATATTGGGAATTCCTTAATAATCGACTGATTGTCTCCCTCAAATATTTAAGTCTCAGCTGGTAACTGCAGATTGCTAAGGAGGGACAATGGGACACAGTGCAACAGAGGTACTTAACCTTATATGTGCAGACTCATTGTAAACACACAAATCACATGAGAAGTGCCCTTTTAAAAACAAACAGTGGTTCCCGATTATAAAATAAAACTAGCATTTAACATTAGCAGTGCCCAACAGCAGTGGGTCTTGCTGGTTTTGCTGCTGTGCACTTGTGAGTAGAACAGTAGCAGATGAATTAACCTCAAGCTTCAGGGTGCCCCATGCGGACAACTGCCACTGTGATACCTTGTATGCATAATTTTTAAAATACAGCAGTCTTACACAGGGAAGTAAAAATGTACTTAGTTTTATAAAAGAGTAGGTGCCACACTTCCCAAGTAACTCTGACAACATTTGTTCGTCAGGAGAAGGGCTTGGAAATGAACCATTTCTCCTGCTCCGAATGTGGTTGCGATAATAAGCAAGTACCATTTAGTCTTATGAAATTAAATCCATGATTACCAATGGTTTCATACCTTAAAGTTATTGTGAAGTTGCTACTACATTACTACTCATTCTCCATATTATTTTTTTCTGCGCTAGTAAACTTAGCAACATTTGCTGTACTTTGATGCCTACTACACTAAGGAAATTTTTCACTTCCATCATTTACCATATGATAGAATTCTGCTCTGTCAGTATAAGCTGACCAGTCATCTGAGTGGCAACAAACGCATAAATATTTCCACTATGATCTGCCATCTTTGTTTACATTAACTTGCTAGCACTTGCAGCATATCTGCAGGCCAGGTCTTTATAGTATGCCCAGTTTCTCTGTAGTAATTTATTTATATAATAATTTACCCCATCTCTTTGTTAAGCAACACTTACTACATTTTATGTTTATATAAATCACTAATTCACTAATTAATCCTTTCTGTTAAACAAAATAAAATCAACATGTACTGCATTTAGGTAAAAAAATCACAATAAAAGTTTGTATAATTTACACTTGAAAGTCTTGTGATATATAAAAAAAACTTACTCAGGAGAGTTCCTGTCATGTTTGGAGTTGATATTTATTTAGCAGTTAAAGTTAATTAAGTTAGATGAGTATGAAAGCATTGTTAAATTTAATTTTGATGAGCATATCAATATCAAAAATGTTGCCCCAAATGAATGAAGAGGGGACATGAGTTGCAAAGTGGAGACAAGAGCATGAAGCAGGCCTTGGCTCACTAAAAAGTAGTTGAGAATAAAAATGCCCCAAGGCACTGGACAAAAGATAAGGGGGTTTCATTATATCTTGTAATGCATTAGTTAAGGCAAGTTTTGACAATGACACCATTCTACTATTAAATCTGAGCTGTTGTGAATGAGAAATAAAACTATTGAGAACTACAGTTAAATGGTGGATATTAAACAGCAATAAATTCATTGGAAAATATGGCATACTGACATAATTTGAAGTTAGGCAGAAGATACTGACAGTTTAGAATTTGTGATAAAACAAGACGGCACAATCGACCAGCTTTACCCAAAAGACAAACAGGATTAAGAAGGCATATGGATAACCATTGACTATGACTGAAAGGTGGATGGGGAACCCAATGTAATATTGGGACAATTTGTTTCTTTGTACAAAAAGAAGCAAGTGTTATGGTAGATGTGGCAATCTTATAAAATTATATTATCACAGAAAGTTACCTTGCTAGTGCAGGTCATGCTTTTGATGAGACAGGTTCTTAAAGGAATATTTTCCGGCATACACTATTAAGAATAAACTGGTATTCCCTGTGGTTTCTTTTTATCTGAAATGCAAATGTTTGCTAGAGCAAAATCAGTAAGGATGTGGCTTGCATCTGTTATACGTGGAAAGAAAATTTAAGAGACAGTGGTTTGATTACTTGTAAAAGCACAGTTCCCATAACAATGTCATAATTACCTTGCTTGATATGTTGAAAGTTTGTGGAGGACATTATTTTTTCATTTGTTCTTGTTATTTTTAGACTGTTGTAGGTCAGTTCCTCTTCCACACTAACTGATTGCAGTTAGTTATTGAAAAGGATTTATCAGTGTCTATAGGTGAAATGTAAGGGGTTACAATTACAGCATTAATTCACAGAGTGACTCATCTACATGAGGTACTGGATTTTAATATGACATGCGTTTTTGCAAAGCATGTAGAAAAGATATCTAAGATGCAAAACAATTGTTTTATCACTTAGAAATGCATGAACCTAACCTTTGCGAAGAAAAAAGGGCATTCAGTGCAACAGTAGAATAATGGTTTAATTGTGTGTGTGTGTGTGTGTGTGTGTGTGTGTGTGTGTGTGTGTGTGTGTGTGTGTGTGTGTGTGTGTGTGTGTGTGTGTGTGTGTGTGTGTGTGTGTGTGTGTGTGTGTGTGTGTGTGTGTGTGTGTGTGTGTGTGTGTGTGTGTGTGTCTGTGTGTGTGTGAGTATGTGTGTGTGTCTGTGTGTGTGTCTGTGTGTGTATGTGTGTGTGTGTGTGTGTGTGTGTGTGTGTGTGTGTGTGTGTGTGTGTGTGTGTGTGTGTGTGTGTGTGTGTGTGTGTGTGCAGCGTGTGCGATGTAAGTGTGTGTGTGTGTGTGTGTGTGTGTGTGTGAGTGTGAGTTTGTGTGTGTGTGTGTGTGTGTGTGTGTGTATAATATATATAGTTATAGATATAGATATGAATATATATATATATATATATATATATATATATATATATATATATATAGAATTGCTAACTGAATGAGGAACATTGTTTTGTTTTGTTATGGTTATTTACAGAAATGTGGCATGTTATCTTTATTTCCTTTACTAATTATAGTCACGAATATGAAAGGGAGAAAGAAAAAGAATGTCAAAACAGTATTTATATACTTTTTCATTGTTTTGTTTTTATGTCACAGAGATTCTTGTGTGAGTTTCTCTCAGTCCTAGATAAGAGTCAGGTATACGAAGGAGTTTACTCAAGATGTCATTATCAGAATATCTGATACAGAGTACCTGCAGGTTATAATATTAACTTGCAGTATGTATTATTTGAAGATTGATGGTTAGTGTTTTGATTAATTATTTTATAGTAATAATAAGAAAATGATTCTTGTGGGGTGCAAATCACTATTGAAAACAGGCGACCAGCTATTGTACGTATATGTTACATATATCTTAATCTTTGAATTTTTTTTTCCGGTTTAATTTGATGTAGCGCTACAAAAATATCGAACATTTTAGTAGATATATAAATATATATGTATTTATGTGTGTGTGTGTGTGTGTGTGTGTGTGTGTGTGTGTGTGTGTGTGTGTGTGTGTGTGTGTGTGTGGGTATATATATATATATATATATATATATATATATATATATATATATATATATCTATAGAGAGAGAGAGAGAGATGTACTTTGTTTGAAAATACGTTACATCGAACAAAGTAGATGCCCACTTCAGCAAAAGTGCATTTCAACAAAAATGCATTTTCGCTGAAGCCTAGTCGCTGGACTGGCTGACTGAAAAACACACACAGAAAACATGTTTTCCAGGGGGGCAAGTCCCCCTGCGCCCCCTATGTGGGGGGGGTGCCATGTGCGGGGGCCACCCAACCCCCCCCACACTTAAATATACCAACGCCAAGATCGCACTACAGTGTGGAAAAGGGAATATTCCCATTCCACTCTGTATTGTGATCTCTGTACTTCGTTTCCGAAGTTTTGGTACTTTGAACAACTGGTCTCGACCAAGTGGGTTTCGAAGTACTGAAACTTTGTACAAACGAAGTAGACTCATATAGATATATATATATATATATATATATATATATATATATATATACACATATATAATATACTAATGTGAGAAAGGCAAAGGAGTGACTTCAAAAAAGTGAAAGCACAAATGTCTGACTCACAAAATGAGAGAATCAGAACACTTTCGCAACTTTTCTTCCACTATCAGTAAACAACAGCTACAGAAGAAAGATCAAATAACGTTTGAATAGTGGAGCTGGTAGGGAAAGAGTTTTTAGTAGTGTAATCTGTACAGTTAGGGTTACGGACAAGGTCAGAAGCAGAGTTAGTGTCAGCGCACACATGAGTAATGTGGTGCAAGGCCATCCTACACATTATATTACAAACCCCCTTCCACTTACAATACCGCTAATTAAAGCAAATGGAGACAGAATACCCACAACACCAGTAGGGCACAACAGGAAATGTATCCTCTTACCTAACCCTATTCCTAAACCCATCAACACTCACACATACACACTATTTATTATCATGCATGCTTGCACATTTTCAAAACCACCACCTTCCCAGTCAAGTATTCCTATTCTTACACACTCCTGCATACCTACACTATATAATACCCGAATTCTGCCAAATGTGGTTCTCATAAATATGCAATCTATCATTTGACTATTGCTCAGATATGTATTTTCTTCCAAATAAATGGTAACTGTACATATACATATATTTATCTATATATGGGTGCACCAGAAAATATCGACTGTGGGTAAGGTCAACAGCTGTCTGGTCAACTGTAGAAGGTCGACTAGGCAGTTGATCGACAGGAGTGCAAGATCAGCAATCCCCAGGTAGGGGAATACTATCTTTCCCTAGAGATACTGTGATCCTGGAGTTATTATACATAATTAAAAGGGTATGGCAGCAGGGGTGCTTGCCACCTTGCAAAAAACATGTTGTACTTTTTTTTTTTTTTTTTTTTTAAGGATGAAATTGTAGGCACTGAGGCTGTTTTTAGGCACATGCATAGAGCGACATCAACTTCTGGGTTTTCAGCCATATGTGGTCGATGTTATTTCAGTCAACTATGGCTGTTTTGATTATTTTCTGATACAGCCATATACATGATTCCCATTCAAAATGTTGATATGCCATAAGAATTTAACTCAGACTGAAAAGGCAACTCATGCATTTCAGATTGACAGTCCACAGGAAAAGGAAATATGGGGATTGTACAATCTCAGAGTTAATGCATATAATTAGCATGGGGTGTGGGGGGCACAGGGCACACCTGCATTTTATTTCCCCATAAAAATGATGTTACTGTGATAGGTTTCCTATCACTGTTGCACACCAGGCTCATACAGCTTTGTGTGCCATGAGACATAGTCGAGGTTAAGTGTTTTGACATTGTGTATGTTTGCCTGTATGAAAGGTCAATATTTCTGTGTTAGTGTTTGAAAGTGGAACCATTTTTTGTATTTATATACAAATAAATATATATATATATATATATATATATATATATATATATATATATATATATATATATATACACACACACACACACACACACACACACACACACACACACACACACGTATTGGGAGAGAGAATGACAGAAAGGTACGGACAGCTACATAGATAACTGACCAGGTGCATATGGATACTTGAGGTAGTTTGCTCTTGTGTGTAAACATGTTGTGTATGTAGTCTTTGAAAAAAAAATGGCAATTTTGTTTCCCTCAGAGCATGTGGTGTACATCATGGTGGATAGTTACAAGCTTAGATTCAAAGGCTTATATATCTAAAAATGCAGTAAAATGCATATATTGAAAGTTTGTTTATGCAAGATATTATGTTTGAACTGTTTATGTGGGATAATGTCTAGGTCAGTTTAAAAGGAAAGGGTTTCACCTTGGTTTTAATAGTTCAGTTGTGGCACTTTTCCTCAAGTATTAAAGCACTAAACAATGTTGATATGAAATAATTTATTGATTGTGTGACATCACACAGTCAATGTCTGTATTCGGAATGCTAATGTGAAGTTAATTCTAAGTTAGCAATGTGCCTTATGGTTGGCATTCCTTAAATGTGTTTGGGGGGGGTGACATGACCATGAGGGTAGTGCAGAGTGACCGCATATTGACCACATACTGTCTCTGAAGAACTAGAGATTTAGAATAACTGAACTGAGAAATCCATTGTTAATTGCTGCAGCAGCGACTTAGTGGGTGATTTAGAAGAAGAAATAGAATGCTATGTACAAAAGTTGCATCATTTTCAGAAAAAATGTTTATGGTACAGTGTCAGTTGTGCCACAGGTAGCACACTCACCTTTGATGCCAGAAGATCAAAAGATTGTAAGTTCTATTCTCACACAAGATAATTGGATTCATTTTCCAGTTCTGACACTGCAGTGTAGCAGAAGGGAGGGGAGTGCTGCACTCCTGAGTCTGTCGTCATTTAGATTAAATGTTAAACTGAGGCTCTATTTGACTTGGTGATAGCCCAGGTGGATGTAAAAGATCCCAGAGCACATAATGAAAAGATTGGAGGAATAACCCTTATGTCCAGGCCATGTTTCCCCTAGTTAATTTAAAATATCTAGCCTTAACTTGGGTCTTACCTGAAAAGATGCCATTGACCTAGTGGGACTAACCATGTTCAATGAAGGGTAAATAAAATAAATAGTGAATATGATGTTAGAGTATATGTCTGTGCTGTGAGATTTTTTTGTATTAAATGAGTGAATAGACAGGTGCCCTCCATGTCGATGCTGCAGCTGGAGTCCTTTACATTTATACTAAAGTTGATATTTATTTTTTTCTGTTGTACTGCAGAGTCCAAACTCCTGTGAAAATTTGTTGTATGAATGTTTTTGCCTGGGATCATTTAAGCTGAAAGGGGGATATCTTTTCCAATGGGAGGAATGAATCGAGAATATTTAATATGGTGCGCTACAGACCAAGATTTCTTGAAACTGATTAGTGGTCCATCTATTTATCCTGTGTGATACTGGAATGCTTAATAACACCATAAGATGTGTATTGATATTATTTAAGAGGGACAGGCAGGCTAGGATGTTCCCTGCATAGAGCTGTTAGAAGGCAAAATGACAGGAATTGGCATGTCTGTAGGCTTGTTAATACAGATTTCACTCCTAAGACGATAATGCTTTGACATGCCCTGATGGCACAGAGGTAAAAATATGAGTTTATTGGGAATGTATCAGGTAGTAAATTGTGTTAGTATGTCCTGTGTTACTGGTGTGAGGGACTACCACTGTATAAGCCCTGTTTGATATATTGTAGAATATGGAAGACGATGTTGGCAGACTGTTAACATTTCATTGTTCCAAAGCTAAGCTAAGAACGGCACTTATTTGGCAGTGGCCACTTTGTTATCATTTGGGATACTGGATTATTCTATTGGATTCATCTCACAATTTATTTAAGGAGAGGATAAATCAGTTATTCTTTGTGGTGAGTATATACTGAGCCATCATTTAACCTGCCTGAATGGAGATAGCTTTATTATAAGGGTTTTTGTACCAAGACGACTTCACTCTGCAGTCCATAAACACTTATTTATAGCAGTAATGTAACTCTCCTGTATTCGTTTTAAAAGTTAATGTTTAAATGCATATGGTGGAAGAAAAGATGTTTAGCTTATATCGTTTGTTTTCCTCTCAATAAAAGATTTCACTTATAAAGTATAAAGTGAAATGTTGTGTCACCAAGTAGTATTTCCTAAACATTGTTGACATTAACAACGTTCATGGTAGATAACAATGGTTGGATGTAAAGAAGTTATGAACAACCCAAATGAGAATGTCGCACATGCAAAGGTTTAAAGAAATGTTGACGATATGTTTAGACTAGTCTGTATTTAACTTTGTATATGTAACATAGTTTTCATTTTGAGTATTTGAGGTGTATATTTTTTTTATAATAGATGCATCGGGTCCCTATCAGTTTATCAAATGCACTATTTACTGAACACCTCTTTGCTGAACTCTGTTAAGCGAAATCTTATTCTGTCGAGCGATCGTTTCAGTGAAGTTTTTCACAGGGGGGGAAACAGTGGGCCATCATAGTACGATCTTGGAGTTGGTATATTTAGTTATGGGGGTGTGGTGGGCACAGCCCTCCACCAGAGTCAATTTTAAATAGCACTGTTTTTGTTGTGGTCTCTGGGTTGTCCAATGGTTTTTATCTGTGTAATTATTGTGCATGTTTTATAGCAATGGAATAACTTGGGACTATATATGCTCATACACCTTCATTTAATGACCTGCTTTCCTTTAGGTGCAGTACAAGAAAGGGGTTTTATTGCTTTAATGTGAGGAAATAATACAACAGTATCCTCAGGCAGTAAATACTACAACTGCTGCTGTGTTGTTTCCTCCGTCTCATTGCTACCTGCACTTATTCTCATATAGTTTTCTTCCAGACAGTTTACTCTACCCTTCCTTCTCTTTCATCCCCTACATATTTTGTCGTCTTATACCACCTTTAGTATGTATACTTATCTATGCCACGTTATAACATACTCTAATGTTTCCACTTAACATTTATATGTGTGTGTGTGTGTGTGTGTGTGTGTGTGTGTGTGTGTGTGTGTGTGTGTGTGTGTGTGTGTGTGTGTGTGTGTGTGTGTGTGTGTGTGTGTGTGTGTGTGTGTGTGTGTGTGTGTGTGTGTGTGTGTGTGTGTGTGTGTGTGTGTGTGTGTGTACATGTGTGTATGCATCCGGCAACAGACTGGTGTCCTTCCCAGTATTAACTTGACTGTCATGTGCCAAGATAGGAGCTGATTCCCCAAAACCATGAACTGAATACTGCAGGTAACCAGAGAATGAATTAATTAAAAAATAAAATAAAACAAAAGAGGAAAGTGAGGTTTTGTAGGCAGATTATGTGTTTAGGTAGTCAACAGTTTAAAACCTTGGCAAAGAGATGTATGGGTCAGTTGCTGCTGGAAGAAAACAAAAAACTGTGCCTTCTTCATAATATTAAAGATTAAGTTAAAGTACAACAGTGTAACATAATGTTGGTGGAAATATACCACTGAGACTCTCACCAATGTGTTTTGTGAGTGTCACACAAAAACAAAACACTAGGTGACAAATAGGCAAGTCCTGCATCAAGAATATACTACATCGGTGACTCGAAAAAAAAGAGACTAGTGTTAGTGCCCCTTCGAATCCTTAACTTAGAAACAGAGTCTCTGATGTGATAAATATTATAGGAAAGACAGTCAAAGAATTAATTAAAGAAAAGAGGCTGCAGAGATTCTTTGCTCCGAAATGTGTCAGATAACACAGCAGACAAGAAATAAGCCTAATGCTGTAAAGCAGAATTCATTGCTTTTTCTACACTGTATTACAGTGATAAGATTTGCCGTCAGTGCTGACACAGCCAGTTGTTACATCGATTACAAATTCAGCTGGACAAGGCTAGCAGGGTCATTATATGCAGTAATGGGAACAACTTCATCCCAAATCCCATTTGCAAGGCTGTACCTTAGCTCTGCCTTATCTACTAAGAGAGACTGTCATCATTCAAAAGCAGTGATGCGTGAGCGTGTAAATAATACAGAACCTGCTGACTGGGAAAAAGAACTTTCAACCACGGAAAAACTGCATGCATGGTATACTGCAGAAAAAAATGACAAGGAAATGGGAGGCACGCAATTGCCAAAGGGTGTTAGTTAAAAAAAGAAAATAGATTTATGCAGTGTCTTAACAAAACACTTTACTAACAATACACAGTGCATTCATCTTCTGGCATAAGCTGTAAAGATGTGATCCTGTTACAGGGTTACTGACGGCTGGGGATACAGTGATTCTGAAATGATATTGGGTACAGGACATTAACGGCTTGGTCAAGGCCACCGAGTGTTTAAGAGAACACTGAGATGTGAATCCGGTACTCCCAACAGTAGAGATGTTACACTGCAGGGCTCTAGTGTTCGATACCCAACCACTCTATCACGATCCAACCTTGAGACAGTAGGTAGACTCATTTATTTTTGCAGTATAGGGAGGTAAAAATGTGCTGCAAATGATACTTTTAGGAAGTATGGAATTGTATTGCTTACAAAACTCATTGGCAGATCTTAGAATTGTTAACTTTAGTTGTCAGTGTAGGACTGAACAAAGGTTTTAGTCTTTTTAGAAGCAGTATTTCATCCAAATCAAGCAACAACCTATTTCATTCTCCTGCTATTTTTAGAGGTACTTATTTTGAACATATTTAATAAAAATATCATGACTATTGGTATTCAGATACAGTCTTGGGTCTATAAGACACTGTGTTATATCACCCCCACTAACAATTCAAAACTATCCCAGTAAGCAAATTCAAATAAATAAAATGTTTCCAGATTTAAACAACTTGAAAACATTTCAGCCGTGTAGTGTTCAGTCTGTTTTTGATCTGATGAGTGAAATTATTGCAACATGTTGGGCCACATTCCAAAAGAGTTGCTCTCAATGTAAGTGACTTACTTCATTGAAAGGCCTACCTAAGAACAAGCTTACTATGAAGACCAGATTCCAAAACACCCACTCTCAGTGTAAGTGGTCACTTACACTGAGAACAAATCTTTTGGCAACTATATCTGGACAAGTGTTTCTGTGCAAACAGTTACATGTTTGAAAGCTGACTTCTTTGGAGTTGTCTTGAATCCACCATGACATCAGATTAGGGTTTGTGAAATTGAAAAACCCCACAGATAATGTGGGTCGGTTAACCCAGTCCTGCTGAGATGAGATTTCAGCAACAGTGAAGGAAGAACCCCACAGTACTTTATTTAATTTTGCTGGTCTGATGTTTTTCAACATTAAGGGTTTAATAATTACATATCTGTTGCTTATTTCGTTGACAATATCATCTACCCACACAAATTGCTTAGCATTATGATTCCTCATCTAAACACAGGACTTTCTTTAGTTGTAGGTGCTAATAGTGGAAAATGATATACTCACTTATGTGTAGGTAAGTGAGTGTGCAGTTTTTTAATAGGAGGTTTGACATAAGTATGGGGATAAAAGTACATAAAGGAGTTTTCTGGCTGCATTATTGTTTATGATAGCATGCCTGCCCACAAATACATATCAAGGACTAAACCACTAAGTGACCACTACTCACATCTTCTACATCTCTCTTAATTTTGTTATCCTGCATTTGAAAGTACAGTATCTGTGTTTTTTATCCCTTATCATTTTTGTTATAATATTATTTGAGGCCTGCCATACATAGGGTATTAAATCTGACTACACACCTGAATGTTAAGTTATTCAGGGTATGTCACTGAACAGCGAGCATATTTAGGTCCACTGTCAGGTCCAGCTCCCACGTCTGTGCTGCTCTAGTACCTTATCTTACAACTGCTTCAAGGCAAGCCCCAAAAATAGCCTCTGTGCAAAATTTAGTGCAAGTTACTCGCTTCCAGATAATACACAATTAATTAATTCTATTTAATTTTTATTTATTTAACTTACTTACTTGCTTGCTTTGACTGGGATACTGCAACTGACCTCACAAAGCCCTTTTCAACAGAGGCCCAGGAAGGAAAGCTGTCCATTTAAAACTGAGAATGACAAACAAAGGAAATCATCAGTTACTATGAACATGAGACTACAGATGTTTAGAACATCCTGATAGGCTGATAACCCAATATGCATATCCCTGCGTAATATGTTTTTGTTACTGTCACAATATGTAAGCAATGCTGTTATATCCATGTAATAACAACAGGCAGCTTATTATATGTAATGGGCATCAGCCTCCTTTTCTTGAATGGGCGTGCCTTCGTTGAAGGGTGGGCGTCGGGCTGGCAACTCGACACCATAAAAAACAACTGCCAATCATTAGTGGACCAGAGTTCCGTTGTGGCGACTCCTAACCGGGAAAAGCCAAAAGATAAAAAACAACTTTGCTAACTGAGATGATTATAAATTTTCTTACTGATCTCTTTGCTAGCAGGTCTTCTGGTAATTATCAGATTGTTTTTCAGAAGAAAAAGTTTGAGATTCCACTGCAAAACTGTTGCTCCATCACTAAGTTAATTAACATTTGCTACAGCAACATGCAAACCTCTTACTTTAGGAATCTAATTTTAACATGGACAAGGATAGACCATCACACCTGTTTGTATCTACAACTTTTTAAGTGGACCCCTGGTATTCAAAAAGGCAAAATCATGAACTTTGTCCCATTTGACCCCATCATTAAGTCCCTCCAGAGAATCACATACATCATGGGCAGGCAACACATCAGACAATATTAACATGGGAGCTTAATTGCCAGAAACCTTTTTCAAATTCTACAAACTCCTCCTCCACTGTTTCTGTCTCCTCCCAGTCAGGTCATTTGTCCTTGGAGGGCAAAGACATCAAGTTCCCTTCCCCGTACACCCCTTCCACTAAAGGTAAGGATGTGCCCCTTTCCCATCTTAGTTGTGGAAGCAACTATAGTTTGAATAAATATTCAGACTTACTGAGACCCAAATGTAGACTCACAGTCCCAAATTAATAAAATAACATTTTTTTTTATTGGTTCATAGGTTCATAGGAGGTTAATAGGCTAATGGCCCTAGGTACCTTACAAACCTAGACAAGTTCAGCCCTTGTTCCCATAAGGGTCTAGAGATATGGTCTATGTTATAAGCAGATCTAAATCAGCACCAACTGACCCTATCCAAGAGGGACACAGGTGAAACCCCTGTGGTGAATTTGCAGTTTCCCATCCAATCGTACAAATTACACTTAAAAAAGATTAACAATGGGCTCTTTCTAACCTATAATAGAAGTTTATTCCAGAGGAAGGCAACCTCTGGGAGACATATCTGTCTGTCCATCAGGTCCTGTTGATGTCACTTGCTAGGTCAGGGTCCCTAGACCGAATGAATTGTGTACCATTTGACTTACAAATGTGCATCATTTTCATTATAAACTAATCTACTGCAATTGTCTGCCTTACAGGGCCTGTTAAATAACTTTTTTACTGCCTCACTTTTTGTAAAGTTTTTTAGCTAGTTTCACTGTGTGAAATGTATTAACTGGAAATTTTCTCCATTTGTTAAGCATCTGTTTGTTCTGATTTTCCTGTGAAGGACTGTATCATATGACTGATTTGTTTGCAGGTAAAAGCATTCTCTATAGTCTTGTTTCATCTTTTTCTGGTTAAACTGTAATTTAGTGTCTCACTGCTGTTTTTTCTGCTGTGATAAGCATTTCTGTAGTGATTTCTGCCTAAAATAGTGTAGCTAGTAGCTGTAGTATTGTTGTCTTGTTCTTAAACTTGGTGGCTTTGCAGTTGCCCGCCCCTACTGTAAATTTGATTTGGGACACTCCCCCCAGTCCAGTCTCATTAGCTCATTCTACTTAATACAGAAAGAACATTCAAAAAGGCCAACCCCCTTAGTTTCTCAACATTGAATTATCTTCTGTTCCTCCTTTCTCCCTTTACACTCTACAAAAGAAAACACTTTATTCGGCTGCTTTTACAGTATTTGTGTTTCCTCCTCCTACTCTATTACTTCATTTTGCTTTTTCTGCTACTTGTTCTCTAAAGTGTTTACTTGCATCTTCTCTGCTGCATTTATTACTGCTTGTTTTTAGCCTGTTTAAGTTTTAACTGTTATTCTAAGCCTCTTAGTTATGGTTTAAGCACTTGGGCTGTAGGCCTACCCCTTAGCTCTCCCTGGCCTCTCTTCCTCAGACTCTGACAAATATGGATGGATAATTTCCTACAGTTTCTCCTGCCAGCCTGGTTGATATTGGCATCCTGAGGCAGTGTAGCAACTGCCTCATGTACATGGACAACCATCTACTACTACCACCTAGGAACACAATTTGTGAGAGGTGCAATTACATTAAGAACCTAGAGTCTATGGTCTCTCCCTCACATGCCAGTATATCTGGCACTGAGAAGGTTATCAACACAATCACTATACCTCAAACACCACCCACAACTACACAACACACACCCACATATATGGAGGATCTTAACAAAAACACACCCAAACAAAGGAGACCTCAGAGGCAAAAAGACACACAAACTCCACACCCCTCCACACCACATACTGCGCATAGTCCACACACCTGTGTCTCACAACCACAAAGACCTAAACATAAACCCAACTTATTAGTCATAGGAGATGCCATTGTGAGACACACAGATGTACCTCTCACCAGGCTGGATAAGGGAAAAGTCACAGTTAGTTGTCTGTCAGGTGCCAGAATCTGCCATATCACACATGCACTTGAGTTTCTCAACAACATAGGTTCATAGGTTCATAGGTTGGTACTAGGCTATCGGCCCTAGGCCTATACAAGCCTAGCAATAACAATTCCCTGGCTATTTCTTCCCACACTATTTACTTCCCTGGATCCCTGTCTAGCAGGGCAACTGACGTGATCCCCGGGGTGAATTTCCTTTCTCCCATCCAATCGTCAAGGTTCCTTTTGAAGAGGGCCAAAGAGGCGCTCTGCTTGACATGTATGGGCAGTCTATTCCAGAGTCTGGGGAGTCTCTGGGTCAGGAACCTATCCCTCCAGCATGTTTTATTTATTGTGATGACAAGGTTTAGATCCCTGGAGCATGTGGCTCTGAGGGATTGGGATTTCTTTAAGTGTAGCATTTCCAACAGCTCTGGGTTTGACATGGCCTTGTATGTTAAGCAGAGATCGCCTCTGAGTAGACGATATACGACAGAGTATAGCTGGTGTTTTTTAAGGTGGTTAGCATAGGGCATCTGCTTTAGGCCTGTGATTCTTTTAGTGATGTATTTCTGCAGCCTTTCCAGTTGTTGCAGATGTCTTGAGAGGTACATACCAAATGGGGCATTGTATTCTATAATGGGACTAATGAGGGATGAGTACAGAGGGACAATGACCTCCTTTTTTCTGGATGAAAATCCCTTAGTGATGAGGTGTGACACACAGAAGGATTTCCTGACTGTTGTGGCAATGTGGTTATTGAAGGTGAGACCACTGTCCACCTGTGTCCCTAAGTCTTTTATCACACTTTCAGTGTTTAGTGTACTGCCACCTATGTGGTAATTCATGGGTACATGTTTTTTTTTCCCAAAGGGGATAACTATACATTTCTTGGCATTGAGCTCGAGTCCATGGCTCTGGCACCAAGCATCTGTTTCTGTAAGGCCCTTTTGTAGAGTATCCACATCATTTGGGGATTCAGTAATGGCTCCCAGTTTGCAGTCATCTGCAAACTTTGTTAGCCAGAGTCCTTTAGTGTTGGCCTGTACTTCAGAGAAGTAGATGCCAAACAAGAGCGGTCCCAGGACTGAACTCTGAGGTACTCCACTTGTCACTTGTCTGGAGCTGGATTTGGAGTCGGCTACTTTTACAGTGTGGGTTCTGTCAGTAAGCCAGTTGGCAACCCATCGAGTGATGTAGTGATTAATGCCCAGCTTAGTAAGTCTATCTATGATTCCAGAGTGGGGGGGGTGGTGTCAAAGGCCTTGGCGAGGTCCATATAGGCTATGTGGACTGCCTTACCCTCATCCATGGCTTTGGAGACTGATTCGAAGAAGTCAATCAGGTTCAGGAGACAAGATTGGTCATTTACGAATCCCAAACTGGGTGGGGTCCAGTGTTTGAAGGTTACCAATGTCTTTGTTTATAAGTTCCATAATATTACGTTCCATGGCCTTGCAGATCAGGCTCATCAGACTGATGGGGTGGTATTTCCCGTGATCCAAGGTGGATCCCCCCTTGTGGAGTAATAACTGTAGCTGTGCGCCACTCAATGGGCACAAAGCCTGACGTGAGGCTATGATTAAACAGGTACTGTTATGACTGTGTCATAGTCCATGTTGTGGTGAATGACTTCAGATGTACCTCCCTAGACTATATGAAGAGAGACATGATTGAGTTTGCTGAATATATGTCACAGGCAGGTATGTCACTAGCTTTAAGCAGCATTCTACCATCACCCAGAATGATGCCTCAATACAAACAGAAAATGATTGACTTTAATAATTGGCTTAGTTTCTGGTGTCATTCCAGGGGGATCCAGTAACTGACAGCCTGGGAAGATATGATCAACAGACCATGATGCTTTGCTAGAGATGACCTGCATCTATATCACATGGGCTTCAGGCTTCTGGCAAAGGCCCTTCCCTCCCCCATAGTGCCTTTTTTAAGAAAAATCCTGAGTTCAAAAAAAAAACATAAAATTTTCAACAAAATGCAAATTAAAGGTCATGCTGCTAAATGCTAGGAGTCTAAACATGAAACTGCACTCATTGCAAGCATTCTTAACCATGGAAGATGCTGACATTTGTGCAGTCACAGTTCAAAGCTGCAGAGAGCACTCCAGCCTTACCTTGTTACTCATCCTATCATACATTCACACCCCAAACTGTGGGCAGCAAAGCCAAAGGAGGTGGAGTTTCAATATATATTAAAGACACACACAGTTCCAGGCTGGTCAAACAGTATGATGCACAGGAGATACTCCAGGTTCAGTTAACTGTTGACAAGACCTCTATTTAAATTATAGCTAGCTACAGTCCCCCAAATTTGACTCAAGATGCCCACTCCACCTAAATGGACCTCTTCGAATCTATCATGATTCAACCCTTTACCCTGATCGTTGGTGACTTTAAGTACCCAACTATAGATTGGAAAAACTACTCATGCCAGAACGCAAATGCCAAGAGAGTCCTCGATTTTATCAATGCAAATGCCTTGGAACAGCTAGTTGATACCCCCACAAGAGGTGATAATATATTGGACTTGGTATTAACCAACATGAGTAACCACTACAGCACCTTTACAATATCATCCTCCTGGTACAATCTGACCATAAAGCGGTTACTTTCAAAGTCAGCATCTCCCTTGACCACCCTCTAGCTAGGGTCAAACAAAAAAACTTCTCCAAATCAGATTACAATCTCCTGAGGGATGGTATTAACAGCTTAACATTCTCCTCCCCCTCTGCTGGAATTGGCACCAATGTCCAACTCTACACTAAAGTACTATACGAGCATTTATACAGATGCATGGAATCAGGAATACCTGACAGGACAAAATCACCCTCCGCAAGGAAGAGTAAACCTGTCAGGTGGACATCTGCAATAAATAAACTATATAACAAAAGGAAAAAAATTGCTGTCCACTACCAAGAAGGAGCAGGTGCCTAATTGGAAGCAATCTCTCCCTAGCCTGAACAAGCAAATAGTGAAATCATCTAAAGCCAACTTCAAGTCCAAATTGGCCACATCTACTAGAGACAATCATATGGCCTTCTTCACATATGTCCGTAATCTGAAAGGAAGCACCCAGATCTGATCAGGACTGGTGGTCAAGGACACCACATACACAAATACTGTAGATATAGCCAACCTACTGGTTGACAGATTCAGCAAAAACTTCACCCCTCTATTCCCCCATCAGTAAATCAGGACACCCCCAGCACCTGCCCCCCTCCCCCTTATCTTTAGGGAACAGGTCATCACTGCCTACTCAAAGGCAAAAAAATACAGCCTCCTTGGGACCCGATAACATCCCAGGCTGCATCCTACATGAACTCAGACATGAACTTGCAGCACTATTAGGCACACTATTCAACCAAAGCCTGAGTACCGGCTTTGTCCTAGCCAAGTGGAGAACAGCCACTGTCATCCTTTTACAGAAAGGTGGAGCATCCACCGATCTGGGAAATTATACACCCATCAGCCTATCTAGCCTGATCTGCAAGGCCATGGAATGGATTATCATAGTCCTCATTAACAGGGACACTGGCAACCTCCAAACACTCGACCTCACACAGTTTGGGTTTGTCAAGGGGTTGTCATGTCTGTTAAATCTGGTTGACTTCTTTGAGACAGTCACCAAAGCCATGGACGAGGGGAATATGGTACGCACCACCTACCTTAACCTGGCCAAAGTCTTCAACACTATTCCCTACTCGGGCATAATAGATAAACTCTCTCAACTAGGCATCAATCCATATGTTACCAGATGGGTAGCAAATCGGCTCACTGATAGAACCCACCTAATCAAAACAGGGGAAACCACTTCAAGCAGTATACCTGTAGTGAGCGGCATACCCAGGGATTGGTCTCGGGGCCTCTGTTATTCAAGATATACTTCTCTGAGGTGCAGGCCAAAACCAGTGGGCTATGGATGACTAGGTTTGCAGATGACTGTAAGCTGGGTACAGTCATCAATTCCCCAAGTGATGTGGACGTCCTCCAACAGGGTCTCACCCAAACAAATGACTGGTGCTAGAAACATGGCCACAAGCTGAATGCCAAAAAACTCATCATCATCCCCTTTGAGGAGAGCAATGTCTCCATGTATTATCACATTAATAATAACATCCTAAGCATGCAATCATTTGTGAGTGATTTGGGCACCCAGGTTGATAGCAACCTGACATTTGACCACCATGTCACTTCCGTTGTACAGAAATCTTTCTACATGGTCCACCTCATAAGTAAGGGTATGACATCCAGGGAATCTTTCTACATGGTCCACCTCATAAGTAAGGGTATGACATCCAGGGAAAAGGAGGTCATAACATTCCTGTATTCTTCCCATATAAGGCCAGTTATTGAGTACAATGCCCCCTTTGGGGCAAAGCAAAGCACATGCAGCAGCTGGAGACAACACAGAGGTTCCTCAGCAGAAGAATTCAGGGCCTCAAACACCTACAGATAGGCTAAAATCCCTGTCCTTCTACTCATTTTCATACAGACTGCTCAGAGGTGACCTCTGCCTGGCATACAAAGCAATCTGAGACCCCGCCTTGATCGGACTGCTGCATATCCACAAGTCAAGCTCCACTTGGGTAACCCCCACACACGACCTCAACCTGGTCTGTGACATCAATAGGACTTGTTAGCAGGACAGATTTGTGTCCCAGAGACTCCCCCATCTGTAGAATAGCCTCTCTATCCACGTCAGTATCCCTTTTTAAGCACAACATGGATAATTAGATGGGAAAAAGAAAATACACCCATGGGATTCTACCTGTGTCCCTGCTGGACAGGGGCTTTGGGTGCTGACTTGTCTAAACATGGGCTAAAACCTTGGCTAGGCTTATAAGGGCCTCAACCCCAATAGACTACTAACCTCCTATGATCCTATGGTTAAGGCAGGATCAATGGTTGCTCTGTATGGAAGACACAGATTGCCTCTGAGTAGTCTATACGATACAGAGTATAGTAACAGTGATTTCAGTCTGTCCATGCAAGACATGTGCTGAAGACAGTTTTTCTTTGTGAGGAACCTTTGAGATCTCTCCAATTACTGCAGGTGCCTGTTTAGGTACATATCAAAGGGACCGATGTACTCTATTATTGGCCTGATGAGGGAAGAGTACAGGGGATTAGAACCTCTTTTGTTCTGGAAGCTATGCCTTTGCTTATGAGGTGAGCAATGTAGAAGGCCTTCCTTACCACCATGGAGATATGGTGATCAAAAGTAAGGATACTGTCAACCTGTGTGCCCAAGAGTCTCACCACTGATTTAGAGCTTAGGGTCTTGTTATGAATATGATAATCTTCAGGGACAGCTCCTTTGCCAAAGAGGATTATAATGCATTTTTTGCATTGAGTTTAAGACCATGTCTTTGGCTCCAATCATTGGTTTGCTTAAGTCCTTCTTGAAGAATGTTGACATCATTTGGGGACTCAGTGACAGCTCCCAGTTTACAGTCATCAGCAAACTTTGTCAGCAACAGACTTTTTGCTTTAGCCTTTACTTCTAAGTAGATTACAAACAATAGGGGACCCAGCACCAATCCCTATGGAACACCACTGGTAATAGGTTTGCTGGTGGAGATGGAGTCCCCTATTTTGACTGTATGAATTCTTTCTGTGAGCCAGTTTGCAACCTACCTGACAGTATATGGGTTGACCCCTAGCTGGGTGAGTTTTTCAATGATGCCTGAATGGGGGATTGTGTCAAAGGTCTTGGCCAGATATAGGTAGGCCATATGTATAGATTTCCCTTCATCCAGGGCTTTGGTGACAGTCTCGAAGAAGTCTACCAGGTTCAACATGCAGGATCTCCCTTTAACAAAACCAAGCTGAGTCAGGTCAAGTGTTTGAAGGTCTCCTATATCCTTGTTAATAAGGTCAATGATGATTCTCTCCATGGCCTTGCAGATAAGGCTGGTTAGGCTAATGAGTCTATAGTTCCCGGTGTCGTTGAATGAATCGTCTTGTGCAAGGGGATGACAGTAGCTGTTTTCCATTCAGCAGGGACAAAACCTCTGTGGTTAAAAAGAGTACCCAATGGTGTTGCTAACTCCTGTTTTAAACCATTGAGAATGCAGCATGGGATGTTATCAGGTCCCACAGAGGCTGTGTTTTTGGTCTTGGAGAGAGCAGTTAAGACCTACTCTTTAGAAAAACTAGGTGGAGAATATCTGGTAGAAATGTTTTGGGGTATATGTGGTGGGGATGAGGGGAGAAGTTTTCACTGAATCTGTCCATTACAGGTTGGCTATTTCCACTGGTTCAGTACAAATCTGGGCTTTTCCTTTAAGGTTTCGGCTGTAGCTAAAGGATGCCTTTTGGTTATCCTTAGCTAGAGATGCTAATCTAGATTCATAGTTAGCTTTAGAGGACTTTACAAGATGTCGTATTTACTTGTTCATAGTGAGAAGGGTGTGCTTCCAATTCTGAGTGTTCCTTCTTACTCTTCGACAATTTCGTCCTCTTTCTATATAACTTGTTTATGGCGGACGTCCACCAGGAAGGCTCGTTTTTTCTTGAGGATCTTGCTTTGGTCCGATCAGGAATGGCTGAGACAATACAATTGTATAGATAAAAAAACAATAATGGAATGGCAGCAAATAAGAGCAAACTTTAGCGCCTTCATTCTATTTTAATTGTATATCAGAACTTCTTTAGAAATGCTTAATATTTAAGCATTAACTAAGCCAATTGTTGAACTCAATCATTTTTTTGTCTGTATTGAGGCATCATCCTAGGTGAAGGTTGAATGCTGCTTAAGGCTAGGTACATACCTGGGACACATAATCAGGGAGCTCAGTCATGTCTCTCTTCATATAGTCCAGTGAGGTACATCTGAAGTCATTCACACCAACCTGGACTATGACAGAGTCATAACAGTGCCTGTTGTTGAGAGACTTGAGTGCATGTATGATGTGGTGGACCTGGCACCTGACAGACAGCTAACTGTGACCTTTTTCTTATCCATCTTGGTGAGTGGGGCACCTGTGTGTCTCTCAGTGGAGTCACCTATGACTAAAACATTTGATTTTATGTTTTGCCTTAGGGGCATGTTTGGTGAGACACTGATGTGTGCATATGCATGTGTACTGTGATTTGTCGGGAATGAATTAAGTGAAGTATGTTTATGTTTGGGAGGTCTCTGATGTTTAGGTAGGCTTCTAGTGGGAACCTCTGCATATGTAGATTTAGGTGTGGCACGCGTGGATAGTGCAGGAGGTGAAGTGTGTGAGCTGATATCCTGCTTAGTGTCTGATATATTGATTTGTGAGTGAGAGAGCCTAGAGTCTAGATGCTTAATATAGATGCATCTGTCACATGTTTAATTTGTGTGAATTAAGAAAACCGGGTTGTTAGTGTACATGTGACAACTGCTACATTGCCTCAGGATGCCCATGTCGGTCAGGTTGGCTGAAGAAATGGTGGGAAATTGTCTGTTCATGACGCTTGGTGCAGTACTGCGGTAATTTATAGGGAGGGGACTAGGAGGACCACGTATGGGTAAGGGACAAGAAAAACTTCTAATCTGCGAGAGGCTTAATAGGTAAGACTTGTGGAGGAACCTCAGAGGCTCAGCTGAGTGTCTAACCGGGCATTTAATCACAACAGTGAGAAACCTTCAATGGAGCAAAAGCAGTTGTCTAAGGGAAAATTATCTAAGAGTTTGTGTCTATAATGCCAAAGGCATCCTCTACTCTGCGGTAATTCAATTATTATGACAGAAATAAACAAATTAAGCAGATACATGTAAACACAATGTGGGCTATACATTTCTTGTTCTTCATCAGAATTAAAACATATTACAAAAACTGCAATTTAAGTACATTTCCATTATAGATATATATATATATATATATATATATATATATATATATATATATATATAGCATCATAACTAATTGGTCCTCCGGTCAGATTGTTTAACAAATTGAATGCAAGTCACCTGTATTATAACAGTGACAAATACACAAACAGCTTTTATCATTCTGAACTTTGACAGTTTTTCAATTCCATAGATAAGGTTTATTGAAAATATGTGTTAATTCCTATACCATTGTAATTTCAGTATAAATTGCTATTTTATTTCCTGTAAAAGAAGATCATAAATAGAAATTCACCCCTTATATTATTTACAAATAGTATCCAAAAGAAACTAGAAACTAATCACTTGGTCCCCATCTATGAAGTATTATAGAAGGTATTAGCGCTTCTATCTTTCCTTAACTCATAGATATGTTCTGTCATATGGAACTGATACACTCTTTCCATTATATATATGTATATATATATATATATATATATATATATATATATATATATATATATATATATATATATATATATATACATATATAAAGCTTTAAGTGCATGCAAAAAGCTACATAAATGAGGCTGGTAGCATTATAGGCCAAACATCTTTTTATCAAATTAGTTTTCTTCTGTTTTATGTTGCTCAAAATAACCACTTTCTTGGACCAGGGAGCATCTGTTGCATTCATTAAAGAGAAAGCACCTTGTTTATTACCATATACTAATGCTTTCCAATATGGCAAATCTTTAAAATTATTCACATGGCTTATTAGTGAAAAACATCTATCAGTAATTGCATTTTTAACTCTCTATTCAAGTGTATATGCCAGTTCTTAGAAATAAATGCCATGCACTATAACCAATTTAGAGTGCCTACTGTGTGTCTTTGGAATGTGGGAGGAAACCACAGCAATGTTCAAAAAACTAACGGACCTTGTTTATTACCATATACTAATGCTTTCCAATATGGCAAATCTTTAAAATTATTCACATGGCTTATTAGTGAAAAACATCTATCAGTAATTGCATTTTTAACTCTCTATTCAAGTGTATATGCCAGTTCTTAGAAAAAAATGGCATGCACTATAACCAATTTAGAGTGCCTACTGTGTGTCTTTGGAATGTGGGAGGAAACCACAGCAATGTTCAAAAAACTAACGGACTCTGAATACACTGGAAATAATTAAACATTTAATTGTAACCACAAAGCTTTTGGAAGATATTCCTTCTTCAGTGTGAAATTGCATCAGAATTGAAAACCAACCTTAAATGCAGTCAATTAGAATCATAAGATACAAACATACATTGACTGCATTTAAGGTTGGTTTTCAATTCTGATTAACAAACAAAAATCAATCGAGAAAATCCAGAAAATCATACACATTAAAAATATACACTAAAGAATAAATACTTAAATTTCACTGCCAACATAAGGACATTTGTTTAAATTTCAAGACTGGTTTAATACTAACAGAAGTACTTATATCAGGTGTATGATCGGCTTGCAATCTAAGGATCCATTCATATTCACTTCTCTTAAGTCTGTTGTTAAGGTCACCTCCCCTTTCATCCCTAAATAAAATTTATAACACTATGAATATAAAACTATGACCAGAATCATACCTCTTCGAGAAAGAAATCTGGACAAAACCATATATAAAAGTGGGACAAAAGCCCCAAAATAGGGACAATTTTTAAATATTGCTCTTAAAAACTTAGAAAGGTGATAGAACAATGGGTTTTGCATTAGCATGCATTTTCTGAAGGTTATGAAGTCTGAAGTGCAAATGTCTGTCATTATTTTCAAACTTCAATCTCTAATGATTTGCCACTACTTTGCCAAGAGAACACAATTTTATGAAAAACAGACCCAAAATATGAGGCAAAAATCTGGACATTCTGCAAAAATCTGTACATTTGAGAGGTATGACCAGAATTAGTTTCCCTAATATGTTTTATGAGGGCATTAGTAATCACACCTTACCTTATTTCTGATCGATGTTCAGTGATTCTTTCTTTCACTTTACGAGTGGACTTTCCAACATAAAAACTATGATTGATTTTAATTGTTTGTTAATTAATTTTATTTTCTTATTAGGTGGGCTGTAACTTGTGTTTCTAATTGACTGTATTTAAGGATTGGTTTTGAATTCTGAAGAAGCAATATCTTCTGAAAGCTTTGTGGTTACGATTAAACGTTTATTTATTTCCAGCATATTCAGAGTCCATTAGTTTTTTGGACATTGTGTGTTTTGGTACGTTGACTCTGATTTACTGTGATTTTCTATGTGGATTTGCTGAGGAAACCAGAGCACCCAGAGGAAAGCCATGCACACACAGGGAGGACATGTGAACTCTACAGAGAAGACTCCCCAGCCAAGAATCAAACCAAAGAGCCTCTTGCTGTAGGGCAACAACAATGCTCAAGTGCCAGAGATTTGAGCATATTATTTTATTAAATTTCAGCTATATCTAAAATGTCCATTTTAAAGTAGTCAAGAAAGGTGAAATATTTATACAGAAACTGATCCAAACCTATAAGGTCATCTTTATGCTGTAAGTGAATTATTATAAAGAAGTATAAAGGTTCATTGCTATTAATATGTAAATAAGGGGCATGTGTTTTTGATGATACCCCTAGTATATGTGACCAGTCCGATATATATGACACAAACTCTGTGTTAAGTTCTCCACCTGCTGCTGTTGGATGCATGACTGAGTCTGTAAGCTGTTTGTGAACTTTAGGAATACCACAAAATATCAGACTAGTATGTCATTTCTAAATTTCTATATAAAGGTTAAAACATGTCAGAATTATAAATTGGATCTTCCAGTATAGTTTTATAGCTGTCAAAAAAAAAACTCCACATGGTCTTTATCTACCTTTTCATAGACATGATGTCATTGAAACAATGATTGATTATAGTCAAATAACATTTTTCGGGTCTATATTATAAACCCGAAAGACGTAAACATCGAATGCATATAGATCGACACATAAGGAGCGATCTACCATTACAGTGAAACACGTATTCAGTGAAAGTAGAAACACCGAACGTGTTTCTTTAGCCAGCAGTGCAATCCTGGGGATGAGGAAATATATCCTTTTCCCCACTGTAGTGCAGTCTCGGAGTTGGTATTTTTAAGTAGGGGGGTGTGGGGCACAGCCCCCCCACATGGGGGGTGCAGGGGGGGCTTGCCTCCCTGCAAAAGTATTTTATTTTAATTTTATTGATTTAATTTTAGTATGTAAAACATATGATGATAAAATATAAAATAAACACACTGGCTCATAAAAGAGGAAGTTTCACTGGCAAACATTTAGGATTTGAAAAAGGTATTATACCGAAAGCGCTTATCCGGTTTATGAGTCAGTGTGTTTATTTTATATTTTATCATCATATATTTTAATTAAAGTTTTCAAGTTTCAAGTGTTTTTAAGTGGAATTGGTGGCAGAACCATTTGTTTTTGGAGTTTTATATTATGATGTGCTCTGCCTTTGGTGACGTTACTTCTTTTTTTTTTAAACTAGATCTAACTGGGATGTCAGACTCTTTGTGAAACTCTTAACTGTAAGTTAAAATTACAAATTAAATTGCATAGATCCAATATCAAAGTAGCCAAATTACTGACATGGGGTGGGACAAGGTGTAGCCCTAAGGATCCTAGTAGAGGGTTAATTCACTTCCAGACATATTAATAGCATTAATTGCTGTTACTGCTAAGTCCCACAGTGCCACTTTTTGGTCATTTATTTTCCTAAGTATGGATTCACCCCAATTTTTATTTTTATTGTTGGTCATAACTGTCCTTTAACCAGTGCATATGATTGTTTTATATTTCTATGAGTGGATTAGAGTGTTCAAAACATGTTCAGGCAGAGTCACAAAATCTAAACCCTTTAAAAAATCCAACAAACATTCAGTGATAGAAACACCTATACCTTCCATCATACTGATCAGTTGGGGTACACCCTGCTGTCCCACTACTTTGTACACTAATATTGCCCCCCCTAAAGATTTGGGGCCATAACATCTTATTCATATTGAGCATATACATCACTAGATGCAGTAACGTCAGGGTTTGAACTATTAAAGTCTGCATTTGTAGCAGAAACATGGGAGATCGTTCCTTCACTGTCAGATCTACTTATATAAGCAGTCTCTTTGAGCAAAAGGTGTCTCTGGATTTAAACTGTCTATAGATTTGTTAGCTTTCATTTTTCAAACTAAAAATTCATCCGGATATGAAGTCATTTTTGCCTTGTTTAACTGTAGTAAGTTTATCTGTTTTAAAGGGTATTTTCTTTCTTTAGCGTTTTAATGAACGCTTCAGTGTATTTGACAAACTCTAACTGATGATCCATTTCATAATATTCTATTCTGGCTCCAGAATTTCTTTTCTTAACTCAGCCTGAGGTGATATTGTTATCTACAAGCTCAGCCCCCCCCCCCCCCCATCTATATCGCACCTAGCTGAGGGCTTGCAAACATCTCCACACCTACCCAGGGCACCTAAAGGAGTAATGTTAGAGAAGGAGAGAAATGAGCCAGATTAATAAGGCTGGTTCTATAACCAGAACTATACAGAAAGGAATTTCCAGCTATATCTAGCTACTACTCTGCAACTTACTGCACAAGTTCTGGGTCCCAGTCGAGTAATGAAGTTGCATTCCATGTCCTAAGGGCAAGTTTCTATTGCTTGGGTCATTTCAATCTTAATCTGTGCTGATCCTGACTCTCATTTGTCTGGGATTGAACCATACCTGCATTTATTTTCTTTATGGATGGTGTACCCTCATTACGTATGTGCGATTTTTGGGATTTCATTCTGAAGATGCAACTGGGGGGTGGGTCCCCCTTTAAAACACCTACAACTAGATAAAGCAGTCCAGTACTTCAACAACACATTTCTAGATATCCATAACAACTTGGCTCCAATAAAATCTACTCAGGCAAAAGCAAACCGAGCCCCTTGGCCTACAAATGATACCATGCTACTCATGAAACACAGAGATGGAGCCTGGAAGCACTATCAAACCACCAAAAATCAAACCACCTTTCAAAACTTTCACTACCTAAGAAACTAAGCTAAAAACCAAATAAAACAAGCTAAAAAAAACTAACTACACATCAGTTCAACAAAAGCATCATAGTAATCCCCAAAAAGTCTGCAATGCCATAATTCAACTCCTAAAGCCAAGACTACCACCATAGTTCCCACCCCAACTAACACCACCAAGAGCATAGCAACCCAGTTTAACCAGCACTTCACAAACTCTATTCTGTCCCTAAAAACAGACAGCAACAATGCCACCTTAACCCCCCCCAACTCCACCCTACTAACTCTTCCCTACTAAACCAGTTCAAACTGTCTACGTCCACAAACTACTCAGTAAACTTAAGTCCTCCACACTTGCAGAAGACAATCTACCAAATGAATTTCTCAGATTAGCAGCTGACTCCATAGCTTATCCAGTCTCTATAATAATTAACTGCTCTATTGCTGAACAATATTTCCCAAAACTTTGGGTACCTTCTTACATAATCCCCCTTCATAAAGGAAGCACATCCACAGAATTATCAAACTACAGATCAATGTCTATTCTTCCCCCCATTGGCCAAATTCTCAAAAAATGTATTCATTCCCAATTACTGACTTACCTAATAAAACACAATCTGCTCTCCAGATCCCAGCATGGCTTATCCCAAGACATAGCACCACTACTGCCCTATTAAGCTTCACAGTATGTATCCTCCATATTTCTAGACATGGCAAAAACCTTTGATACAGTCTCACATCAAAAACTTCTAAACAAACTACTCTCACTAAATCTCTCCCATTCCACTATCTTTTGGTTTTGTAGTTACCTCTCATCAAGGCAACAAGCTGTCAAATGGCAAAATCAAATCTCAGCACTACTACCTGTTTCTATACTCATGCCACAGGGCTCGATACTTGGACAAATACTCTTTACCATTTTCACCAATCAACTCAGTCATGCCACTGACTCTGCAACCACCATACAATATGCCAACAACTCTTGCCATATCTGCTCAGCCCCATTCCCCCCTCAGTTTCTCTCCAAAACACAAAAATTCTTTACTGACATAGAAAAATACCTCAGCAGCTACCAACTCATACTTAACCCTAAAAAACTAAACTAATGCTATTCAAAAAAACAGAAATCTCAGCAACCCCCCCCCCCATCTCATTCAACATATACTCCAGTTACAACACTAAAATTGACCCAGTTGACCACACCAAACTGCTTGGTGTTACCATCAACAACTGCTTAAACTATGATAAACACATCACCCTAACACTCAAAAAGGTACATGTTAAACTAGGCACCCTATATAGATCCAAATCTTTCTTTACCCAAACATCTAGACAATGTTATAGCCAGAATCCATCTATTATCCACCCTGCTTATGCCTCCCCAGTCTTCACAAATCTAAGAAAATCCAAGCTTAACAAACTAGAGGCCTGCTACAATAAAATAGCCAAGTTTTTCTTCCAACCATCCACATAGATCACGCCACTGCAAAGCCCTCAAACAAATAAAATGGATTGAATTACCAAACTTTATTCTACAAAACCAACTTTCAGTCACTCACTCCACCATAGACCAGCCTGATAAATGCCCTGCACTAAAAAATCTAATCCTACCCTACTCTAATAGTAAATCACTGTGCTCAACCAACAAACTACTTCTTAAAGTTACAAAAAACAATAACAAGTTCAGCGACACTCTCTTCTCTAAACAAATCTCACAAGCCTGGAATTCAATCTTCCAACATATACTCAACTTATCTAGTTCTCCCAAATTCAAAATGCTACTCAAGGAACACCTAACAAAGAATTGGCTCTGCTCATGCTCCATTCCTGGCTGATTACTCCAGACTTTCTGCCATCTCCGCTTCCTATTACCCCTACCTCCCAGTAGTAGCACCCACCATGACTACATCAACTCCCTCCCTCTCTACTCTGAATCTAAACAAGTCCTACTAAAGTCTTCTGCTAATATTTCTTTCCCATTTTATTATGTAGTACAAGCAAGCTTTACTGAATTCCATCATTAATAACAAGTTTGACACTCCCTTCAAACACCCACACATAGCTATTCACCCATCTTTCTATTCCATTGTTTCTATTATCATGATATATAAACATCTACTGCTGACACGCCACTCAACTCAATTTTCCATGAGTGTTTTTTTTTCCTCGGTTGTCTCAACTACAGTGCTTAGTATATTAAGAAATCTATTGTTTCCGTATGTCTGCCAATGTATTTACTACTGTTCATTGTATAATATGACATTTATTGCTTTGATATTTAAGCCAAGTGGTAATGAATGTTCTTGTAATTCTTAATAGTGAGGAGCTTTTTCCCCTGGGCCTCCACTAAAAACGGGTCTCTATCGACCCAGCTGGACCATCCTGGTAAACAGATGTCAAATAAAATAAATAAATAAATAAAGATCAAAACTATGCTTTCAGATGAAATGCAAAAGAAACAGCAGCCAGTCTGATGTATTTGGGTTCATTTTCTTTCCCACTTCTAGCCAACAAAAGGTATTCAAATAAAAACATACAGAAGAGCTAAATATATATATCTGGCTTCTTTAATGACATGATGCATAACTAGCTTTATGGGGATCTTAAAGAAGTGATGACATACATATATATAAATATATATATATAGGACTTTTCATCGAAAGATCAAAAGACCGAATCCAAAACTACTGAACACACTTTAACGAAAGTGCTTTCATCGAAAAAGTGCTTTTGTTAAAGTATGTTAAAAAAAAAAACACAAAATCTACTTGAATGCAGGGGGGCAAGCCCCCCTGCACACCCCCCCAGTTTAATATTCTCACTCTGAGGTTGCACTACAGTGGGGAAAAGGGAATTTTCTCTTATCGCATCGTAGTATGACTGGAACAAGAAGCATACTTACGCGAAAGTGCTGCTTCGGTGAAAAGCACTTTCGCGCAAGTATGCTCACCGATTTGGGATTTGGTGAAACATGCAGTTTCTGTACGGATCCTATATATATATATATATATATATATATATATATATATATATATGTTCATAGGTTCACAGGTAAGTACTAGGCTATCTGCCCAAGGGCATTTGTAAGCCTAGCCAGAATGTGTTGGCTTTCGCCACCCCCTTAGATTGGTTACCTGTGCCTCTGTCCAGCAGAGCCATTAGTTCCCTGCGCCACTGTCCAGCAGAGCCACTGCAGTGATTCCCAGGGTAAATTTTCTGTTTCCCATCCACCCGTCAAGGTTTCTCTTGAAGAGTGTTAGTGAGGGGCTCTGCCTGATGTATATTGAAATCCTGTTCCAAAGCATGGGCAGTCTCCGGGACATGAATCTATCCTTCCAGTATGTCCTATTTATCATTGTGGCAAGGTTTATATCTCTAGAGCGTGTGGCTCTCCGGGATTTGTTATTTTTTAGGTGGAGCATGTCCATCAATTCTGGGTTGGACATGGCCTTGTGTGTGTATATATATATATATATATATATATATATATATATATATATATATGGATATACACACACACACAAACACACACACACACACACACACACACACACACACACATATGGGTCTACTTTCAAGTCTCGAAATACTGAAATACCGAATTTCAGTTTTTTTAGACGAGAATGTAAAAAAGGCCACTGCAAAGAAAATGTAAGAAAAAACAAGCATCACTATACTGAAAATTCATAATACAGAATTTGCAGTATACAATGCTCCATTTTTAATAAACCCTTCATGACACAAACAAAAACACAAACACGACCTACCTCCCTACACCATCACAAACACACACACCAACAGAACCCAAATATTATAAGTATAAGCAGGGGAGCAAGCCCCCTGCACCTCTCATGTTGGAGGTTGTGCCCCAACACCCCTCTGCTTAAGTATACCAACTCCGAGGTCACACTACACTACAAACCCATCACTATGCACACTAAACTTCCATCACACACTGCCACGCATATACCCTTGATAAACACACACACTACACATATACAAAAATCACCACATTCAACACTTACACACACACACACACACACACACACACACACACACACACACACACACAACAGACTGCACCACAACTACTCCAACTCTGGCAATGTAATATTCGTTAATATACAGTTCTCATCTCAAAATACTGCAATTCAATACTGTAGTATTTTGAGATTTGAAACTGAACCCATATATAGTTATAGATATAGATTCCAAAACAAGCAAATTACCTGAACCTTTCAGATTAATGCCTTAACATCCAAGGAAAGAGAAAGATACTTGAAAATATAAAGGTGTAAGGTAATACTACGGCACTGAGTAGTTCTATGTTCCCAGTAAAACAATGGCACCTTCTTCTTTGATAAAAGTAGTCAATTTATTAAACCAGAAATAACGTAAGCGCTTTCACAGTGTAACCCACTGCTTCTTCAGACGTTTATGCAATGGCATCTAACATGAACAATTAAATACTAAATTATTTAATTAGTTAAAGAAGTATCCAATTAAAAATCTTTTACCAAAAATACCACCATTTAAAGACATATTACAAAACACAGAAGAACTAAACTTAACACAAGTGAAAGCTTTCATGGAATAAAAGATAAAAACATTTAAAACTCATACAAAACTATTTACTAGATATAATTTATACAAATATGTGTGTATGCTATAAAAACTAAAAGCATATGCCTGAATAAACAATAAATATGCAAACTATCCCTGAATAGTGAACTGATAGAATGTCAAGTGAAAAGGGGGGGGTTAGTTGTTACACTGAAAACCCATAAATGAGGGTGTATAAATGATATATGAAAATGGACAACTATAAGTAAACTTTATATTACTTCTTAAGTGGTCTAGCTTTTAGAATAGGTTTTATCGGGACTTTATCGTTTAGTCCCTTGTCTACATCAGCCCTTAGTCTAATTATCCATTTTCTCTCATTTACCTCTGTTTTATTACTAATAACCCCTAGCCTATTGCTAACCCTGGTATTTTCTATTATATAAAACTTAAATATGTGTAAATTAGAGGTATTCATAACATGTTTAGCTAAGGCATTTGTAGAAACTTGCTTCTGTATATCATATAGATGTTCCCTAATTCTAAATTTAAACTTTCTATCTGTTTTGCCTACATAAAAGGCCTTACAGGTTTCACAGATAGCAAGACAGATAAGATGTTCAGTGTCACAAGTTCCTTCTGCATTAAACCAAAAAGTTTAGAATTAGGGAACATCTATAAAGCCTACTAACGTCTTCAGCGTGGAATTTGTGCTAATATTTTGCTCCTGGTGAGAGAAGTAACTGTGTTGATTCCTGATTGTTTCTGACTGGGCATTGAGTGTCAGTGTTGGACCTTCATAACTGGTCTGGTAGCTCTTCAAGACATCTACCAGGAAATGGCTACAACAAGCCTATAGACCCTTGCATTATCTGGGAACAGACTGTTGATCACCAAAGAGCCTGTGGCCTGTTTCTCATCTTGAGACTGGTGCTACTGTTTTGCTCCAGGTGAGAGCAAAAATAAAGGAGCATTGTATCCCAGCAGTGAGAAGCTGTGGTGAGACCAACACTAGAACCAGCCAGGCAGTAGCCATTCATGCGACTCCCCTCTTTTCATCATTCTTGACAAGCTAATTCTTTATTTTCAGTAAGAACTGCTTGATTTACTGCTGTCTAACCAAACTGCAAGATATCTCCATAAATACTTCATTTATAAATCATCAGGGACGACTTATCAGCTTCCGTTCAGAGGTTTGGCAGTGCCTTGTATAATCACAAACAACTTGCGTTGACATTGTTCCTGTAAAACTACCCTTGAAAGTTCACCAAAACGTAGTTCCATACAGCACAACTAGTGTGCAGTGACAAAGCCTGCCCCCAGAGTTGCAAAGCAGATAGTCATGACATTGCTTTATATTCTCACTCCAATCATATAATCAATAAAAAGGGCCTGTTACCATGGATATGAACTTTTCCACGATGTCTGCTACCAGCTTTGTGGATATGGGCATCCTGAAGCAATGTAGAAATTGCTGCGTGTTTACTGACAGCCAGTTCATTCTTAAGAAAAATTATATGGTATGTGAGAGATGTATTTACACAATATCACTGGAAGCAAAGCACTCACATGAAAACACTCCTAATGTCAATCAGGTTGTCAGTAGCACACAGGCCACACCTATCGCACATAGTTCAAACCAGGCATATAGACCCGCATATACTGAGGTACTTAAACGTAACCTTCTTAAACCGCAAAGCCCTCCTAGACAAAGTACACATAGCAAATACTCTCATCAGCCCCAAATGCACTCTTTGAAAACAATAACCACATCAACACATATGACCACATCTCATGGGGCCTCTACTTCTAATGCCATAATGCAAGCCACCACACAATCAACTTCTAATACCACACAATCCATCATTCTGATCATTGCAGACTCCATTGTGAGACACACTGATGTCCCTCTCACCAGGCTGAGTACGGAGAAAGTCACAGTCAGTGGCTTATTAGGGACTAGGCTCCATCACATTATGCATGCACTCAGGTCACTGGACCACAGGTTCCATTATGACTCAGTCATAATCCATGTGGGTGAAAATGATCTAAGTACCTCCCTAGAGAGACATCACAGAGCTTTTGGAATATGTGTCTCAGGCTGGTATAGAGCAACATTTCACCTTCTCCAAGGATGATGCCACAATACAAACAGAAGATGACTGACTTTAATAATTGGCTTAGATTCTGGAGTCATTCTAAGGGGGTGCAATATTTGTCAGCATAGAAGGAGATGGTCAACAGACCACGTTGCTTTGCCAGGGATGTTCTATACCTCTAAAACACTAATGCTAAAACACTCTCCTCACCCATAGTGCCTTTTTTAGGCAATGCCAAACTGAAAGTGCTTCCAACATAGCAAATCAAACCAAGGAAAATCTAAAGGTTTTACTGCTCATTGTTAGGAGTCTAAACAAAACAACTCTACTTCCTAAAAGTTCTCCGCACCCTGGAGAATGCTGATGTCTATGTGGTCACTGACATATGGTTTAAAGCTACAGACAGCACACCAACAGTGCATGACCATAATGCCCTCCCTACATTTAGACCAGCTACTACACAGACAGGTACTAATGGTGCATGTGTCCCAATTTACATTAATAAAAAATTAAATATACCTCAAGGCTGGTCAAACAGGACAATGCACTTGAGCTTCTCCATGTTGAAATAACCCTAGACAAAATCAAATACCACTTCCTTGCAAGCTATAGATTCCTGACTATGACCCAAGAAATCCATAACATGCATTTAAATGTATTGGAAACACTTACCATCCAGCCCAATACCATATTCATGAGTGACTTTAATTACCCCTCTATTAACTGGGAATCGTATACAATATTAAACATACAGCGACATAGATTCCTGGACTTTGTAAGCACAAACTCTCTGGACCAGTCTGTCAAAACACCAACCAGGGGTGCAAACCTGCTAGATCTTGTCCTCAGTGATACTGGAGAGTGCTGCACACCCCCTAGTGTAATGTCTTCTCTGGTATGATCAGACCACAAAATGATCTCCTTTGAAGTAAAAATAAAACCTGGAACCTCAGCTAAACCTGGAATATTCAGGAACTACTCAAAGGCTAACTTCCAGCTATTAAGTGATAACCTGGCAAAATTTCAAGCCCCCATAAACCCTGAGAACATTGTTGCCTATGCAGAACTGTTCACAGAAACCCTATACAAGCATTTTGGTAGCTGCACAGAGGCAGCTGTACCCACAAGGAAGAAGTACAGAACTAAATCAAAAAAACAAGCCACCTTGGTGGAATCACAGCAGGAATATGCTGTGAAACAGAAGAACAAAAATCATGGCAAAAATTAGGAGGTGCGGCACCCAGCAAGATAAAAGTACTCTCATCAAACTAAACAAACAACTCAGTGGACAAATATAGTCTGACAAAGCCAAATTTGAGGTAAATTTGGCCTCCCTGGTGAAAGACAACCACAAGGCATTCTTTAGCTATGTCCGCAACCTCAAAGGCAAAACACAATTGTGTGCAGAGCTCATTGTTAATGAAGCCACCTATACTGAGCCAGAAGATATAGCAAACCTAATGGCTGATAAATTCAGCTCCAATTTTACCCCATCTCTTTCCCTCAACCTTCTTTCAGGAAATATCAAATATCTCTCCTCCTGCTATCACTAGAGATCAAGTCCTTAATGCTTTGTCTAAGGCTAAGAACACTGCATCAATGGGCCCAGACAATATCCTAGGATGCCTTCAAAATAGCATGAAACATGACATATCAGGCCATCTGAAATGATTTAACTGTAGCCTCCAAACATGTTTTGTGCCTTACAAATAGAGAAGAGCAACAGTTGTCCCTCTGCACAAAGGTGGGCCATCTACAGACCCTGTAAACTACAAACCCATAAGCCTCACTAGTCTCATATGCAGAGCCTTGGAAAGAATTATCATGGAAATGATCTGTAATGACAAAGGAAACCTCCAGACACGGGACCCAACCCAGTTTGGTTTTGTCAAAGGCAGATCATGCCTACTCAACCTGGTGTACGTCTTTGAGAATGTCATCAAAGCAATGGATAAGAGCAAAATGGTTCACACTGTCAACCTTTACCTGGCCAAGGCATTTGACACAATACCCCACTTGGGAACTGTTGACAAACTCAAGAGATTATGTATAAACACTTATGTCACCTGGTGGATAGCCAGGTGGCTCACAGACAGGAGTCAGGAAGTTAGAAATGGGAAGTCCAGCTCTACAAAGAGGCCAGTCACAAGTGGAGTTCCTCAGGGATCAGTTCTAGAACTGCTCCTTTTTGCATTTACTTCTCTAAAATCAAGGCCAATATTAACGGCCTCTTGCTCACTACATTTGAAAATGATTGCAAATTAGAAGCAGTCATAGAATCCTGCACTGACACAAATGTTCTCCAGGAAGGGCTGACACAGATAAACAACTCCCTCAGGAAGTCATGCACCACTGAAAACTATCATATTATAAGCACACATAAGAGCTGACCCAGTAGTTATGGACATGCACAGACACTAATCTAGTCTTTGATCATCACATGTCTACAGTAGTGAAAAAATCTTTATGTGTTGTACAACTTATAAACAAAGGTATGGTATCTAGGTCCAAGGAAGTCATTGTTCCACTGTATTCAGGATTCATCAGATCTATCATTGAGTACAGTGCCCCCTTTGGCATGTACCTAACTGGGCATATCCAACAACTGGAATGTCCACAGAGGTACTTCACTAAAAGAATATAGGGCATAGGTAACATGTCCTTTGCACACCACCTTAAGGCCCTATCCGTCTATTCTGTCTCCTACAGGCTGTTGAGGGGATATCTATGCCTGGTATACAAGGCATTGTCAGACCCTGGCCTGACAGACTTCCTGCATATCCACAAAACAAACAGCACCAGAATTACCCATTATAAAGACGTATCCATTGCCTATGATATAAACAGGACCTGCAGGACAGACAGGTTTGTATCCCGCAGACTACCTGTTCTCTAGAACAGGCTCCCTATCCATGTGAAGCAGAGTTCCTCCTTAACCCAACTTCAGTGTAACTTGGACAATTGGATGGGAAACAGGAAATTCATCCCTGGTTTGGCACCTATGTGTCTAATGGACACAGGCAGCCTGAAAATGGTTCATCTCCCAGGGCCCTGCTATTAAATGTTTCATCTCCCAGGGCCCTGCTATTAAATGTTTCATCTCCCACTCCCAAGCCCCTGCTTACATTTATCAAGGGAATGAGAACTTGTCAGAGATTTGGGATGCATGGCTAGGCTTGTGGTCATTAGGCCTAGTACACACCTATGACCCTAAGAACCTGACATTGAATAGTATAAGCACAAGACAAGAATGCGAAAGAACATAGAAGTAGGTAAGATGAAGGCATGATATTGGCATTAAACATTAGCAAGGTATTTGATAATGTAGAATATAAACAGTTATGCAAATTATTGAAAGTAATGCAGATGGGAAGTGCATTTAGATCATGGTACAAAGACAAACTCCTATTACAAAGCTGTTTGTGAATGGGTAAAGAAAGGACAAAATAAAAATCAGTGGCGGCCTCATTCATCTTGCAGTTAAAGAAGAGGATTAAGGCGCTTACCTGTTAACAAGCTGCTTACTGAA
The DNA here is from genome assembly GCF_019279795.1 of Protopterus annectens. NCBI lineage: Eukaryota > Metazoa > Chordata > Ceratodontiformes > Protopteridae > Protopterus > Protopterus annectens. The sequence goes on from NC_056739.1 coordinate 345,931,970, forward strand.
GTCAGAAGTACCAGGGTTTAAGTCCTTCCATCTCCAGATTCTTACTGTGTGATACACAGCTAGGCAATGCTCTTGGATCACCTCAGAAAAGCGATTCTTGCATCCAGTGGGCTTACTCAGTAAACAAATGTAACTTGGCTATTTATCTTATATATAGAAAGTAGGGGGAAAGTAATTTAAGAAGTGATTTATGAAGTATAAAAGAAGGAATAGAATATCTCATAGTTCAGATACATGCTGACTATTTATTTTTTTATTTCATTAACATTTTCAATAAACAGTTTGATCACAGCATTGGAGCCTCAGCCCAAGTTATAGCAAATATGTAGCAATTACAAGCAACAGTGAAACACAAAGGTAATACAAACTAGTCACAAAAATACTAGGTACAAAGGTTACACCATGTTGAGGTGTGCATTTTACAAACAGAAAAGTGACTTTAAATTTAGTTATAAAATACGAGGAAAATGCAGGAAGAGCAAAAAAGATGAAAAGAAGAGTTAGAGAAACTGGGCCTATCAATAAACGTAGTAAAAAGCCTGTGCCATGGCTATACAGAAAACTTAGAATAAGAAGTGTATCTAATGAAATAAAATCTTTTAGAACAAAGAACAAATGATTATAGAGAAAACAATGGAAAACAATTGACAAATGGATGAAGGTGTCAATCTCCAATAGTAAGGAAATTGGTTAAGGATGAATACCATTAACTTGCATCCATCCATTCATCCATCCATCCTCAACCTCTTTTTCCCATTTCATACATGGGGTTGGGGTGTCACTTTCAGCAGTGACAATCATTTTGAGCCAAGGTTTACACTGCTGGGTGGCTATCCCTGCTGTAGTAGTTCATCATACCATTTATTCACACACACACACACACACACACACACACACACACACACACACACACACACACACACACACACACATATATCAACAATTAAGGATGTCCAGTCTATCTACTGCATGTCTTTGCAATGTGGGAGGAAACCGGAGCCCCTGGAGCAAACCCATGTAACCACAGGGAGGACATGCAGACTCCGTATACAAGGCACCCCAACTGAGAATCAAACCGGAGAACCTCTTACTGTGAGCTGACAACTTTAACCACTGCACCACTGCTGCTGCCCTAATTAACTTAAATTAAATGAGCTAAATTAAAATTAAGTGATCAAATGAAATCAAATGAAATTAACTTGCACACATATAGGCATGAAAATAAGTGTTTAAGTATATTCAGTATGTGTACAAACATGCAATACTTAGTATTCAGTATGTGTACAAACGTGCAATACTTAGTATTCAGTATGTGTACAAACGTGCAATACTTAGTATTCAGTATGTGTACAAACGTGCAATACTTAGTATTCAGTATGTGTACAAATGTACGATACTTAGTATTCAGTATGTGTACAAACGTGCAATACTTAGTTTTCAGTATGTGTACAAACGTGCAATACTTAGTATTCAGTATGTGTACAAACATGCAATACTTAGTATTCAGTATGTGTACAAACGTGCGATACTTAGTATTCAGTATGTGTACAAACGTGCGATACTTAGTATTCAGTATGTGTACAAACATGCAATACTTAGTATTCAGTATGTGTACAAACATGCAATACTTAGTATTCAGTATGTGTACAAACGTGCGATACTTAGTATTCAGTATGTGTACAAACGTGTGATACTTAGTATTCAGTATGTGTACAAACGTGCAATACTTAGTATTCAGTATGTGTACAAACTTGCAATACTTAGTATTCAGTATGTGTACAAACATGCAATACTTAGTATTCAGTATGTGTACAAACATGCAATACTTAGTATTCAGTATGTGTACAAACGTGCAATACTTAGTATTCAGTATGTGTACAAACTTGCAATACTTAGTATTCTGTATGTGTACAAACATGCAATACTTAGTATTCTGTATGTGTACAAGTGTGCAATACTTAGTATTCAGTATGTGTACAAACATGCAATACTTAGTATTCAGTATGTGTACAAACGTGCAATACTTAGTATTCAGTATGTGTACAAACATGCAATACTTAGTATTCAGTGTGTACAAACATGCAATACTTAGTATTCAGTATGTGTACAAACGTGCAATACTTAGTATTCAGTATGTGTACAAACGTGCAATACTTAGTATTCAGTATGTGTACAAACGTGCAATACATAGTATTCAGTATGTGTACAAACGTGCAATACTTAGTATTCAGTATGTGAACAAATGTGTACTACTTAGTATTCAGTATGTGTACAAACGTGCAATACGTAGTATTCAGTATGTGTACAAACGTGCAATACTTAGTATTCAGTATGTGTACAAATGTGCAATACTTAGTATTCAGTATGTGTACAAATTTGAAATACTTAGTATTCAGTATGTGTACAAACGTGCGATACTTAGTATTCAGTATGTGTACAAACGTGCGATACTTAGTATTCAGTATGTGTACAAATGTGCAATACTTAGTATTCAGTATGTGTACAAACGTGCAATACTTAGTATTCAGTATGTGTACAAATGTGCAATACTTACTTTTCAGTATGTGTACAAATGTGCAATACTTAGTATTCAGTATGTGTACAAATTTGAAATACTTAGTATTCAGTATGTGTACAAACGTGCGATACTTAGTATTCAGTATGTGTACAAACGTGCGATACTTAGTATTCAGTATGTGTACAAATGTGCAATACTTAGTATTCAGTATGTGTACAAACGTGCAATACTTAGTATTCAGTATGTGTACAAATGTGCAATACTTACTTTTCAGTATGTGTACAAATGTGCAATAATTAGTATTCAGTATGTGTACAAACGTGCGATACTTAG
>NC_056739.1:345939820-346034820 GCF_019279795.1 Protopterus annectens
ACTGGAGGAGTGATTTCAGCTCAGAATCTGTAGTTTTATTGGCCATTTTGGGCTATTTCTATCCCTTTCATCTTTCTGTTTAAAAACCTGTGTTTGTGAGGTTTTGCGCATTGTGCAGTGCCATTTAACTAGGGTTAAAATATCCCCGGTGCCAGAAAGTCTGCTCTTCTAATGTTGCCTTAGAACTAGCCAGTTTTCTAGTTTTAGCACTCAAAACTGTTTCCTTGTGCTCAGCACTTGTTCAAAACTTGTTGGAAGCACTAAATAATCTACAAATTACTGCAGCACTCAACTTTCCTCACTTGTTAGGAGGAACACAGTTTTTAGCACTTAAATTAATAAGCACCAATCCAGACATGTCTAATGGTCAGCTCCTGGTATTTTCTCCTGTCCACCTGATGGACCTGGGCATCTTGGGGCAATTTAGCAATTGCCTCATGTACACTGACAACCCTCTCCTCCTACCACCCAACACTACAACCTGTGAGAGATGCACTTATATAGCCAAACTGGAAGCCAAGCTCTCTCCAGCCAAGACTGTACTAGACAGTCAAGAGGAGAAGGTTAACACCTACACCACACCACACTCAACACATAGTCCATCAAAACCTACACCACCTAAACCCACGCATAGTAACAAAAAACACACACCTATATTTGCAGAGGTTCTCAATAAAAATCTGCTCAAACAACAGAGACCTCCAAAGCTGAAACGCAAGCAACCACCATCCCCCCAACACTATCCAAATGACACATAGCCCACAAAATAAGTGTGCCACTAAACCTTAGCTCATAAGGCAAAACAATGTACCTGAAACACTAGTCATAGGTGACTCTATAGTCAAGCACACTAATGTCTCACTCACCAGGCTAAACAAGGAGAAAGTTACTGTCAGCTGCCTGTCGGGTGCCTGGATCCACCACATAACACAAGCACTCAGGTCACTCCACAAGTACAAATATTTCTCTGTCATTGTCCATGTTGGTGTGAATGACCTGAGATGTACCTCCTTGGACTACATGAAAAAAGACATGGAGGAGCTCTCGGATCATGTAGCCCAGGCAGGTATGACCCTAGCCCTGAGTAGCATCCTGCCATCACCCAGAATGATACCACAATACAAGGACAAAATGATTGACTTCAACAATTGGCTAAGCTTCTGGTGTCATTCTAAGGGGATCCAGTGTCTGTCTGCCTGGGATGACATGATCGACAGACCATGATGCTTTGCCAGAGATTGCCTGCACCTGTCACCCTGAGATTCTGGATACTGGCTAAGGCTCTTGCCACCCTTATAGTGCCTTTTTTAGGCAAGGTTCAAATGACAAATTCACCACCATAGCAGGTATAAGCAAGCAAAATCTGAGGGTAATGCTACTCAATGCTAGAAGTCTAAACCTCAAAATGCACTCACTCGAGGCACTCCTTAAAATGGAGAATATCTACGTCTGTGCAGTGACGGAGACCTGGTTCAAGACTCCAGAGAGCACCCCTGCATTACCAGGCTACAACTCATACCACACCTTTCGGCCACCTAACCTGGAATGAAACACTAAAGGAGGAGGCGTGTCCATATTCATTAAGGATATCCACACCTCCAGACTAGTTGCTCAACATAATGCATCAGAAATTATCCAAATGCAACTAACACTGGGCAAGACTGCAATCCAGGTTGCAGCTTGTTACAGATCCCCCACCATGTCCCAGGATGCCCACTCCATGTTTCTTGATATACTGGGTAATATTAAGGTACAGCCCAATATCCTAATAATGGGCGATTTCAACTACCCCACCATCAACTGGGAAAACTACTCATGTACTAACTCATTTACTCAACGCTTTCTGAAATTCATAAATTCCAATGCCCTGGATCAGCTTGTCCACATCCCTACCAGGGGCTGCAATATCCTGGACCTGGTCATTACCAATATGGGCAACCAATGTTCCACGCCAGAGGTCAATTCCTCTCTGGTCAGATCCAACCACAAGCTAATCACCCTAGACATCAATATCCCGCCCCCACCCCCCATTAAGGAAACCATCGTAAAAAACTTCTCCAAAGCCAACTTCATGCTTCTTAAGACAGAAGTGGAAAGCTTCACGACAGCCATACAGATGGAAAATAGAGGTACAACTACTGAATCCTATACAAATGCACTGTATAAGCACATACATGAGTGCATGGATCGTGCCATCCCCAACAGAACCAAGATGCTATCCTCCAAAAAAAGGAAGCCAATCTGGTGGTCCCCTGCAATAAACAAACTCTACAACAGAAGGAAGAAGCTGTTGCAGAAAAGAGTAAAACCCCCTGATTGCAGGAACTCCCTAGTCAGCCTCAGTAAGAAGCTGAGATCCCTCATAAAATCCTCCAAAGCTAGTTACAAAAATAAAATTGCCACTGATTCTAAACACAACCACAAAGCATTCTACAGCTATGTCAAGAATCTCAATGGTGACACTCAGATTTGCTCTGAGTTACAGCACAATGGCACTAGATATAAAAAAACAACTGATAATGCCAACATCCTGGCAGATAGGTTCAGTGCAAACTTCACTCCCCCCTCACCCCACAAAGGGCCCATCAATATACCAGAAGAATGCAAAGCCCCTGTAATCATGGCTGCACAAGTAAAGGCCGCACTCTCCAAAGCCAAGAACACAGCATCCATGGGACCTGACAGCATCCAAGGCTGCATTCTGCATGAGCTACAAAACGAACTGGCACCCCACCTAAGTATCATGTTCAATCATAGCCTCACTTCAGGCTTTGTGCCTACTGAATGGTGCACAGCAACGGTTATCCCACTCCACAAAGGGGGTGCCACCATGGACCTCGGGAACTACAGCCCCATTAGCCTGATGAGCCTGGTTTGCAAGGCCATGGAATTTATCATCTTGGAGCTTATAAATAAAGACATAGGTAACCTACAAACTCTGGACACCACTCAGTTTGGGTTTGTAAAAGATAGGTCATGTCTCCTAAACTTGATTGACTTCTTTGAAGTAGTCACTAGAGCCATGGACAAGGATAAGGTGATGCACACAGCCTATGTTAACCTCACCAAGGCTTTTGACACCATTCCCCACTCTGGAATTATAGATAAACTCACTAGACTGAGTATAAATCCCTATATCACAAGATGGGTGGCCAACTGGCTCACTAACAGATCCCACACAGTGAAAGTAGCCGACTCCAAATCCAACTTCAGACAGTGACAAGTGGAGTACCACAGGGTTCAGTCCTGGGTCCTCTCCTGTTTGGCATCTAATTCTCAGAAGTCCAGGCTAATACAGCAGGTCTTTGGTTAACAAAGTTCGCAGACAACTGCAAACTAGGTGATATAATAGAATCGCCTAATGATGTGGACATTCTACAAAGGGGTCTCACTGAGACTGGTGCTTGATGTCAAATTCATGGCCTCCAGCTCAATTCCAAGAAGTGCATTGTCATCCCCTTTGGGAAAAACACTGTACCCATGAACTAACACAAAGGCGGTAGCCTACTAAACACCGAAAGTGTGATAAGAGACCTTGGGACACAGGTGGACAGCAGTCTCTCCTTTGATAATCACATCACCACAGTAGTCAAGAAAACCTTCTACATGGCACACCTCATCACAAAGGGGTTCACCTCCAGAAATAAGAGGTAATTGTTCCTCTCTACTCATCCCTCATCAGACCCATTATAGAGTACAATGTACTGTTTGTCATGTATCCCGCAAAACATCTACAACAACTGGAAAGGCCACAGAAATACCTCACTAAGAGGATTACCGGCCTCAAACAGATGCCATACACAGACCGTCTCAAAAATCCTCAGCGCTACTCATGGTCCAGGGACCTAAACCTTGCCACCACAATAAACAGAACATGCTGGAGGGATAGATTCCTGTCTCAGAGTCTTCCCATGCTCTGGAACAGACTACCCATTCATGTCAAGCAAAGCTCCTCATTAGCCCTCTTTAAGAAAAATTTCAACAACTGGATGGGAAATAGGAAATTCACTCCGGGGATCACTTCTGTGGCTCTGCTAGATAGGGGTGCAGGAAAATAACTTTCTTGGGTGGCGAAAGCCAGGGAACTTTTTTGGCTAGGTTTATATAGGCCCCAGGGCTGATAGCCTAGTACCTACCTATGAACCTATGTACTAGAAAAAACTGAAATGGTTATCTGCCAGGATGTTAAGTAGCTGGCCTTTTTTATTTTCTCTATCGGCTCACTGTTTCTGAGCATGGGATATATATCAAACTTTGAAGTGCTATTCAGTTACCTAAAATCATTGCAGAACATGGCTTATGAAATAGTTTGCTGGGCTATGTAATTCACTTTGTGATTCCTTCGACAGCTCTTAGCTTGTGCATCTTTTGAATTTCTTCTCTTACTGTTTTGCGGATCTGGTACTCTCTTGTTCTAATCCTGACTCAAGCTTTTGTCTCTATATTATGTTCTCTCATTTCTTACAACCATGTCTAAGAAAACTCTTTGTTAAGATAAATTATCTTATTTCCTGCTTTTGTATTTTTGACAAGGATTCTTCAAACTGCATTTCAGGGAGAGATTCGCCAGTATCTTCTGAATGAACGTTAGCCTGTAAGCTTACCACTGAACTTTCTAGTCCACGGCTTCAGTACATTAATGTGATAGAGTTGCTTGTGTTAATCTTTCCTGGCTCGCTAACTTTGCAGTACATTGCATTTATTCTTTCTATTGCCTGAAATGGCCTTTGCCATTTAAATATCCATGGAGGGTATTACATATCGACACCTGATCTACTGGGTAATTTTAAATGGTGTTTTCTCTTCTTTCTAAGTTTCTTTAGCAATAGCAAACATAATTCAGGGACATCTACTGTACAAGAGCTCAAATGGAGTAAACACATCAAAGTTTGCAGCACGTACCTTAAAGCAAACAGTAAGGGTCACATCTAGTCCTGTTATTTATCAGCTGGGTCACTGATCTTCCTTAATTCAGTGTTTTACTGAACCTGTCTTGTACTGCATCAGTGTGCAGATGGTAATGTGATGTCTGCATTTGCTTGATTTTAAAGCTCTGGTGTAACTGATGACCTAGTCCTGACATGAAGGGAGTATCTTGGTCAGTAAGTATCTCTTTAGCTCTACCTGCTCTGGGAAATTAGGGTCAGTCATCTCAGTTTTGCATAATGACACGGCCATTGGATATTTGGTAGCACAGTCCATTATGACTAACTTTACTGGTGTACCCATAATGCCCATATAACAATACATTCAAATGGCAGATCTATGATAGACAATGAAATCAAGGGACTTCTATGCTCAGGATGAGGTGCATTTTCCCTGGCATCATTGACATGAAACACAAACAATTTCTGTCTCTTTGTTGTGCCTGGCCACTAAAATCTAACTAATACTCTTGCTTTAATGATCTCCTAGCAGGTGACTCTAGGATGGCTTTATTGCTAGTGTCATATAAGGTCTGACACTATCAGCTGATGTAGACACCTCTCCATGGCTTCATTACTCTATATAAGAGGTCACCTTTCAACTCACAACAGAGGTAAGAAGTAATTGGAGTACCTTGTCCACTATCCTCTCCTACAGCCTTGATGATATTCTCTGTTACCCTACTTATGTTTTAATTTATTAATTTATTTATATTTGTTTACAGGGAATGTCTAATTGGACTAATATCTACCCATTTTCAGCAGAGGCCTTGGGAGAAAAGCTTTGCATACCTCAAAACTTAAAGAAAAATTAAACTATGTGATGCATTACAAATACAAATCATGCAAAAAGATGGTAAATAATGTGATACATAATAAATACAATGTTAATTAGTAATCATGAATAGAGCATTATAAATGTGATACATAATACAATGTTAATTAGTAATCATGAATAGAGCATTATAAATGTGATACATAATACAATGTTAATTAGTAATCATGAATAGAGCATTATAAATGTGATACATAATAAATGCAATGTTAATTAGTAATCATGAACAGAGCATTATAAATGTGTTACATAATAAATACAATGTTAATTAGTAATCATGAACAGAGCATTATAAATGTGTTACATAATAAATACAATGTTAATTAGTAATCATGAATAGAGCATTATAAATGTGATACATAATACAATGTTAATTAGTAATCATGAATAGAGCATTATAAATGTGATACATAATAAATGCAATGTTAATTAGTAATCATGAACAGAGCATTATAAATGTGTTACATAATAAATACAATGTTAATTAGTAATCATGAACAGAGCATTATAAATGTGATACATAATAAATACAATGTTAATTAGTAATCATAAATAGAGCATTATAAATGTGATACATAATAAATACAATGTTAATTAGTAATCATAAATAGAGCATTATAAATGTGATGCATAATAAATACAATGTTAATTAGCAATCATGAATAGAGCATTATAAATGTGATACATAATAAATACAATGTTAATTAGTAATCAAGAATAGAGCATTATAAATGTGATACAAAATACAATGTTAATTAGTAAAATACAATGTTAATTAGTAACCATGAACAGACCATTATAAATGTGACACATAATAAATACAATGCTAATTAGTAATCATGAATAGAGCATTATAAATGTGATACATAATAAATACAATGTTAATTAGTAATCATGAATAGAGCATTATAAATGTGATGCATAATAAATACAATGTTAATTAGTAATCATGAACAGACCATTATATGCTGGTGTAAACGACCTGAGACGTACCTCCTTGGACTACATGAAAAGAGACATTGAGGAGCTCTCTGATTATGTAGCCCAGGCAGGTATGACCCTGACCTTGAGCAGTATCCTACCTTCACCAAGAATGATGCCACAATACAGAGATAAGATGATCAGCTTTAACAATTGGCTTAAACTCTGGTGTCATTCAAAGGGGATCCAATGTCTATCTGCCTGGGATGACATGCTGGACAAGCCACGCTGCTTCGCAAGGGACGGCTTGCACCTGTCACCCTGGGATTCGGATATTGGCAAAGGCTCTTGCCACCCCATAGTGCCTTTTTAGGCAAGGCTCAAATTCTAAACCTACCACCCTAGAACACAAAAAGGAAAAAACTAAGGGTAATGCTGCTCAATGCCAGAAGTCTAAATCTCAAAATGCATGCACTCGAGGCCCTTCTCAGTATGGAGAACATCAATGTCTGTGCTGTGACAGAAACCTGGTTCAAGGCTCCTGAGAGCACCCCAGCACTATCAGGTTTTACCTCATATCATGCGTTCCGACCCCAAAATCTGGACAATACCAAGAAAGGAGGGTATCCATATTCATCAAGGACACCCACACCTCAAGACTGGTGGCAACGACGATGCATCGGAGACCATCCAGGTGCAATTAACCATAGGCAAGACTGCTCTGCAAATTGTAGCATGTTACAGGCCACCCTCACAAACTCAGGAACCTCACATGGCCTTCCTGAAAACACTGGAGGGGATAAATGTATCACCAAACACCATCATACTAGGTGACTTCAATTACCCTAATATAGACTGGGAACACTACTCAAGCCCAAACACCCTAGCCCAAAAGTTCCTGGAATTCATAAACTCAAATGCCATGGAACAACTAGTCACCATCCCCACAAGAGGAGAAAACATACTTAATCTCATCATCACGAACATGGGAGCACAATGTTCAACACCGGAAGTATACCCCTCACTGGTGAGATCAGATCACAAACTAATCTTGCTGGAGGTCCTCATCCCACCCCACCTGAAATAAAAAAGACCACAGTAAAGAACTTCTCGAAAGCCGACTTCACACTTCTAAAGACTAGTGTGGTCTCCTTTAAGGCCCCAGTGCCGGCGGAAAACAGTACTCAAGCCGCTGAATCACTTACAAATGCCTTCTACCAGCACCTTCAGGACTGCATGGATAAGGCAATCCCAAGCAAAACAAAGACTCTTTGTACCAAAGGCAAGCGCCCAGTCTGGTGGACCCCAGCCATAAACAAACTCTACAACAAAAGGAGGAAGCTACTACAAGATAGAGCAAAATCCTTAAAAGGTAAGACACCTTTGATCACTATAAGTAAAAAACTAAGAGCTCTCATAAAATCATCCAAAGCAAATTTTGAGAGAAAAATAGCTAAAGACTCAAAAGACAATCATAAGGCCTTCTTTAGCTATGTTAGAAACCTGGGAGGAAACTCCCAGATATGCTCAGAACTAGTTCAAAATGATGTGAAGATTACTGATCCTACAGACATTGCCAACATACTGGCTGACAGGTTCAGTGCAAACTTCTCCCCACCCTCCCCCCCAAAAGGAGAGATATCTATACCAAACGATTGCAGCCCCCCAAACATCTTTAACACCCAAGTGAGAACTGCTCTCTCCAAAGCAAAAAACACGGCATCCATGGGACCTGATGGTGTCCCCGGCTGTGTGCTCCACAAACTCAACGAGGAATTAAACCCACAGCTAGGACAGCTGTTTAATCATAGTCTCACCTCTGGATACGTACCCAGGGAGTGGCGCACTGCAACTGTGGTCCCACTTCACAAAGGCGGTGCCTCCACCGACCCTGAAATTACCGCCCATTAGCTTGACAAGCCTTATCTGCAAAGCCATGGAGAGGATCATAATGGACCTCATAAATAAAGACATAGGGAATTTGCAGACTTTGGATCCAACCCAGTTTGGCTTTGTCAAAGGCAGATCATGCCTTTTAAACTTGGTTGACTTTTGAAACAGTCACCAAAGCCATTGATGAGGGAAAGGCAGTCCATACAGCCTACCTCAATCTGGCGAAGGCCTTCAATACAATACCCCACTTGGGTATCATTAAAAAACTCATCAGCTTAAATGTTAACCCATACATCACAAGATGGGTTGCAAACTGGCTGAGTGACAGAACCCACAGGGTCAGAGTTGCTGGCGCCATGTCAGACTCAAAGCCTGTCACAAGTGGTGTCCCACAGGGCTCAGTCCTGGGCCCACTCTTGTTTGGCATCTACTTTTCCAGTACAAGCAAACACAGGAGGGTTATGGCTGACAAAGTTTGCAGATGACTGCAAACTGGGCCATAGTCGAAAACACATCTGACACAGATATCCTTCAGAAGGGTCTCACAGAAAGCGGATAACTGGTGCCAGAGCCATGGCCTAAAGTTAAATGCCAAAAAATGCATAGTCATACCCTTCGGGAAAAACAAGGTTACCCCTAGCTACCATATAGGTGGCAATCCACTGAGCACAGAAGAAGTTATCAGGGACCTGGGGACCCAGGTTGACAGTAGCCTGTCATTCGACACCCATGTAGCTAAAATAGTTAGGAAGACCTTCTACATTGCCCACCTTATCATGAAGGGATTCACATCTAGATCAAGGGAGGTCATAGTCTCCCTATACTCATCACTCATCAGACCAATGATTGAGTACAATGCCCCATTCAGAATGTATCTAACCCGACACTTGCAGCAGCTGGAGAGGCCACAAAAGTTCCTCACCAAAAGGATAAAGGGTCTCAAAAATCTGTCCTATGCTGCCCGACTGAAAGAACTCCAGCTCTATTCAGTCGCCACCGCTTGCTCAGAGGTGACCTTTGCCTGACATACAAGGCCATGTCAAACCCAGATTTGATGAATATGCTTCACCTCAAAAAATCTAGATCCGTCAGAGCCACAAGGGCGGGAGACTTAAACCTCGACACGGCTATTAATAGGACGTGCTGGAGGGATAGATTCATCTCCCAAAGACTCCCTATGCTGTGGAACAAAATCCTGGTATATGTGAGGCAGAGCACCTCGCTGGCCTTGTTCAAGAGAAATCTTAACCAATGGATGGGAGATCGCAGATATACCCCAGGGATTACCTCAGTGTCACTGCTCGACAGAGGCACAGCAAAATAATGGGTATAGTTCCCCATACTAAAGGGGTGGCGTAAGCCACAAAACTATGGGCTAGACTTGTAAATGCCCTTGGGCAGATAGCCTAGTATGAACCTATGAACCTATAAATGTGACACATAATAAATACAATGTTGATTAGTAATCATGAATAGAGCATTATAAATGTGATGCATAATAAATACAATGTTGATTAGTAATCATGAATAGAGCATTATAAATGTGATACATAATACAATGTTAATTAGTAATCATGAATAGAGCATTATAAATGTGATACATAATAAATACAATGTTAATTAGTAATCATGAATAGAGCATTATAAACATTTGTTAGATGTGTTTAAAAGGTAGTCAGGTATTGTGATAGCATGAACGATAATTAGCATTTATCTATTTTATGACATGAGGGAGTACAGTGAAGACCAAGGGAAGAAAGAGAGAAGGAGGAGAGATTGCTGAGCAAAGTGTTACGATGACAGAGGTAGGTATACAAGGGGTGTAGATGGGTGGATGGGTTGCAGAGGTTTGAAACAACATGAGGAAGTTAGAAGTTAAGAGATGCAGATGGGAAGAGATGGGGAGAAGATAGTAAAGGTGCGACAAATAGAATAGTAGATAGATTAGAACTAGACAAGGAGGGCAGAATAGACCGAATCTAAATATTTTAGCCTGTATTAGTGCAAGGGAGAGCCAGGTTTGGAGCAAGAATTCCTTTAGTTGGTGCTTGAAGGTAGGTTTGAGTTTGATCTCATGGAAAGTGGTACAAAATTCAATTTTTTTTTTTTTTTGCTATGGAACAAAAGTAGAGGCTCTGTCCATATGATTTGTTGGATTTATATAGTAATAGAAGCTGTTTATCATCTGATCAGAGACATCTTCTGGGGAAGTAGGAGTGAAGGATGGCTCTACAAGGGCAGGCTGTAGGTTTATAAATGATACTATGTGTTGCTACAAGATGAAGTTAAGTTAGCTGCTGTAAGTTCAAGCCACTTAAATGTCTGGATAGAGATGCAGTGAAAGGACTGATATATTACATTAGTTGCAGCTTTAGCTATTTTATCGTAGCATGTTTCAAGTTTAAGTTTTAATGTGGTTTGAAGTTTCATAAGGATCGAGGCTTCATACAGGAGAGAGGGAAAAAGGTAAGTAGTGCCATGGGTAGTTTTGGTAGGACTATTTAGCTATTATATCTGTAAATCATTCCACAGTTTGGATTTTTTTTAATATTATTCTGAATGCAAAGATCACATTTAAGATGGTCATCTACAGTCATGCCTAATAATTGTGCGTGATTGACTAAATTTGGGTCTATATTAGAACATTGAATGTTCTAATTTCGAACCCAATTCAGTGAACGCTGACAACATCGAACATTCAGAACAGCAATTTTTTTTCCTAAGGAAAGCTAAATTTTAGTACTGGGATGTGAGAACACAAACTGGGTTCACAAAATACTTCACTCGAGTTATAATAATTCCATTTCGGTTAATTCAAAGTAAGCCTCATAAAGGCAGCTTTCATCTTAAAGTAGTCTATTTAATTTTTAACTATAACAAGGTGTACATGGGAAATGCAGCTTCATATTACTGGATTTATTTACTTTAATTTATTCCTAAAGTTTAGATGCCTCTTGAAACGCATGCTTTTGTTCATTTTTAGCAGTTTCTAGTAACAAAAAGGCTTATACCTGGAAAAGGAAAGAAATTGAATAGTTACATTATTAACAAAACCATTCTTTCTGTGTGCAGTGACCTGCTTTAATTAGTGAATATAATTTATATTGATCACTTGAATTTCTTTACTTTCATAAAAAAGATTTATCTATGGTTTCATTATTTATTTACTTAAAAAATAAGAATAATCTTTTGGTGTTTGAGAAGTTTATATCTTAAATACTTACTACATGCTTTAGCTAAAGCTGCTCAGATTAACTTAGTTCAGTCATAAGAGCCTCACTTACAGGAGTTATTAGAGCTGCTGGACAAGGTTATGATGGTTAAGGAAAGCAGTCTGCAAATCTAAGTGTATCTCTCATAGGTTCATAGGTAGGTACTAGGCTATCGACCCAAGGGCCCACATAAGCCTAGCCAACAAGGTTCCCTGGCTTAAGCCACCCAAGAAAGTTATTTTCTTGTGCCACTGTCAAGCAGATACACAGAATTAATCCCCGGGGTGTATTTCCTATTTCCTATCCACTCATCAAGATTTTTCTTGAAGAGTGCTAATGAAGAACTTTGCTTGACATAGATGGGTAGCATGTTCCAGAGTATGGGAAGTCTCTGGAACAGGAATCTATCCCTCCAGCATGTCCTGTTTATTGTGGTGACAAGGTTTAGGTCCCTATTTCCTATCCACTCATCAAGATTTTTCTTGAAGAGTGCTAATGAAGAACTTTGCTTGACATAGATGGGTAGCATGTTCCAGAGTATGGGAAGTCTCTGGAACAGGAATCTATCCCTCCAGCATGTCCTGTTTATTGTGGTGACAAGGTTTAGGTCCCTAGAGTGTGTAGCTCGGAGGGATTGGGATTTCTTTAGGTGTAGCATGTCCAACAGCTCTGGGTTTGGCATAGCTTTATATGTTAGGCAGAGATCACCTCAGGGTAGGCGATAAGCTATCGAGCAAAGCTGGAGTTTTTTGAGGCGGTCAGTGTAGGGCATTTGTTTGGGGCCAGTAATCCTCTATGTGAGGTACTTCTGTGGCCTTTCCAGCTGCTGCAGATGTCTTGTGAGGTACATTCCAAAAGGGGCGTTGTACTCTATAATGGGTTTAATGAGTGTCGATTAAAGGGGAACAATGACCTCTTTTTTCCTGGATGAGAACCCTTTTATGATGAGGTGTGCCACTTAGAAGGACTTCCTGACTACTGTGGCAATGTGACTATCAAAGGAGAGACTACTGTCCACCTGGGTCCCAAGGTTTCTTATACACATTCGGTGTTAAGTAGATTGCTGCCTATGTGGTAGTTCATGGGTACAGAGTTTTTACCAAAGGGGATGACACTGCATTATCTGGCACTGAGCTTGAGGCCATGGCTCTGACACCAGGCATCTGTCTCAGCGAGGTCCTTCTGTAGGATGTCCACATCATTTGGGGACTTGACTATGGCTCCTAGTTTGCAGTCATTTGTGAACTTCGTTAGCCAGAGGCCTTCTGTGTTAGCCTGTACTTCGGAGAAGTAGATACCAAACAGGAGAGGTCCCAGGACAGAACCCTGTGGTACTCCACTTGTCACTGCTTTGAGGTTAGATTTGGAGTCTGCAACTTTTCCAATGTGGGTTCGGTCAGTGTTCCAGATGGCAACCCATCTTGTGACGTAGGGCTTTATACTTAATTTAGTGAGGTTTAGCTATAATTCTAGAATAAGGGGTGGTGTCAAAAGTCTTGGCGAGGTCAAGATAGGCTGTGTGAACCATCTTACCCTCATCTACGGCTTTGGTGACTGCCTCAAAGAAGTCGATCAGGTTCAGGAGGCATGATCTGCCTTTCACAAACCCGAACTGGGTGGGATCCAGAGTTTGGAGGTTACCAATGTCTTTATTTATGAGTTCCATGATGATCAGACTGGGGATTTTTATAATTTCATGTTTGATTTTGGAAAATCTAGTTTTCTTTAATTATATGTTTTACATCATTTTTTACTACTTTTTTAGCTAGGCCTGAATTCGTGATGTTATACTTTACAAGTATAGCTAATGTCATTTCAATTATACTATATTATATACTCATGTATTTTTTATGTATTAGAAAGTTATGGGATTAAAATATCAACTTTTATATTTATATTCCTAAATACTTTCATATACACCCATGTCTTTGTCTATAACTTCTCTAAACATTAATGGTCTGAACAATTCAAGGAAAAGGCTAGACTTGCTATGATACTTAAATGTTAATAAATCAAAAGTATTTTTACAGGAAACTCATTGTAAATCCACTGTACAAAATATTTGGAATCCTAATAATTATCTAATACTAGCCCATTCCTCATATAAATCCAAGAGAAGGATGGCATGACTCTACTGAAGAAAAATGTTGTAAATCCACAAATCTTATACAAATATAAAGATCCAAAACGTTTATGAGTCATTATTATATTAAAGTTTAATAACAGAATTTGGAAATTAGTTAACCTTTACTGGTTTCCAGGATTAGGAATATCAACAGCAAAATGTCACGTTGATCTTATAACTAATGTTGACAAAGGTAATCTCATACCGACAGAAGATTTGAATTGCATTCTTGATGGCTTTGACACCACAAATAAGCATCCACTTAGACTCACTTTTACAGCAAAACTCTTTATAAAATGGATTGAGTCCCTCAACTTATATGGTACATATAACTCCTGACACAATAACTCATTATGCTTTTTTCATATAGATCACAAATTTAAAGCCCAAACAAGAATAGACAGAATTTTAGTTTCCAATTACATAAATTAAAAATCTCATCTTTTTCACTAAGTTAATTTCCATAACCAGAATCCCAGCCTATATAACTAAAATCAAAGACTTCAAAGCTTGGCTTTTAACAGGTGTTCAGTTCTTGTTGAAAGTAAATCATACTGCTGATACTAATATAACAATAGTCTGGGATGCTCTAAAAGCCTACATTTATGGTAAAACTGTCATCTGGTATAAAAATAAGCTAAAAGAATAGGACTCAGAGATGCAAAATATGCAATTACACTTTCAACAATTAAGTCCAGATCTACACACCTATCATTGGATGATAAGAAAACAATAGATGAACTAAATAAGAAATTCTTAGATATTCTAACACATAAAATGAATTTGGCATTAGAAAGATTAAAATTAAATTCTTATGCTTCAACTCCAAAGCATATGCACAATTTATCAGTAAGAGTTAAAATTCAATCCAACTCAAATAATATTATGAAAATACTATATGAAGGATCCAACAAACCAGTATCCAACATAGGTGATATTCTTGAAGCTTTTAGATTTCATTAGATGCTCTTGACACAGAACTATCTTCTTTTAATTTAGAAGTAAGCCTTAACAACTTAGAACACATCTTGAGAAACAGCTATCTATAAATGAAGTTAAAGATAAAATTAAGAAGTTTAAACCTAATAAAGCTCCTGGTACAGATGGCATTATTATAGAATATAATATAGAAATATATAAACTATTCCCTTCAACTATTTTATCTTTACTTCATTAAAAATGTGATTGAAGTACAAACTCAAAATATTATTCTACCATCCTGGAGATATTCTCTGATTACTTCTATTCTCAAAACTAATAAATACCACATCTTTGTAGCTGTCATAGACCTATTTCCCTCTTAAACAATGACTATAAGATATTTATGTCCATATTTGTTGACAGGATAAAATGATAAACAATGACCAATCAGCATTTATTTACAAGAGACACACTCATGACAATGTTAAAAGAATTCTTACTCTTTTCGTATTTTAAAAAAGAGAGAATGAAAAAGCTTTACTGATCAGTTTAGATATAGAAACGGCCTTTGATTCTGTCAACTGGGATTATCTTTCGGGAATATTGACTTCACTAGCATTTCTCTATTCTTTCATTACTATGTTAAAAACTATTTATGAAAACAACTTAGCTTATGTCAAAGTAGGTACTGTCACTTCAGAATATACACCCACAACTAAAGGTACCAAACAAGGCTGTCTGCTTTCTCCTATTTTATTCACACTTGCCATAGAAGTCTTTGCCTCTCTGATATGAAATAATGCAATAATTAAAGATGTTAATATTTATAATCATTATAACTCCAAGGTAACACTTTTTGCTGATGAGATCTTATTTGCTGTACCTATAACTCAAAAACAGTTTCATGTGAATTAGATTCTATAATGAATCATTTTCAAAGATTTTCTGATCTTCATTTTAATAAACAGAAATCTAAGCACCTCATACTTAAGCTAAAAAAACAGTCTGATAATCAAAACATCATTGGAGAACAAATTCTCTGAATTATTTGGGAATAATCTTCTGTAGTACTGTAGAAAAGACAATAGAAATCAATTATAAAAACATCAGGTGCTGATTGTGATTTCTTTTCTGGGGATAAACCCCCAGATTCAGCAAGCCCTGCATGGTGTGCAGGACTAGTGAAGGAGCTCCAGCAGGCAATATGTCTGCCGTGCGATCCAGGAATAAGTTGTAGGGACGTGCACGAGCGCTCCTGCACTAGTCCTGCATGGACTCAGCCCCTCTATGCAAATTACCCAATTTGTAGGAGAAATTCATGCAAATTAGGTGAATTTGTGATCCAGGAAGCTGGAAACCAGCCATGCAGGACTAGTCTAATCTGCAGAAATGTACTCCGCCAGTAACGGAGTACATTTCTGCAAACTACAAAACGGAGCCATGACAGCTCCAAATAAAGGGTGGATATTAAGTAGAAAGCATGCCAATGGCCAAATATAAGGCCACTGGCATGGAAAACAGTTGCAAAAATAAAAAAAATCAACTTTTATTTTATTTTAGCCGATCTCAACTGTTTAAGCGTAGGGCAGTGGTGTGCAAATGGGATCAGGTGGAAAATAAGAAAACAAAAACTAAAATAAGCATTTTAACCAAAATCACTATTTTGCCATTATACTCAATGGCAGGCAGAAGACAACATGGCCAGTGAACAGTGGTTGCTAAGGGGGGAGGCTCAATGTGGGACCTGTAACTATGCATAAGCAGGCAATCCTATGCAAATGAGGGGAATGATACTGAATCCCAGATTTCCCTGCATGCTAGGCAGCACCCACTAAGAGCAGGAATAGCTTAGTACAAGCCTAGGAGTTAGCTGACATCATAGGGGTGTGTGTCAGGCATACTGTAAGCAGATTGAAGCTCTGTGGCATGGGTTTGCCCTTAGCTTAGCAGAGCTAAGCAAGGGGGCATGTCTGACACTGCCTAGCACTCTTTACATTGCCTAAGCGGGTGTGTGCACCGCGCACCGGGTTTTAAAGGGAAAGAAAACAGGAAATAGCAGCTCTGTGCACATTTGAGCACTGTGTTTGTGCGGCCCGCCCCCAGGCTTAAATAGAAAGGCAATGGGAAGGGAAAACAGCAGTAGGAAGGTAATCAAAGAGAACTAGCACAGCTGGTAGGTGAAATGTATCAGGATCAGCCAATTACACAGGCAGCAGCCCAGCCCAGAACACTACTATAAACTATGCAAACACCTTTCCCTCTGGTTTTTCCCACATACTCTACATCACTGGTGTATACAAGCGGGGAACTTTTAACAAACAAAAACTACAAAATGACAGGGGCTGCAGCAGCTATCAGACATCAATATGTGGAAGAGCCTGAGGTGGTGAGGATGAGAATGCTGTCGACCAAGTCACAGTGAGAAGATAGAGAAGGATGTACAGACCAAGGGTAACCTACCAGGGGTTACAAGAGCTGGAGATAGTGGAGCACTATAGGGTGGACAAGGACCTCCTATGGCAAATTGTTGAGCTGTGCCGGCTATGCCTGACACACAGAACTAACAGAGGGGAACCCATCCCAGTAGATACCAAGGTATGTGTAGGCCTAGGAATACTAGCTACAGGTACCTTCCAAAGCCCAACTGGGGATATCATGGGGATCTCACAGGCATCAGCATCCAGGGTATTCCACCAGTTCCTGGATGACATGTCAGCACATGCCGGTGAGCACATATATTTCCTCAACACTCGTGAGGTGTTGGCCAACAATATGCATCTCTTCCACCAAATAGCAGAATACCCTGAGGTGGTGGGTGCTATAGACTGCATGCACATATGCATCAAAGCACCACCCAGTGAGCGGGGTAGGGTCTACATCAACTGCAAGGGCTTCCCCTCCATCAACTGCCAGGTAATGTGCGATGCCCAGGGCATTATAATGAATGTGTGTGCTGTCTGCCATGGAAGCTATCACGATTCCCACATCTGGCATCTGACGCAGCTGTACCAGAGATTTGCCAGTGGGGACATCCCTTACGGTCACCTAGTGGGGGATGCTGGTTATGCACTGGAGCTGTGGCTGATGACATCCATCAGAAATGCACACACACCTGAACACGAACTCCATAATGAGGCACACGCACAGACCAGAATCATAATAGAGCATGTGTTTTGAAAGCTCAAGTCACAGTTCCAGTGCCTGGACACATCCAGTGGTGCCTTGCAGTACTCACCAGCTACATGTACCCAAATTGTTATTGTATGTGCCATACTACACAATATGATCCTGCGGAAACAACTGCAGCAGGAACAGCACAAGGCAGGGCCACACCTCCCCCAACCAATGCAAAGGCCTGCACAGGCACAGAGTGACTCGGAGGAGGAACAACCTGAGCCTGGCCCTGTAGGAAGATGGAGGCATGCCAAGTATGCCCTGGCCTTGGCAAAGAGGCAACACATAGCACATACACTGACACGCTAGGGACCCAGGGAATGACACCTCTCTCTGACTCGCACATACAGTGAAAGGGATGTCAAACATGACACTACCTGTGCTCAACCATGTATAGGGAGTGTACTATGTGCATCTGAAATAGGCAGCCCCCAGCACCATCCTCAATACTGGCACACCCACAAGGTAAGTCACTCTCCTTACCAATTGACAATTGGAGTAGTATGTGTTGTTACTTGTATCTATGGTATGGATGTGAGCATGCAAAGGATTCGGGTGGCTGAATGGTATGCCAGCAGATAGTAGACATCTATAGTGGCACCATGAGACCTGTAACAAATACTGGTGTCACCATAGTAGCCAGTACTATACATGGCAATAAAACCCACTGCAGAAAATGTGTTGGGCCACATGTGTATCCATATGACTCACACATGCCAGTCAGGGTGGCTCACATACCTAGCAACAGTCTCAGCCAGCAGGACAGGTGTAGAGAAACACAAACAAAGGCCATGCTAAGGTCTCTGAATGATGGCTATGGATATCCCCCAGGCCTACACAGTAAGACAACATCAGGTCAGGCAGTGGGATGTTAGTTCTGAAGGGTAGGAAGTCAGAAACTAATATGTAGGTCAATCAAACCTAAGACCTGTACTATACTGATATGCCTCTAGTCAGCATGATAGTTTAGAATACAGAAAGAAATGGAGTACCTGACATACCAGTACAATCATAGCGAATGTGTACAAGTGTCAGGTGTGCCCCCCCCCATCCTATGTAGAAATGTAGTAACAGTCAGGTGTGCCCCCAAGCCTGTGTAGAAATGTAGAAACAGTCAGGTGTGCCCCCTTTATTTATTTATTTATTTCCAGTTTGATAACCGGGGAGGTCCACTGGGCCCAGAGGGCCCATTTTCAGTGGAGGCCCGGGGAGAAAAGCTCTGTATTACATAGAATTAGAACAAATATAGAGGTTTACATTTAGGTCTGAATAGAAAAGCTCCTTATTACATACAGTTAAAACAAACATACATTTATGTAATTATACATACAATTATAAAATGTTTTAGAAAAGAAAGTATAATTATATATGGTGTTGTACCAATTTGAAGGGGAGCACAAAGAAAGGGAGAAAAAATAACAGAAAGAAGGGAGAGAGAGCTATGTACAGTATTTACGTCTAGACATTCTTTAGATTTCTGACCAAGGCAGGTGTAGGGAAAGAAAAGAAAACAAATAGCATGTGCATGAGAGAGTGAATGTATAAGTGATATTAGAAGGAGTTAGGTAGGAAGAATGCAATTGCATTTCCAGTTTTGGGAGAGGTGGGAGTGGAGCAGGGATTTGAAGAGTTCTAAGCTTGAAGTGATTCTTAGCAAGGGAGGGAGGGAGTTCCATTTTTTGGCTAGAGAATAGGAAAGAGAAACTGGCCAGGGGGACGTTTTGGTTTATATACAGAAAGAAGATTTTGTTGGGCAGATCTAAGGGGTCTGTTTGGAGTGTAGAATTGTAAAATATTAGTAAGAGCGGGGCATGCAGTAGGTTTAAAGATTATTTTGTGGGCTGTAGTAAGCTGTAGGTAGGCAAGGTGGTTAGGAAGCTCAAGCCACTTTAGCATATTGAGGGAGGTGCAATGATGGGAGGAGTGTTTAGATTTAGTAGCAAATTTAGCAATTTTGTTGTAGCAGCTTTCTAGTTTTGAGGAGATGGTAATAGAAAGATTGGTTAGAAGTGGAGTACTGTACAATAGTGAAGGGAGTAAATAAGTAGAAGCTAGAGTTTGCCTTGTAGACAGAGAGAGAAAGTGAGCATTTCTATATAACATACCTAGCTTCTGATGTTTTTTTTTTTTTATGTTAAGTTGGACGTGTGTATCGAATTTCAGGTGTTCATCGATAGTGACCCAAGAAGTTTAGCAAAGGGGACAACTTCTATAGAGGAGTTGGCATGGCTGGAGATATTGAAGGATTGCTTGTCAAGTGTGACAGTTTTTGAGGGAGAGAAGAGAAGGATTTTGGATTTATTGGCATTAAGTGAGAGATGGTTTTGAAGCATCCAGTGCTCGGTAGTTGTAAAGGCCAATTGGGTTTTTGTCTGGAGCTCAGTGAGGCTAGGAGCAGAGCAGACTAAAGTGGAGTCATCTGCATATTGCACTATTTTAGTGTTAGGAATGGCAGTGTGAAAGTCATTGACAAATATATTAAAGAGCATAGGTCCTAGTATGGACCCCTGGGGAACCCCGGTGGGGGTAGAAGGAAAGTAGAGATACCGGTTTGCCATTTCACAGCCTGGGATCTGTTAGAGAGATAACTGTGGAACCAGTTAAGGCAATTTTGAGAGAGATTAAGGTTAGAGAGATGATTCAGAAGGTGGGTATGGGAGATGGTATCAAATGCTTTGGATAGATCAAGGGCGGTGGTGGAAATTGTCTTTGGCCCATCCTATGTAGAAATGTAGAAACAGTCAGGTGTGCCCCCCAATTCTGTGTAGAAATGTAGAGGCAGTCAGGTATGCCCCCTCCCCCAATCCTGCATAGAAATGTAGTAACATTCAGGTGTGCCCTCCCCCAATCCTGTGTAGAAATGTAGAAACAGTCAGGTGTGCCCCCCCAGCCCTACTTAGAAATGTAGTAACAGTCAGGTGTGCCCCCTCAATCCTATTTAGAAATGTAGTAATTGTCTGGTGTGCCCCCCAATCCAATGTACACATGTCGTAACAGTCAGGTGTTCCCCCCAAATCCTATGTAGAAATGTAGCAACATGTATGTGTACTTATAATACCAGTGGAGCACAGATGCCCAGAGGTGGTCAAGGTAGCAGGATAGATTGTAGTATTTGTACAATATGCAGGTATGTCTGTGTTAGGTTGGTGTGTTTCATATTGTGTGAGAGTAGTCAGTATGTATGCATGTTGAGGTATGACCTGGTGGCCATTGCCCAGTACTGCTGATGACAGGGCCAAGTTCTCACAACTGCAGTGCCAAAGACAATTCCCACCAGTATAACACATACTAGCAGTAAGCCATTGTAAATGTATGGTGGTAATATGTGTCACCATCTGAAAGACTGACATGGTATGACTGTTGGGCTAGATATATAAGAAGTACACAGGGGAAAGTACCCCAGATATACAGTATATAATGTGTAACTGTGAAATGGACACAGCCTTGGAATTGTACATACAGGTATGCATCACATTATCTGGGCCTGTAGTAGGGTATGCCGGTGTCATCCGCCCGAACACTTGCAGATCACAAAGGTGGTTTGACTGATGTACTGGAAAACAGCTGATGTGCCCGCACATGCCAGCATAACTGGAAAGCCCCATGCATATCTGTGCATCAGATGCAAGTAGTGTCCATAGCGCACATGTACCCAGCTCACCCAAACTCCACCCACAGATACCTCTCTGGTTGTATCCCTGCTGTTGGGAATGGGTACAATATGACCCCCACCTGTATATGGCAATAGCGAAAGAATGCAGCATCCACACCACCTAATCAATACTGATAGAAAGTATTGGCATGAACACCTAGCACACCTACCCTTTCACCCCAGGGGAATATACTGTATGGCGGTCTGGGACTGTAGGACTGACAGAATGCAACAGCCTGCCACAGCTGGCCTGCATCACCACCAAATGGCCCACAGGCTTCTGCCAAAGGCCTGTGTCTCACACGTACTGTCAATGCATGTTAAGTCATGGACACTCAAATAACAACACACTCCACATAAGCCACATGCAAGGCCATGTGGACAAACCACAGTAACATGTCCACCATGTCCCACTGCATGAACTGTGGACCAAAGCCAAAACGCAGCTGTGATGAGGTGATAACCTTAGGGAAAGTATCAGAGAATGTATGTATAATGTATGGCAGAGGATAGAATAATAGAGGGGGGTGGGAGCATGGGCAGCATGGAATGTGCAAGGTCCGACACACAGCTGTGTGCACACACTATCCCTGGCTGCAAACACATAAATGGGTGGCTACAAACCTGCCCATACACCACAATAGGGGTAATGTCCTGACTCATGGCCCCTGCCTCTGGGTAACCTGTGTGAATCTGTACAGCTGTGAGGTATTGCCACAGCAAGATAAGGCCATACTGTCATGTTGATGGATGTACAAGTATGGGATCCTCTGCCAGCACTGTACCAAGGTGCTGAACCGGATACACAGACCCAGCAGCAAGTGTCTGTGGCTCCCCCTCCAGAATGGCATAACTTACCATGAATATGTAGGTGTCTGCCCACAATACTGGACAGAGCTGCATTCACCCTTGTTCCCAAGGATATCACTGTGAGCAGGAATGTCCACCTGACAGTACTTGAGGACATAAAATATCACAGTGTATAACAGTACACATGTCTGAATATCTCTGCTAACACCAGTATCATGTAGCAGAAGCAGCACAGACACAATCACCTACAGTACATACTATCTCCTGCATACTTTGCCCCCATATTGCCAAATGATCTACAGATACCCTGCAGAAACAGTTTGCTACTTGTAGGTGTACAACACAAAGGTCTGCACTGGAATAAAAACTACCTGGAATTGATTCACACATTCAATACAGAAGGGCATACTGGGTATGCTCACACACAAACAAATGAAGCCCATGTCTGCAAACAACAGTGGACCATACATATCTGACAGTCGCAGATGTTAGTGCATACACTCCTCAGTCTGCACCAGTCATGCTTTGCACACACATTGGATAGGAATACAGACATATATCCAAGGACAACACACTATAATATGCCAAACGTACACATACATAGATGTGTGGAAGAGAGTGACAGTGACAAAGAGCCATCCATCATGAGGCCTGTCCCACCCAGCACACAGCCAAATGACTATAACCACAGGATGTGTAAATGTCACTCACTGTAGAAATTAGCCATTGGTATCCCTTAGCATTACTGACTATGTGGTGCAAGTGCTAGCTGCGCAACATGACTGTACAAGGCAGTCATCATCTAGCAGCTGTATATATGTACCTGTGGAATATAACACTGCGTGTGCCTACATGTGGTGTGTCAACCTCTAGATGAATGGGTTATGGCCCATGCACACACACTGCCCTCTCCATAGCCCTACTATGACAAGCATGCTGATGTCATCCACTCTGAAATACTCCTTTGGGAATGGAGTAGCCCAGTAATTTCTGTGGCATGTCCTAAAACTGCATAATGCTGTAGTGTGATAAACTAGTTAGGTAGGAGATCTAATCCTAGACAACACGGGTCTTTGAAATTTTGACATTTTCAAATTGCAGTAGCAAGTGGGTCATCTATTTGGCTGAGTGTCAGTGCTCTGCATTTTACATTGGACAAATTTCCAGATCTTTTAAGTTGCATATTTCAGAGAATTTAAACAACATAATAAAAAACAGGGTTGTCACTAATGCATTGCATAAACATACTATAGTTAATAAATTAGTCTGCTTTCATTTTGCTGTCATTGATTGGGTGAGAGGGCAAAAATTTTCTAAGAACAAATGGCATGAACTTCTTAATGATAAAGAAAGGTCATGGATTATCAGATTGGGGGGCCTTTTCCCACCAGGGTTGAATGAACATCTTTAACACATTTATTATTATTTATATTGTGGTTGGGTATATCTTTTGTTCTTATTATCAAGAATATTATCAAATGTATTAATTTCTATTATTATAAATGTGTTTTTTATTTTATACATTTGTAGCATTTGACAATATTGGTATGGTCCTTGATTTGGATCAGTGAACACGTTAACAATATATATATATATATATATATATATATATATATATATATATATATATATATATATATAAAGGGCACCTTGTTATATGGTGAATTTTTGGTATTGAAAAAGGCTTCTTTAGGCTGAAACCAGTCTGCCTTTTATTCTTATTTCGGAATAAAGTCCTGGATTCTTCTAATTGTGCTGGCTGGCTGTTTTTGGACTAATCCCGGACATGGCAACTGTGTGTGTGTGTGTGTGTGTGTGTGTGTGTGTGTGTGTGTGTGTGTGTGTGTATGTGTGTGTGTCTCTGTCTGTGCAGGAGGCAATGCTTTTTAGGCAAGTTACGCACACTACAATTCAAATGCCCTACTTTGGCAAGGCTGCTGATGTCATTCACTGTGAAATACTACTTTGGGAAAGGTGTATCCCAGTAATCTCCATGGCATGTCCTATAACAGCGTAATCCTGTAGTGTGATATATTACTCTGGTAGGGGTTCTATTCCCCCATATGGAAGGTGTGGATGTTTGTGTGTGTGTAGGGAGCAATTCTTTTTAGGCTAGTCACACTCAGTACAGATCACATGCCCTACTTTGGCAAGGC
Source organism: Protopterus annectens (assembly GCF_019279795.1). Classification (NCBI taxonomy): domain Eukaryota; kingdom Metazoa; phylum Chordata; order Ceratodontiformes; family Protopteridae; genus Protopterus; species Protopterus annectens. The sequence continues at coordinate 345,964,445 of NC_056739.1, forward strand.
TGCTGATGTCATTCACTGTGAAATACACCTTTGGAAAAGGTGTAGCCCAGTAATCTCCATGGGGTGTCCTATAACAATGTAATGCTGTAGTGTGATATAGTACCCTGGTAGGGGTTCTATTCCACACATAGAAAGTGTGGATGTGTGTGTGTGTGTTTCTATGTCTGTGTAGGGAGCAATGCTTTTTAGGCTAGTCACACTCATCACAATTCAAATGCCCTACTTTGGCAAGCCTGCTGATGTCATTCACTTTGAAATACACCTTTGGGGAAGGAGTAATCCAGTAATCTCTGTGGTGCATACTATAACTGTGTAGTGCTATAGTGTAATAAACTAGTTAGGTAGGCATACTAATCCCAGACATGGCAGGTGTGTGTGTGTCTGTGTTTGTCATTCGTATCCTGTGTGGAGGTGGCTGTGAGTGTGTAACAATTGGACTCATTGTGGAGCGGGTTTTGCAAATTTCTTATATGGTGGCCCTAGTGTATGTCGCAATGTCCACCTTACAGGGATAATAGATGTGAAATAGCCGAGAGTCTGGGGTGAAAATCCATACCCCTACATGTGACATCAAGGCCTGGTGAACAAAGTTAGTAACTCTTGTATTACCCAGAAAACACTCTCAACCCATGTCTCATACAGAAACACACCTGCCTAGGCAACAACCGCTATGTTGGTAGTATCCTGCATATTGCCCACAGATAGTAACCATGGTATGATTGCAGTGGACTACAGAGGGCATGGCACCCTGTCCATCAGTCCAATAGGCACGTACATGCAGACAGTGTACCTTCACTATGTTCCCCACCGGACACCTGCAACACCTATGGTGGCATCAAATGTGAGCAACAAAGGACATACCATACCTTAAACACATGCCCTGTATGGACAGATGCCACTGACTCCAGGGAATACCTGTATCATGCTATCAATGTAGGTGCAGGGTCAGCCTGCTGTCCATTATCAGTTACCGCCACATGAGGCCAGGACTGGCACATCTGATGATAACAATCTGTGTACATAACATGGGCCAGACATCCCAGGTACAGTTCCACATGTCACTGTACATGCACGTGGGACATGTGCACATCCCAGACACCGTCCATGTCATGGACTAAAGAACACATACATGGTAAGCAATATACAGCAATGGCCACACACAATAGTTACCCAGATGACTGGATGGTGAATACAATACCCACCTCTGTGGGCCAATCCAGGCACTAAACCCCTGAGCCACACTGCATACCATTGTCATGTGACCTGATGCCAAGGTATACCTATCACCTAGCATTGTATAGCCATTTGGCACAGTCAACCACTACACACCCATGAAGCAATGCACCCATGCATGTCAGTACTGGCACCCTGTGTCTGTGTGTGGTGTATGATGCCTATGACCACATTCACACTCACTACAACCCCACTGGCATACTGAAGCATGCTGTCTGATGTCAAACACCTCCACATACCCTTTGCCCATATAACCTCCAGATAATCCCTGTGGTGCATGTGATACCTGCATAGTACTGTATTGTGGCAAACTAACTAGGGATGAGTTGTATTCTTGACCCTGTCAAGTGTGTCAATCTGTGTGGGTCCCTGAGAGAGTGTGGCTGTGTTGATGCTGACACATGTTCATGCCGAAAGGCACGTGTACAACACCTAACATATAGCTACCATATAACTGTTGCAGATGTCATTCACCATCACATATACATTTGGAGAGCTCCTCAACATGTATCCTATGTGGTGCATCCAATAACTGCATAGACATGTGATAGCAACACATAGTCAGTCAGGGGTTTGATACCCTGTACTGGTAGGTGTGTGGCACAAACATGCTTAAGTTTTACTCTCCCATGCCTCCCTGACTTATCTGTGCCTCTGTCTGCCTCTCTCACTCCCTCTCTGGTGGATGTGGAGATTTACACCTGCTTTGTTTAGGCAGCAGCATGTGTTTTGTAAGTGATGCTCATGATCAGCTGATGGCCTCTGCACGGACTGCATCCCTCCTCTAGCTGATTGCATGTGGAACAGATGTGGTAACATTCCCATAGCCAGTTGCACGGAAACACACTCCAATATCTAGGAACATCATGTTGGTTTTGGGCCTTTTCATTCACTGTGAACAGGACCTAGATTTGTTGTTTGGCAAATAGCATCACAGATGGATCGGGGATTTACCTCTAACAACATACACCATGGAAACAGGCCAACACACAGGAGGGGGATGTGCCTGACATGACTACAGAATGCAAGTGTTGCTATTCTGTATTTGAATTAATGTTGGTTTAACAGGGTGTGTGTAGATATGGCTGTTTTACCTTCATGTTTTAATACCTGTCATGACAGTGCTATGTTTCTGAGGAAATACCCATCTGTTGGGTCATCTGCAGACTGGGCAATGTGTGGTGCCTTTTGTTTCTTGTGTTACCCACAGACCACCTATCTGTGAATGGCAGAAGCATAGTGTGAGGATTGCAGACAGTACATGGTGACAGACATTCGAGTTACTGACCTCATATCCCTCATAGGACATATGTCACAACAAACCCTATTACAACAGTAAATGTATAAGGTTATCACAGCAACATGTCAATATTGGCCCTGTGTTTGTGCCTCCAGCCACAACTCTGTCAACCTGTGTATATATGTCATGCAGTAAGAGGTGCATATATCCTGTACACCATACTTTATTGACATCATATCTGATAAGCCGGGGGATATCAGACTGCGATATATGTTATGTATTGTAGGGGTTCTCTTTGAGGACATAACCTGGGCAGACTGTGGTTCTATGTACAGTATTGAGGTCTGTGTGCTTATGGTGATTGTTGATAGTGTGCGCATTGTGAATATGTACCTTGGCCTGTGTACAGACTGTGGTAGATGTCATTGTTCTTGGTCCTGTTCTAGCTGATGTTACATGCTGCTCCACTGTATGTTACCCTATCAGCTTACATGTTTGTAGGGCCAAACACACACATGTCCCATACCACAGACAGACATTGGACCACACTGTGTAGTGGCCCAGTATATGTAGGGTTAGTGTGCGAGTGGCAAATATGAGGATGGAGTTGATCAGATAGCCCATATACTGTAATATTACGCTAGCTACCATGTGTGGCTCTGGCTGTGTTCACATTGGTTGTGGTTATGCACTTTCACACAGATGTCTGTTACTCTGTGCTGTGACATGCCTGTAGAGCCTGCTATATATGCAAGTACATGTGTATTCCCCCATAAGAAATGTAGGCCAGTGTTGTGGCAGTCTGCCTGTAGCCTGCACAATGCTTTGTTACATGCCTAGCAGCTTAGTGTACTTACCCAGTATGATGTTATGTCCAGATACTTGCCAGATGTACTGCTGCCAGTCCACCATAGGTTCATAGGTTCATAGGTAGCTACTAGGCTATTGGCCCTAGGGTCTATATAAGCCTAGCCAAAAGTTACCCTGGCTTTCACCACCCAAGAAAATTATTTTCCTGTGCCACTGTCGAGCAAAGCCACAGAAGTGATCCCCAGGGTGAATTTCCTATCTCCCATCCAATCATCAAGATTTTTCTTGAAGAGTGCTAATGAGGACCTTTGTTTGATACAGATAGGTAGTTTGTTCCAGAGTATGGGAAGTCTCTGGGACAGGACATCTCATACTCTGGACCAAACTACCTATCTATATCAAACAAAGCTCCTCATTAGCACTCTTCAAGAAAAATCTTGATGATTGGATGGGAGATAGGAAATTCACCCCGGGGATCACTTTCTGGGCTCTGCTTGACAGTGGCACAAAATAATAATTTTCTTCTTGCAAGGCAAAGCCTTAACCCTTTGCTAGGCTTATATATAATACCTACCTATATACCTAATACCTACCTATGAACCTATGGTGGCCTGGCAGCAGTACATCTGGCATGTATGTATAACAGTCATGTATGTCAGACAAAGCAGTGGTATGCTGTACAGATGTATGTCACTAACTAGTGGGTAGTATGTGGCCATGCCACCTCTGTACCAGCGGTTATTATGTATCAGGACAGACAGGGGTGTGTGAATGCATAACCTATGAGGGCAACTGTATACCAGTATTTACGTGTTATACCCATCTACATGGCTCATAACATCCACATTGTCAGGCTTGGTCCACATGTCTTGCACTAAGGGGTTCTGTGTATACCGCTGGACTGACCAGAATGTGTCAGACTGTCCACATTTATTGGCCATATATCTGCTATACTTCACAGGATCATTACTGTGCTAGCAGTGGTACTGTACTATGATGTCTTTAGGATGTCATTCAGTAGCCAATGGCGCACATGTTAAAACAGATGTGACCTCCCACACACGACATGTCTATGAAGACAACCCCTATCACAGTAGCAATAGTCTACATATATACCTGCACTACATACCTGACATACCCTTGCACTAAGAGATTGTGACTATTGGGGCTGAGGTAGGGCTCCACTCCATGTTCAGAACATATGTTGGACATATATGTATATATAATTATCCATATATCTATATAGCTATATACACACATATACATATCGACATACATAGATGGATATGCATATGTATATATATATATATATATATATATATATATATATATATATATACATATAAACACTCAGATATATACATATACACAGCAATATATGCCTACACATATACAGATAGAGATACATATGCACATATACTTATAGATATCTACATATATATATTGACAGTAATAGGTATATCAGACTAGATATGTATGCACATATAGTTATAGATATCCACATATAAATCTATGTAAATAGGCATATATGTGCACATAGGATGTGCATATATATATATATATATATATATATATATATATATATATATATATATATATACACACACACATATATATATATATATGTATATATATATATATATATATATATATATATATATATATATATATATATGTGTACATACGAAGAGATGTACACATGGCCATATATATGTTGCACTATACAGATGTGTATACAGACATATGCATGAATAAACATGAGTGTGTACATGTAGACATATATCAACCTATTATATGTATACATATTCCTGTCATATGTAAACCTCATGGTTGTGTATACTCTCCCAGTTGTATCTCACCGTATGTATTTGCTATGTGTACATTATGTTAAAACAACATATGTGATGCAACAGTCATATTAATAACAAGTACAATTGTGGTAGTAAAGGCAATTGTTCAATACTAATCAATATGTGTATTGACAGATATATTGGAAAAAACAGTTGTCTTCACAGTGGTCATGGCGTAGTGGTTAAGTGTTGTGAATTTAGTGTACAGGGTCCTGGGTTCAAGACCTGCAAGGGCTGTTCATTTTGTTGCTGGGCAGAACAAGGGCTGTTGGATACAGCACATTTGCCCAGGTTTGTGCGAAGCTAAGCAGTGCTAAGCTACAGGTAAATGTATGGGCACTTACAAAGTGTAAGCTTCACTTACCTGTGTGCAGATCAGCTTAGCTGTTACACTGGAGCAATGTTGATACCTGCTAAGCATGGCTTAGCCCTGGTAACCAGTTCACACCACCCAGTCTGATAACATAGCAGGGTAATGACATCTGTAATAAGTGTATGTAATGCCATGTACAATACATGTGCCTATGTGCTGTCATTACTGTAGCAAGGGGTGTGAGTGTCATGTCTGGGACACAGACGTATATGAGGCCTGTACAGCACTGTTATCCATGTGACCTTGTTACATACAGGGGTAGTAGCCCAGGGTACATGCTGTAACACTGGCATGTAGTGTATGATGGTGGTACTACTGTTGACAGTGCCTACCCATGTAAGAGTAGAGTGCTAAATGTAGTACTGACAACAGGCATACCTGCAGGCATAGTTGGACTCTGAGGCCTCCCTGTTGTATCCCTGGTGTGTGAGCTGTGTTACAGTATATAACCCCTACTGGGTAATGATCCAACATGTGGAATGTAACTGTAGACTACCGTCTGTACAGCACATGATAGTGAGGGCTCCTGACATGTAGGTATGGCATACATGTTGTTGTCAAATGTCTATCTGTCAACACATTCATCCTACGGCATAGCTACTTGCCAAGCAGATGACTGTCAGGCCCTGTACAGATGTGCAGATGGCAGGTATCCCTCTGGGATATGTACAGGCATCCTAAGCTTGATTGACACTGACATGTCTGCCCAGATGTGTAAGAACCAGCACATATTGGAGATAACACCCTGTATGCACCACATGCCACAGGTACCTCCACTACACTACCACAGTCAATTGAACATGCTTGGGTACAGATCTCCATCACAGACATTAACCATGTGTTGTAATGCATGTTGCATGCATGTCAACTTGATCACCTCAGTGTCCATGTGCAGAAAGCACCTGGCGGAATAGCTGATGCCTGTCACTTCCACCCTGAGGGTCACCACAGTAATGTCTGTTGATGGCTTGCCTGCTGCCACATGGCAGGTGGCAAAATACCACTGTACACACAACCCCTACACAACCCATCTCTCCTTGGACAATAGCTAGGTACACAGCTATGACCACCTGCAGAGATGCACCCCAGTACTGACAAATGTGTACGTGTGAATGACTGAGTATAGCAGTGTCTGTGTGTTAGCACACATGTACATGGGAATTCCATGAGGGCCTTCACAATCACAACACCCATTTCCATAACCAGTTGTGGCTGCTGCTGTATGAGACATTATATGTACCCTGTTAAGCTCCTCTCCATACCGGCTACATAAGCCTTGCAGTACCATCACAACAGTGTTGTGCAAATGGGTTGATAGCCATGGGATACCCATTGTGTTTTGGCAATTGTGTGTATGTGTGCATGTCTGTTTATCTATAGGGTACAGCTTTCCGAGGCCACATACTCCTATTACAATACCCATTGCCACACGGTAGTATAAATAATGTTGTTGCTGCCCATCAATGAGCCATGACAATGCAACACCCTGTTATGCATGTGGCATGTGCATTAAATGCATATCCCTGTAGTACCACTATTGCAATCTACAATGGGTTGTATCGCAGTCATGGCCAATGTGTGATGGTGGGTATATCAGAGTGTCATCATGGGTTTCAGGGAGTACACTATCCACTGAGGGATGAGGGTGCTTTATAACCTGTCATTACACTAAGGTACACCTGGTATATGTCCCATGTTCCATGTTATGGTTACCACTATCACCAACCATACAGGTAACTGATACCACATTCCAGGCCAGTTATGCATGTGCTGTGTGCAGCCTACCTGTAACACATTGGACACATGGTCAAGTTAGTTAGCAGTGATAGAGCCTGGTCTCTCAGATGTGTGCTGCCTGTTATGTGTCTGTTAATGTGTATATGAAGGTATGTCACACTATGCAGTGTCCATATACAACCATTACATCCCCCATTAGCATACTGTGCATGTCTGGGAATGTTCTGCATGTAACATGTAACCTGGGACACACCTCACCCTAAATGCTGTGTGGTGTGTGCAATGGAAGCCACACACTTCGGTATCACTACATACTTAGGTAGGGGTCTAGTCCCAGTGTTGCTAAGTAATAATATGTGTTATGTGGATGGGTCTACATCAGGTTGCAGATTATACATGCCCCAACGGGTCACCTGTCCATGTGGCACAGGCAATAACTATTACACTAACCTGTGACATGTGTTCAACTGTACCCCAGATATGTCACAGCCATGGTGTCACCACAGTGCCATACCCTGTTATGGAATATGACTGCAGACCATCCTCGTGCTGACACATGTACACCTACAACACAAATGAATAACATTACAGAGACCACAATCAACCAGTGTTACTAACAGCTATAATGCATCATTGATGGACAGCTACACTACCTGACATATATGCATTACACTTTACTCCTTAGAACATGTTACACTGCCGTACTGTGGTACACTGTAGTACAGTCACTGTGTGCATCAGAACCATATTAGCCTGTTCCTGCATTGATGGTATGGATGACAGGGATATGGCACAGGTATCATCCTATGCACAGGGTGTTTTGTTGGTTTGCCGGAGGCCGAGGTTGGGCCATACATTTGACACCATCTGTGTGGGTGAGGAGTGTACTGAGGTGAACTGAGTGTGGTGATGTGGTGTGTGTAGGTATGGGGTTGCCCTAGGTGTGTTTGTATAGTGTGTGGGTATATATGCACACAGTTCTGCCATGTGGCTGCCCTACACAGGTGTTTATGGACAGCTGCAGACCATACCCGGCAGGGTGTGCAGTTCACTGCCTCCAGCTAAGGACACGTGGACTGTGCCTGCCAGGGGTTCCATGGGCACAGGTACAGGCCTTGATGTGCTACTTTCACCTGATGATGACAAATGTCCGCTGGTACCAGGTCCCTCCTGGGACTGGCCAGGACCAAGTGTTCATGGCCTGCTGTGGTGTGGTGTGGACAGCACCCCCCCACACTGCTGAGGCTAGTACTGCCACTACGGGAGCCCTTTGGTGTCCTAGCACATCCACATTGACTGCCAGCTGTTGGTGTTGCTGGCCTACATCCAAGTGGCCATCGCCGCACCCCCACCACACGTTCAACCATGGACATACCACGGTCGATGAGGGCCATCATCTCACCAGACCATCTATCCATGAGCTCGGTATAAGCATGGATGGCACCAGACAGTTCACAGAAGTTGTCGCTTGCAGATGTGAGAGCAGCTCTCTGCAGCCTCAGGCCCTGTGTGGTGTAACATTCCATATGTGCCTGCACTGCCATGACAGCCTGAAACATGCACCTGCTGGTACCAGCTATGTCGCCTCTGCCAGGGGCATGATGTAAAGTGGCCCTACCTCGAGCACCCTGGGACACTGCCTATGTGGTGCCCTGTCAGACATCTGGCTATGCCTGCTGTAACCAGACACAGTAGGCATGGTTACCACACTTTCCTGTGCACTGCCACCAAACGCCAGCTGTCTCTCCGCTATGGCCTCTGGTGATGGGGGTATGTACAGGCACTGAAACTGTGTAGGGGGTTAGGGTGGCTAAAAGGGGGATGTCAAATGATGGTGCTGTTTCGGCCCCTGACAATCCCACCTGTGCCTCAACAGTACTATCATCATCTTCGGTGTCTGTATGGACACCATCAGATTGCATGCAGGGAGGACCCTGACCCACCTCGCCACCTGTGGGGGAAAACAGTAAATGCACTTTAAAACCTGTACAGCATTGCCTAACAGTACACACACACACACACACACACACACACACACACACACACACACACACACACACACACACACACACACACATACACATACACACCACTGTAATACCTACCTGTCTGTGACTTTACAGACAGTCCCATGTATATTTCCATGTGTTCCCCATCCTGCATCACACTTGGTAACATATACAGATTGATACCACTCATTAACATATCAGTCCTCTAAATGCCTAGACAAGCGATCACAACACAAGACCTGTTACTACATTACCTGCCTGTCCTGTGTGTAGTGGTTTTAGATGACCTCACTGCTGTCATTCAGTGTTCACCCTGTGTATGTCCGGACATCATGAACATAGCCTCTATATGTGTGAGCTATGTTCACTCCATAATATCACACACTGGTGTGTTATGTTTATGTATTGCTCAGTACATGCCAGATATGCTGCTCAATCAGCCTATCATGTGACAACTGTAATATATGGATACACTCCCTGGTGTTGACTAGTACTTCCCCAATGCATCTGTAGTGCTGCATACATGGGTTGTAGGTCACCTCTCTGCTGAATACGATATTAAGGGTATACCTGGTGTCTACATTCCCTCTCAATGCCCGTTCCATGCTACAGACCTTATTACACTATCAGCTGTCCTTTGCTTACATACATGACAAGTATTCCTGGTGTGTAATGTAGCAGTCCATGCCCATGTACTGCACAATCCCAAAGGGAGGTACTCGTGTATGAACACCCCACAATCACATATGTGCATACATGGCCACCCACACAAACACACACACATGTACACATGAATCCTACATGCATCAACCTTCCTCCACTTCACCAGAGTGACCCTACAAACTAACTACCCACCAGGCCGCACACACACACAAACAGGTGAGGTTGCACAATGATAGTACACACAGTCCTCCTATAACCCATCTGTCAACATACATAACATAGGGTACACAACAGCATGCAGTGCAGCTATAGCCAATTCATTCTAGCAACAGTATACATGTGTGTGATGCATGTGCTGTATCACTCGGTGATGCCCCTTCCTCTGGATACCACTGCACCCATGTACACAGTATTGCTGTGCACCTGTTCTGCACCCTGCCATGTACTGTGCACCAAATCTCACATGTGTACAACCCATTGCTGAATGTGTACTGCTATATCAGTTATGTCAGCTTTAATGCTCACAGCTCCTATGTTTTTCAGCAACACATACCTGGGATGATAGGTGGACAGATGTCATTTGAGAATGCCTGATGTCTGATTTACAGCTCTCAACATCAGCGGACCTTGTATGACCAATCCAGTACTCTTATACTGACAACCATCAGAGCATACCATTGCTATGGGGGGTGTACACACCCTTATTGATATGATGTACCCATCCTTGATCTGCTATAGGACCACATCACTGCATATCTTAACAGTACATGAGCCCGATATGTGACATATGCCGTGTACTTTCACATGCAGTGTCTACTGAATTTGTTAGGTGTGCGTATGCTGACCTCGATGCATACACTCCGTGTGGGCATATGTGTGCACACCCTTCTCTTGATGGTTTGTCGCACCTCTTATGTGTACTACAGCAGTCACTACTTCTGGCAGGGGTATACTAACATGGGCCATCTTCATTTGCCAGTGTATGTTCAGTCTTCCCTACACATGTCCCCCAATCTGCATGACTGCAAGGTCTACTCATGTGCACACCCCTTGGTGTTCACACACTGCCGTCACTATTGCTGTTATGTCTGCCGCAGTTTCTGAACCTATGTGAAGATACAGCCATTCTTAGCATCCTTAGGATCCCTGCTACAGTGCACTGGTGTGTCATGCTGACACCCCACTTCAGCCTTTTTGCAGATGCATGACAAGTAAGCCCTACACATGTGTGTCACTTTGCAGTGTCCCATACACTGAACACCACATGTTACAACCTAGTCCCAACTGATAATGTGGACCACAGTAATGCCTTATGCCATAGTGTATCTCTGCAGCAGTTGCCACTGTCCTACAGGTATATACACTGGTATTGCACTGTATATGGGTGCTGTTCCAAACATGTCCCTACTGTAGGCCATGTCTCCCACCATCATGTTACACCCTGTGGACACATTCCGCAATGACAAGATGTTAGTTATCATGCAGGTGTCTGACATACCCTTCCAATGCCCCATCATGGTCACCCCTGTGATGCCATGCATTTAACAGCAACAATACGTGCACATGTACATCATGCATTCTGGGTAGGTGTGTTAAATGTGTGCATGGAATATACCATCACCATTACATGCCCGGTGTATTGGCAAGCATCTACATAAACCATACACACCAGCTACAGGCTGTTGCCTTGGTGGTATCCTAGAGGGACCTACATAGAGGATGAGAGATGCAAAGTCAGTGGCCACACCTGTGGCATTGCTACAGGGTGGGTGCAGCATTACAATACATGAACAGTACATGCCCACAATACTACCACATATGCACATCTGTTTATCACTACAATGCAGCAACAAAATATAGCTATGACAAGTCAGATATACATGATCTCCCTGTACCAATGTGGATGTATACGCAACAGTGGTCTGCTGATGTGCCCTGTGGCCTTACCTGCACGCTCATTGGCTAGTGTGTGGGTGGCACCCACCTCCACAAAGGTGTCCGGTGGTTGGTGGCTGTACGGATGGGCAGGTGCCATGAAGCTGGCTAAGAGCTCCTCCACACATGTCAGGGGGAGATGGATGGCATGGCCCCCCTGTGGCAAGGTGATCCCCCCAAACTGCGACAACATGCCGACGGGCATTGCAAAGCAGGTCAGAACAATGATGCCGGACCTGCTCATAACTGCGGTTGTGCAGTCCGACATCATTGACCTTGTGGACTAGGTCATTCCACAGGCCATTCCAGTCCTGCTGATCATGGGTGTCCCAGCCAGCCAAACAAGACTGCGTAGTGCTGTATGAGGTCATTCAGCAGAATTTCATTTTCAGCTGCTGTGTACGCTGGCAGCCTTCCATGAGACATCGTGCCTAAAAGACATAAAGATGGACACAGGTGTGAGCAGGTCATGCAGCAAGGTTACCACAGTTCTTGATATACATCACTGTCACCCCCCCACCATATTAGCGACAACAAACTGTACACACAACTCAATAGGTATGGCTACAGCATACCTACCAGTGGGGTAGATATTGTACTGTACCAGGCATTGTGCAATGTGTTTGTGGCCATGTTCCCTGTATGGACACTATCATTGCTGGCCTGTTACAGACTATTCACCTGTATGCCATTGTCAGGGCCACAATGGTTCCATATATGCCTGCAGTATGCTTGCTATGTGTTTGCTGCACATCTGACATTCTGTGTTATAGGGGTTATCTATGCATGCTGCTGGACATGTTCCGGGATTATGTAGACTATTACTACTGACATATGTTCTAGAACAGTGACACAATAGCATGTATCTGTACTATTGACCAACAGAACTAACTCTCCAAACTCATCTGCCCATGTTATCAGGCCACATCACGTGTGACCCACCCTGGGGCCTCCTCATGTACTGGTCCAGCAATACCGTCAGGTGGAACCAACTCAGGGGATGTTGTCCCCCACAGGGGCACATACACACACACACACACACACACACACACACACACACACACACACACACAGACATGTTCCTGTCCCCTGAGGTCAGATCCAGGGTCTGTTCCATAACGGGCTCGACAGACACATGTGGGATGTGCTACATCACCTTGTGGCACTCATTACACATTCACAGGGTACACATGCTCCTCCTGCTCAGCATCCAGACCAGGCACCTTTGGGACATGGACTGCTGTTGTGAGTAGCAGTGGGTGGGAGACTTTTTCCCATTGTGTCCATATTGGGGCCCATGAGGTGTCCACATTACAAACCACACACACACCATCCAGGGTGTTTACTCACCACATGTGTCACATACTACCCCTGTAGGGTGTCTTCTATATCTACCAACCCTGACCACCTCCACAACTATACTTGCCATACTTCCCCATATTCCCATTCCATACATCACAGACAAGGGCAATGTGGTCCCAACAAGGGGTTCACATGTGACATACCCATCCATGTTGCACACACTGACAGCTGTAGATATCTGTGTGTATTGCTATGTGTGATGTTTCCTCACACATAGCATGCAGCACTGTGGTAGTAATATAGGGGACATGTATTTACATACATATATGTTTGTGTGTGTGTTTGTATATATGTAGACATGCATATAGGTATATATCTATATATGTGTAGATATATATGATGTATTTATGTGCTCATATATATGTCTACACATGGGTATCTGTATATTTGTGAACATACATGTAGATATCTATCTATCTATATATATATATATATATATATATATATATATATATATATATATATATGTACACATATGCATACCTATATGTGGGATACATTCAGACATCAGGTTCACAATCTCACAACACCTTCCTGCAAAGCTGCACTGTTCTGCCTTGCTACAACACAGACAGGTGCCACATATAGACACAGCCTGACATTAGGGAGGTATATGTAGGGCCAGATTGCAGGTAACCCTATTACACACCAATGGCATTCCTGCATGCTACAATACAGGTTAACCTGAGTATCCTGCAAGAGGTGGGCTGTGGAACCCACGTGTCCATCATTATGGCATTACTTCCACCACCAGCTACTGGCAACGTAATATACATACTTCCCATTACACAACACACACTATGATGGCTTATATCTTATCAGTCAGTGCTGCTCTGCACGGTTGAGGGGTATGTCTCACTACCCACAGGGACAGACTCTATTATCCTTAGCAGTTGTTCAGCTGAACATCAGTACAACAACACCTGAAGGCACATATAAATCATTCCACATCATCTATCTCATCATTATACACTAAGTACTACTGTCAGTTACAAACATATATACTTCACATACCTGTTCTGGGAATGCAGTCTCTTCTGGATGGTTTGCTTGTTTTTTATTTTTTTGTGCCTTATATACACACTCTCTCTAACTCACTCTCAGTCTCTCTAAAGTAAATGGAATGATCTGCTTTGCATAGATTGCTGCATGTAATTTGTAGGTGATGTGCATGATCACGTGATGGCCTCTGCACCAATCAGTGCCCTCCACTTGCTACCTGCATGCAGCATGCTGTGTAGTACTTCCAATTACCACTGTCATGGCAACCACCTACTATAAATCCCTACATCATGTGAGTGTGGTCCCTTTACCTTTCCTGTATGACAGACATCCTTCCTGTGTGTGGGCAGCAGTATTACAGACAACAGGTAGCAATACCTCTTACAGGAGAACCTGCACACTCAGGCCAGCTACATATTTGTAGGAGGTTCCAGAACTACAGACAGAGTGTGAGTAGTGTTGTTGTATGCATTGTATAGCATTGGTGTTACAGGGTTTTGTGTGTACATACTAGTTTAACTTGGAATGCAGTCTGTCTGCATATATCTCAACTGTGGGTCTATCCACTTGATGGCCAGAGGTGTGCCTATTATGTTTTGTGTGTCCACCACACATGTCAGATATATCACTGGCAGTGTGTGTGTCGAGTGCTATCAGTACATGGCTACATCCATTTCTGTTTCTAACTTCATATTCTTGACTAAGGGTATATTGCAGACTATCCTGTAACACCAGCAACTTGCTTAGTGTATGACAATAGTTTTAGATGTATGGGCCTGTGTTCCAGCCTCTGTCCTCCACCTACATACCAGGCTTTGTACATATGACATGCTGTCAGGGGTTGTTCTGTAATGGGCTGTGAGTATGTCATACTGCCATTCCTGCCATCAGTCCACTGCTGTTGTGGCCCCCACACATACTGTGGGGTTGGGTCCATATATGTGTGGGCTTCACCTACACAATACATGTGTGCCCTTATGCACTCCATAGGCCAGTTTATGTAACAGTGGAGTATGGCCCTGTATTATTGAGTCTAGGGAGGATGCACCATAACTAACCTAGGCTGTCACAACATGTGGGGATAAGAGGGGTAAGCTGCCTTAAGGTATCTGTATATACTTTAACATACAATTCACCTTGGGTAAATGCAGGCCTACTGCCACCTCCAATACAGACTGTTCTGTTTGTCAGTGTGATTGTGATGGTGTCAGTTATGCCTTGTTATGTAACAGATACATCCCATTGTGTCAACCAATGTCTTTACCCCCTAGGGATTGTGTACATAGTGCAGACAGAGGCTGCTGGACTATTCATCTGCATTACTTACTGTTGATTGGTATCCTGTGGCCCAGTCTGTCTTTACTATTGTGCTACTTGAAGGCTTCGGCCTGGACAAAAACATATGTAAACCTTTCCAGACTACTGTATTAATATAACTGTTTCACAGTTGCATTACTCTGTTTATATGTATGTCAGTGACTAAACAGCTATATGACAAGGCATATACAACTGTAATAGTACACAGATAAAACGTTCCCATGTATGCAAACCTCTGTGTGGTGTTATATCCTTTGACCTCTCTGTGGGTATATGTTGCAGGCAACAATTGTCATTTGTATGGGTGGCTCATACAGTGTCCAGTTGGTAAGGTGGCAACTGTAGGCATAGTGGCTGTTCTGTATTGTGTGCATCTTCTACATATGTATCTTCCTATACATATCCCTGAGTGTGTATGTGTAGTTACACACACACATATATATATATATATATATATATATATATATATATATCTGTATCTGCATATATGTGTCTGTGTATATGTATCATAGGAATGCTGATTGCTTCCACACTGTACATTCCCTATGGTAGCCAGACTGTACTGCATGATATGTTACTGTTACCAGCCTGACATCATACAGGTGGGATGGAGTACTGTTAACATCTTGTGCCTATGTTGTGTCAGGTCCTGGTTATGGGATCTGCAACAGCTGGTATTGCATTGCAGGGCAGACATGTTTGGCTGTGGGGGGTTAATATCTATACGTACAAGATGTATGTTGTTTGGGCCCCCTCAACCCCAATAACGGTGCATGTGGACATATATGTTTTTATATTACAATTTCTATCTACAGATGTATGTCTGTATATACCTATATAGATATATATTTATGCTTACATATATATAGACATATAGCTGTAGACATATATATCTATAGATGTATGCATATGTATGTATAAATGTTTTTATATATATATATATATATATATATATATATATATATATACACACACACATATATAGATATATCTATTTAGATAATAAATATATATATATATATATATATATATATATATATATATATATATATATATACACACACACACACACACACACACACACATACATCATTCTACATGTTGAAATACATTTCCTGTACTGGTGAATGACTGGGCTGGATGATATGTTTGTGAAAACATCAGGGTTATGTGTATCTGACATGGATTAGTGGTAAATCACTTTTGCTATGGTGTGCAGGGTCCTGGGTTCGAGCATTGCAAAGGCTGTTTATTTTGTTGCTGGGCAGAACAAGGGCCATTGGATACAGAGTGACTAAGGCACTTTTAAGCAGTTGTAAGCAGGTTTGCGTGGGTTTGCGTGGAGGTAAGCACTGCTAACTTCCGGTTACAGTTTCTTATACTCAGTTAGCTTCTAAATTGCTTAACCTGTGTAGGCATTGCTTACCCCTGTGCAAACAAGCTTAAACCTGCTTACTGCTGCTTAAAAGTGCTTAATCCCGCTTACGTCCGTGCTAATTTCTTTAAAAGAAAAGAAAAATGGGTTGATAGGAAAGTGGTGAAAAAAAGGCACAAAGAGAGAAAGACAGTGGAGAAATTAGCTAGGGATGTTCAGGAGGGAGTAGGGAAGGTCCGTAGCTGCCCATTTCTTCTACAGAAACAGCTGTGCATATACACTGACTCTGGAGATAGATTTGGACACTCAAACCCCTGAGAGAGGGGTGCGGACAACAATAATGTGTTGTGATGCCAATTAGACCAGATTACATGTGTCCAGTGGACACATGTATGAAATGGACAGCTATGTATGGGGAAAGAGTTTTTTAGGGGGAACAGATTGCCCTTTAATTTTTTTTTCAGGTGAGAGTGGGATGTTGGGGAGGGATAGTAGGTATATTTGGGGAGGTAGGTTGGGTAGGTTAACAGACGAGACAAACAAGATGCATACAGGGGTGGTATATGACACATGCGGGGGGTAAACACCTTGATGGGGAGGGGTGATGGGAAATTGGAAGCCCATGAGCCCCCTAGTGGAAACAGTGGGACTGAGATCCCCACCCATGGGCAGTCACCACTACACCTTCACAGCCCCGAAGGTGGCTGTGCTGGGGGCTGAGTTGGAGAGCCAGGCTGACCCTCAAGTCACAATGCATGGCCTTCGAGCTGGCATAAAGATCTCCAATCTGCTGATTGAGCTGTCTACGCACCATGACCCATACCTGGTGAAGGGTGACAGCTTCATGTCCGCACCCACTTCCGGGGGGGGGGTGAGCACCATCCCCTGAGGTGGTTCCACCAGAAGGTGGTGCAGGACCAACGGATGAGTAGGTCCCGGATTGAGCCCCAGACGTGCTGGTGCCCAGTGCCACGGCCAGCTGAGGTGGGACAGGTGGGTCCACTGGGACCCGCATTCCCATACTTGCTATGGTGTTTATGGTGTATCAACATATGTGGGTTAGTAATAGTCAACACATTCCAGGGTTAGGTATAACAGCATGCATAGATATTCCCATTAACAGAGACACCAGATACAGAACAGTTGCATAGAAAATGGGACACATGCATATATGGGACCTCAGTGTAATAACAACAGCATGCAGGTACATTGATGGCACCATGTCATCAATGTTGGAGTATTTAAACATAGCACATGCATAGAAACAGATTTAAATAATTATCGACCAATAGAACATATGTCCCAACATAGTGGCATCATCACGTACCAGTTGAGGTGGGTATTTAGTGTATTGTTGGAGATATGGTGGGGGGGAGAGAAAGATGTCAATTAACAGCTAGTATATTCCTGTAGTTCACATTACTTTCCTAGTCAGTGCTGTTATCTGTACCTTACAAGTCTTACTGCACTACCCTATTGTTTTAGTTTGGACAGTGATATGGCTGTCGACATATTTATACATGAACTGGTTTTACCTGCAGTATACACCTCTTACTTGGTATACCTGTGGAGGAATTGTTTGTTAACACTAACTGTTTCTACACATACTCCCAGATTCCAGGTTGATGTTATGCACATACCTATCCATCTCTTTTTGCACGGACTCTGGACATGTTTTGACCACATGCAGGTGAACCGGAACATATGTAGACTATTGCCCACTTCAACCTTTAATGACTTACAACACTCTTATACAGGATTTACTACACAGTTATATTATGTAGCACAGTGTGGGTGACAGTGCTCAGTGATACCTTATCATGCAACACTCACCATTCCATACAATACCAGAGTAAACAGTACCAGTATAGGGTATCAAGCTTTTATTTCTCGGCACAATGTTTGTATCCGATGTACCTGTGGGAGCAATGTTTGTTAGCACTACCTGAATGTTGCCACACAAAATACCAGATTTCACATTAGTATTATGCATATACATCTCATTCTGTTGCTGTACACACTCTGGTCACAGCTTGACAACATGGGGGTGTAGACAGGACATACTTGGCTTATTACTCTCATAACAGTTTGGGGAGTTGCTAGAGTAACAGGTTTGTTCTTGTAGATGTGTGACAATCAGTTGTATTTCTTGTTTGCTGCCTACACATCTGGGATCATCCCACTGATTCCCCAGGAGACAGAGTGACAGGCAGCAGATATGGGCCAATTTACTGGACATTCCAGACATATCTGTACAGTTGTGGGGTATGATTCTGTATGCAGACTACTACCACTCCCAGGATTCGACCCTTGGCTATGTGTGCTAAAAAATACAACAGTTCACATCTCAGTTGCATGTGCTATTCAGATTTTGTTGTCTGTCTTTTAACTGTTTTCTGTCTATGTCTCTCTCAGTTGTAGTAAATTACCTCTGGGGATTACACCAGTCATATACATACACTCCTACACATTCTATTTATGTTGCATAGTGTGGGTAACAGTGCTTAATACAACAGTACTATGAAGTGATTGCAAATCTACATTACCATATGATACCAGAGTATACACATGCAGTCCAGCAGTTAGACCTTTATTGTCAGGCTATTATGCTTTTATTTACATACAAACTATATGAGACTCTTCCTGCCATATTCTCCGGTGTATGCAGTACTTGCCTTAAACAATACAGGTTTTATACTTGCAATTAACTTACTAATGCTTTTAGATTTATTTCTTATGACAGTACATACAAGAGTATTACTAACCTACCTCACATCACAACCTCTGCAGGCAACATCCATGGGCCTCCTGGTTCATGGCCCACTCACTTGCCACTGTGAAGGACATAAGAGGAATATTTAGCCATACCTATCCATAATATACAATTATTAAACAGGTAGTGGAGTGATACTTACACACGGCTGGGACAACCCCTGCTGTCCTAGCCTCTTGGATCCACTGATCCAAGAGATCCCCCTTACACCACTTCAGGTCGGCATAGTGATGCCTGACCTGCTCACCAGTTTGATGTATGCCAGTGGCACTGGTGAGGTCACGGGCGAGACTGTCCCAGGCTTCCGCCTTATATTGGGAACCCTGGTACTGGCCCTGCAGCAGTCTCTGCTCATGGTCTTTGACAAGGAGTCCTGCCATGACTCTGAACTTCTGGATGCCCCAGCAGTGCACCTGAAAGCACACTCCCTCTCCCCTTTCTGCCATGGTGCCTGCAAGGTGAAGCTACAACCAGTTATAAAATGTATTCCTAGCTTTTGGGTTTAAGTAGGGCCGAATTCCTGCACTTTGTCATGATTGGCCAGTTTTGAAAAGGCTAAGCTAGGTGCAAACCTGCTTACCTAAGGTTGGCATTGTTTAAAGGGGTATACCACTGGGTAAATTGAGTTAGATGGCCTACACATTGCTTACACCAACTAAGCTGGCCTGTGCAATGCTTAGCATTGCTTAATATTTACTTAGCATTATATTTGCTTTTTGGCATTGATTTAGTATTCATTACATTTTATATATATGTCTGGTATCCATGATTCATGTGTACATACACTGTATGGGGTTCTTGTGTGTAATAGGGGACTTCAACACTCTTTTACAATTACACCTCACATCTGGGCTTACTTCTGTACTCCAGTTCACATATTTATGTTATGTAGTAGGTTATAGAACATATGACTGTATACTGATTCCTTTCACATGTTTAGTTTGATTTTACTATCATGAGGATTTGTTTGGTGATACCTCATTCTTATGTACTGCTGTAATGGCTTGGTGGTTAACTACTGTGACTATAGTGTATACTGTCCTGGGTTCAAGACCTTCAAGGCTGTTTATTTTGTTGCTGGGCAGAACAAGGGCTGTTGGATACAGAGTGATTAAGGCACTTTTAAGCAGTTGGAAGTGGGTTTGTGCGGGTTTGCGCGAGGGTAAACACTATTAACCTCCGGTTAATGATGCTTACAGAGAGTTAGCTTCAATATTGCTTAACCTGTGTGCGCATTGCTTACCCCCACACAAACGGGCTTAAACCCGCTTACTAGTGCTTACATATGCTTACACTTGCTTACTAGTGCTTACTCCTGCTTACCACTGCACTAATTTAGAGAGTAATGTGTGATGGTTCTTGGGAAGGTGGGGGATTTGGAAGCTGTATGGGGTTATCATTCATTACACATTTTACCTTCCATTTGTATCCCTGATTCCTGTGTACATATACTGTATGGGGCACATGTGATTATCTGTGGACTTTGTAACATAATGACACTGACACTTCACATCTGCATTTAATGCAGTACTCCAGTTCACAAATATATGTTATTTAGTAGGTTATGCAACTAAAATTATTGGTCATGATGTGATTTGACATGGAAAATGAAATGTGCTGTAGTGGGACTCGAACCAGGAATGACTGCTCATAAGCTGAATGCTCTGCCCACTACACTATTGCTATATTGCTTCATTTGCATATATCTTCCTTTTTATCCTCTTCTGCCATTTAAGCTGCATTACCCGTAGCTAAGCGTTGGGCAAACCCATGCACCTACGGTTAAATTTAATCTGTTTCATAAAAAAAAGGATCTTTATATTGCTTGTGTTTACTGTTGCTGTTCTACACATTGGGAAACATCGCTGGTGGTATGCGGACACCTATGAACAGTCTCGCTCATTCTTTTTGGAGATTTCTTCTGTTCTTCTTTGCAGGGGCGTGAATATTCTGGAAGCTCTGCTCTCAGACATGCCCCCTGCACTCTTACACGGTCTGTGTAAGATTAGGAGCTCAGGCAGTACGACTTCATTAATATGCATGGGGCAATGCTGTCAGACATGCCCTCTGCAGTCTTACACACTCCGTGTAAGATTAGGAGCTCAGGCAGTGCGACTTCATTAATATGCATGGCACGCTGCCATCCTGCTCCTAAACGTCCGCTTCCATGCAGGACTAAGCTAGTTCTGCACGGAAGATTGGTAAATCCGGGGGAAACTCTTGGCTAGGCTTGTAAGGGCCCCAGAGCCATTAGCCTAGTAATCTCCTATGATCCTATATATTTAATAAATAATCATACAAGTAAATGAAATAGTGTGTTCATTTCTTTTGAAGATAAGTTACAGTTGATAAAAAATACTCTTTTGCCAAAGATTCTATACATTGATATAGCTCTTAATATTTCTCCTGGAAATAAATTCATTACATATATAAATAAATTATTAATAAACGTTTTATGGTATCCTAATAAGAACAGAATTGGTTATCTACATCATATTAGGCCATGGGACTAAGGTGGTATAAAGTTCCCAGACACTGACACATACATCAGAGCTTCATTATTTAAAGATTTTATAAACTGGATTGATCCAAATTATAATTCCAACTGGAAGTCCCTATATCTCATTGCATTATTAAATGAAAATACTCTGTTAACAAAATTCTCTTTAAGTAATCTTTCTAATAAATTTTGGCATTTCCTTTGCTGTATTATACAATATAATATAACCAAACCTACAAAGCTAAATCTTACATTTAGTTCTCAGTTTGCTCTGTGGGTCCTCACTTAAGTATCCCAATTCTTCAAGTTTTAGCCTCTCTGTTATTTTAAGTCTCTGTACAGACTTTTTTGTAATGATTGTTATTTCTGAGTTTTCTATCAGTTCATCCTCATTCTCTGGACTAGAATCTTTTACAGTTTTGGTATAAGCAAACATAAGAACAAAAAATCCATAACAAGTAATTGACATATAGTAAATTCACTAAATAAGCAAAAATAATTAGAACTAACAAATAAAATAGCTCTGACTTCTGGAAATGATTAATTATAAAGAAGTAAAATTAGTAATGACACTCAGTAACAAACTCATTTGCAAGGTATGAACAGTAGGTTTATCTTAGTTAAGAAAATTATTGAAGCGGGACCTGCAAGGAGTGGGACATTTAAGTGTCATCAAGCATCAGCTGTAACTAATAAAGCAAGTTCATTTTCCTTCTTTTTTGAGATCATTTTTTAAATTACTTGATTGATAAAATTTTATCAGTAATTTGCCTGATGTCTTTGGCTGCAGGTAAAACATGCTGATTTAGAAAAATAGGCCATCCCCTCTATGAATGAAAATGGGCCCGGAGGAGGTCATTGTTGTTTCTGAGTGTTGGTGTGGTGAATTTTTAATTTACAACCCAGTGGAAGGGCAATAGGGTTTTTTTTTTTTTTGCTGTTGTTTGTTTTCTTACTTGGTTTGTGTTTGCAGTAACTTTTTTGTGCAATAGGGTTTATGTCACAGTTTGAATGTTAGGGTATTAAAAAGGAAGTAAGATCTAAATCTGATGGGGAGACATTTAACCATTTGTATGGTAGAACAAAAATGTTCATGTTTAGAGATAAATCAATCAATCTAAACACTGTGGTAATTGTTTTATGCAGCACCATGTTATTGTGATTTAAGGTTTGAGCAAAAACAATATTCTAGTCAGAAAATAACATTTAGGGCTATTCTTCTTCTAGCTTCTGATTTTAGAAGATTAGGACACTTACAATCACTTTATGCAGATTAAGTGTTCCACATGTGAACTACATGACAGTAATATCCAGATGATATAATAGTTTATTCCAGAAATGTTTACATTTTTACATGTGGAGGAATATTCCTTTCCATCCCTACAACTTTGTATTATCTCAGCTTTTTGATTAATAATTCTATGCTTACATACTAGGGGACCCAAGGCAACGGAGGTTATGCTCCTGGAATCTAAGAGATCCTGAACTTTTACTGCTTCCAGAATTACAGCACTTTACCAACTTAATTGCAGCAAAATAACATAATGCCTTCTCCGTTATTCTAGCTATAGTTTTGTCATGCTTCAAAGGAACAACTTCATTTGGAACATGCAATTCAGTTTTCATATTTCTGCTAGTGTGACCCCCCCCCATTTGAAACAAGTTACCCCATTATTTGCTTCTTTTTGTTTCACAGAAAATGGCACATTGCATACTGCAGATAAGACAAAACTTTCCACAAACCACTGAAAAATGCTGAGGCGATTGAAACACGATAAGAGAGGCTGATAATTCCACAAGTTTTTCAATATCGTTAGGCTGCAAGTTAAAATAACTAACTTCGCCTTCATCAGACAAACAAACAGTAGTGATGTTGCTAATAAATAAATATACACCCTATGTAAAAAAACACACAATCACATTTTGAATTTTGTTACAGTTATTAAACATATGTCATAATTTTTCAATACTGACAAATCTGATGAGTCGTCTAAAAAAAGGCCTCCTACTTACTTGCATACCTTGTTGAATGTTATACAGACAACCCAGCTACTAAGTTCATCTAGGTATAATAACCGTTTAAATATGAAACTGTAGTACAGTTGACCAGAGAAATCAGCTTGATGTTATTGAAACAGGTGAGCTCTCGTCTTGGATCTGCCACAAGCGTCGTCTATTTCCAAAGCGTTTGCGCCGACCCCCCCTCTAATCATGTACCCTGTGTTGCAAAATTAAGTAGTTAAAGCTATGACCGCTAAATTCCATACAATGCCTGGCTAAGCATTTGTTGGAATCGTCTTTATAGCGCGTTGATGTTCATATATTCTATGTTTCACTACAGATTTAGTTTCACAAATGAAGCGTCCTGTGATTTTATAGTGTTTGTCATTAATGTTACAGCTACTAGTGACTTTAATGTGTTTACACTGTTTAACTTTTTCTAGAGAGAAGACTTCTTGTTTTTCGTCCTGCCTATGTGATTTTTGGGTTCCCCTAAAAGGAAGCATAGGCTTCTATCATTTTAATGATGTCCCAGTTTTTATGACTATTTCCCTTTATTGTATAGAAATCTAGGAATAAGTATGCAAAAACTAGTTGTAAACTTTGCCCTTTCCTGTTGAGACCACCCTAATCCTGAAAGTAAAGGAAGGAAGTGGCCTGTGACAAAGTCTTGTATGTCTGTTGTCATACGTGCAGCTCTTTACTATCTGTCCTTTGATAACAGCCTTCTTTTGGTGATGGATGATTGCTTGTGTGAAATGTAAGAGTGAGTTGGAATAAGTTGGTTTTCTATATATACAACTTTTAAATCTCTTGTTGGTCCTGTCTTTAATAAGCAAAATATCCAAGTAGTTGATCTCAGTGTCACTTATACTATGTGTGAACTCTAAAAAGTCAGTTGGCGATATTTAAAATAGCGGATAAATATCCTTCTTGCCATCTTCTTTACAAGATAGATAATAAAGATGTCAGCCCTGGTATGACATGTTGAAAATAATTAGAAAACATAACAGAATTGTGGACTCCTTGGACTCCCAATAAGCCATGACTGCATTTACAATGAATGTATCGACACAAGGTGAAAAGTTGTTAGCCAAATTAGTTCTAAGAGGGTCTCAGTTAAATATATAAGTCATCCTGTTTTGGCCACCATGTATTCTTTGACATCTATTGTCAAAAACAGGACATGCTCATTATAAATGAGTTTTGTGATATTCTCCCAAAAGAACCATGATCCTTACAGATGTGCTTGCTTTTTTTTGAAGAAGGGTTTTAGAATGCTATCAATTTTAGTGACCAGTTTGTAAGCTGTTGAGTCTAGATGTTCAAGCATATATTCAACATGCTTGTGGTCCATGGCTCATGCTACCTTGCCCCCTTTATCTGGTTTCATGGCAGGTGGGATGTAAAGGTGGGTTATAAGAACTAAGCTACTAAGTAATTTAACTGTAGATGAATCATTACCATCAAAATGATTCAGGTTTAATTTTTTATAAAACTTTTTAGATCTATAATTGTTTTACCAATTGTCCATGTGATTTCCAGGGACAAAGCTAAAGCCTTTGCTAAAAAGTCTACAATGTCCTGCTGGATATTTATGGTTGTGTAATTGTAAACAGTAAAATCACCATTATTATTGGAGCCCAGGGACTGATTGTTCCCCCAAGGACAGGTCACCAAAGAGAAAATCCTGGTTGTGTTGAAAATATTAACACCCTGGCATTCAGAGGATGAGGTTGGTTGTTATTATTATTTGCAGGAAATACAAGTTGTAGAAAATTGTACTGATCATTCATTGTCCCACATAGCATTTGAATTAGATTGTCCAACATTGCATACTGCAACTTTAGGCTTAGAAGCAAGCAATTCAGACTTAAACACTGCATTATTAACTAATAATAATTCCACTAAAGCTACTAACTTATCCAAATTCTTGGGACCACTTTGCAAGATCCATTTTCTTACATTAATTGACAAATCTCTTCTTAATCTGCCTACTGCTAGAATTTCTAAAATGTCCAATTTACTGGGGATACAAAGTCCTAGCCATAGCATTAAATATGTTTTAAGTCTTGCAGTTATGAATTCTATCTTAAAGTGTATCCTAGCAGTAAGCAAAAGTCATTTCTTCACCTTATTCTGCATACTCCATCCCTTTCATGTTTATATGTGTTTTATTGCCTCTCTTACCAGCAGGGATGTCAGGAATTTTGATCAGTCTGCTCGGTCCCGGTACTATAGGGTAGTGTAATGCTCATATGTCACCAGGTAAGACTGTAGAGCTAGGTCCCAGTTCTATATGATGGTGTAATGATCATAGGTCACCAGGTATGACTGTACAGCTTGGTCACAGTTATACAGGGTGGTGTAATGATCATACGTCACCAGGTATGACTGTAGGGCTCAGTCCCAGTTCTATAGGGTGATGTAATCCTCATAAGTCACCAGGTATGACTGTAGGGCTCAGTCCCAGTTCTATAGGGGGGTGTAATGATCATAAGTCACGAGGTATGACTGTAGGGCTCGGTCCAAGTTCTATAGGGTAGTGTAATGATCACAAGACACCAGATATGACTGTAGGGCTTAGTTCTAGTTTATAGGGTGGTGTAATGATCATAAGTCACCAGGTATGACTGTACAGCTCGGTCACAGTTCTATAGGGTAGTGTAATGATCATAAATCACCAGGTATGACTGTACAGCTTGGTCCCAGTTCTATACAGTGTTGTAATGCTCATAACTCACCAGGTCTGACTGTAAGGCTCAGTCCCAGTTTTATATGGTGGTGTAATGATCATATGTCACCATGTCTGACTGTATGGCTTGGTCCCAGTTCTATAGGGTGGTGTAATGCTCATACGTCACCAGATATGACATTACAGCCTGGTCCCAGTTCTATAGGGTGGTGTAATGCTCATAAGTTAACAGGTATGACTGTACAGCTCAGTCCCATTTCTATAGAGAGGTATAATGATCACAAATTAGGGCTTAGTTCTAGTTTATAGGGTGGTGTAATGATCATAAGTCACCAGGTATGACTGTAGAGCTCGGTCCCAGTTCTATAAGGTGGTGTAATGATCATAAGACACCAGATATGACTTTAGGGCTCAGTCCCAGCTCCATAGGGGGGTGTAATGATCATAAGTCACCAGGTATGACTGTAGAGCTCGGTCCCAATTCTATAAGGTGGTGTAATGATCATAAGACACCAGATATGACTGTAGAGCTTGGTCCCAGTTCTATAGGGTGACGTAATGCTCATAAGTCACCAAGTATGACTGTAGGGCTCAGTCCCAGTTCTATAGGGTGGTGTAATGATCATAAGTCACCAGGTATAACTGTAGGGCTCGGTCCCAGTTCTATAGGGTAGTGTAATGATCATACGTCACCAGGTATGACTGGACACCTCAGTCCCAGTTCTATACAGTGGTGTAATGCACATAAGTCACCAGGTATGACTGTACGGCTTCGTCCCAGTTCTATAGGGTGGTGTAATGATTATATGCTTGGTCCCAGTTCTATACAGTGGTGTAATGCTCATAAGTCACCAGGTCTGACTGTAAGGCTCAGTCCCAGTTTTATATGGTGGTGTAATGATCATATGTCACCAAGTCTGACTGTACGGCTTGGTCCCAGTTCTATAAGGTGGTGTAATGCTCATACGTCACCAGATATGACAGTACAGCCTGGTCCCAGTTCTATAGGGTGGTGTAATGCTCATAAGTTAACAGGTATGACTGTACAGCTCAGTCCCAGATCTATAGAGAGGTGTAATGATCACAAATTACCAGGTATGACTTTACAGCATGGTCCCAGTTCTACAGGGTGGTGTAATGATCATAAGTCACCAGATATGACTATAGGACTCAGTTCCAGTTCTGTAGGGTGGTGTAATGCTTGTAAGTCACCAGCATTGACTGTAGGGCTTGGTCCCAGTTCTATAGGGTTGTGTAATGCTCATAAGTCACCAGGCATGACTGTACGGCTCGGCCCCAGTTCTATAGGGTGGTGTAACGCTCATAAGTCACCAGGTATGACTGTACAGCTCGGTCCCAGTTCTATAGGGTGGTGTAATGCTCATACGTCACCAGATATGACAGTACAGCCTGGTCCCAGTTCTATAGGGTGCTGTAATGCTCATAGGTTAAAAGGTATGACTGTACAGCTCAGTCCCAGATCTATAGAAAGGTGTAATGATCATAAATTACCAGGTATGACTGTATGGCTTGGTCCCAGTTCTATAGGTGGTGTAATTCCCATACGTCACCAGGTATGACTATATGGCTGGTCCCAGATATATAGGGTGGTGTAATGATCATAAGTCATCAAGTATGACTGTACAGCTCGGTCACAGTTCTATAGGGTCGTGTAATGATCATATGTCAGCAGGTATGACTGTAGATCTTGATCCCAGTTCTATAGGGTGGTATAATCATCATATGTCACCAGGTATGACTGAAGGGTTCAGTGCCAGTTCTATAGGGTAGTGTAATGATCATACGTCACCAGGTATGACTGGACACCACAGTCCCAGTTCTATACAGTGGTGTAATGCACATAAGTCACCAGGTATGACTGTACGGCTCCGTCCCAGTTCTATAGGGTGGTGTAATGATTATATGCTTGGTCCCAGTTCTATACAGTGGTGTAATGCTCATAAGTCACCAGGTCTGACTGTAAGGCTCAGTCCCAGTTTTATATGGTGGTGTAATGATCATATGTCACCAAGTCTGACTGTACGGCTTGGTCCCAGTTCTATAGGGTGGTGTAATGCTCATACGTCACCAGATATGACAGTACAGCCTGGTCCCAGTTCTATAGGGTGGTGTAATGCTCATAAGTTAACAGGTATGACTGTACAGCTCAGTCCCAGATCTATAGAGAGGTGTAATGATCACAAATTACCAGGTATGACTTTACAGCATGGTCCCAGTTCTACAGGGTGGTGTAATGATCATAAGTCATCAGATATGACTATAGGGCTCAGTTCCAGTTCTGTAGGGTGGTGTAATGCTCATAAGTCACCAGCATTGACTGTAGGGCTTGGTCCCAGTTCTATAGGGTTGTGTAATGCTCATAAGTCACCAGGCATGACTGTACGGCTCGGCCCCAGTTCTATAGGGTGGTGTAACGCTCATAAGTCACCAGGTATGACTGTACAGCTCAGTCCCAGTTCTATAGGGTGCTGTAATGCTCATACGTCACCAGATATGACAGTACAGCCTGGTCCCAGTTCTATAGGGTGCTGTAATGCTCATAGGTTAAAAGGTATGACTGTACAGCTCAGTCCCAGATCTATAGAAAGGTGTAATGATCACAAATTACCAGGTATGACTGTATGGCTTGGTCCCAGTTCTATAGGTGATGTAATTCCCATACGTCACCAGGTATGACTATATGGCTGGTCCCAGATATATAGGGTGGTGTAATGATCATAAGTCACCAAGTATGACTGTACAGCTTGGTCACAGTTCTATAGGGTCGTGTAATGATCATATGTCAGCAGGTATGACTGTAGATCTTGGTCCCAGTTCTATAGGGTGGTATAATCATCATATGTCACCAGGTATGACTGAAGGGTTCAGTGCCAGTTCTATAGGGTAGTGTAATGATCATAAGTCACCAGGTATGACTGTAGGGCTCGGTACCAGTTCTATAGGGTGGTGCAATGCTCATAAATCACCAGGTATGACTGCAGGGCTCGGTCCCAGTTCTATAGGGTGGTGTAATTATCATAAGTCACCAGGTATGACTGCAGGGTTTGGTCCAATTTTTATAAGATGGTGTAATGCTCACAAGTCACCAGGTATGACTGTAGGGCTTGGTCCTAGTTCTATAATGTGGTGTAATGCTCATAAGTCATCAGGTATGACTGTACAGCTTGGTCCCAGATCTATATGGTGGTGTAATGCTCATAAATCATCGGGTATGAATGTACAGCTTGATCCCAGTTCTATATGGTGGTGTAATACTCATAAGTCACCAGGTATGACTGTAGGGCTGTGTCCCAGTTCTGTAGGGTGGTGTAATGCTCATAAGTCACCAGTTATGGCTGTAGGGCTCTGTCCCAGTTCTATAGGGTGGTGTAATGATCATATATCACCAAGTCTGACTGTACAGCTCAGTCCCAGTTCTATAGCGTGGCGTAATGATCATATGTCACAAGGTCTGACAGTATGGCTCAATCCCAGTTCTATAGGGTGGTGTAATGCTCATACATCACCAGATATGATGGTACAGCCCAGTCCCAGTAATATCGGGTGGTGTAAGGCACGTAAGTGACCAGGTATGACTGTACAGCTCGGCCCCAGTTCTATAGCGAGGTGTAATGATCACAAGTTACCAGGTATGACTGTAGAGCTCGGTCCCAGTTCTATAGGGTGACGTAATGCTTATAAGTCACCAAGTATGACTGTAGGGCTCAGTCCCAGTTCTATAGGGTGGTGTAATGATCATGTCACCTGGTATAACTGTAGGTCTTGGTCCCAGTTCTATAGGGTAGTGTAATGATCATACATCACCAGGTATGACTGGACACCTCAGTCCCAGTTCTATACAGTGGTGTAATGCACATAAGTCACCAGGTATGACTGTACGGCTCCGTCCCAGTTCTATAGGGTGGTGTAATGATTATATGCTTGGTCCAAGTTCTATACAGTGGTGTAATGCTCATAAGTCACCAGGTCTGACTGTAAGGTTCAGTCCCAGTTTTATATGGTGGTGTAATGATCATATGTCACCAAGTCTGACTGTACGGCTTGGTCCCAGTTCTATAGGGTGGTGTAATGCTCATACGTCACCAGATATGACTGTACAGCCTGGTCCCAGTTCTATAGGGTGGTGTAATGCTCATAAGTTAACAGGTATGACTGTACAGCTCAGTCCCAGTTCTATAGAGAGGTGTAATGATCACAAATTACCAGGTATGACTTTACAGCATGGTCCCAGTTCTACAGGGTGGTGTAATGATCATAAGTCACCAGATATGACTATAGGGCTCAGTTCCAGTTCTGTAGGGTGGTGTAATGCTCATAAGTCACCAGCATGACTGTACGGCTCAGTCCCTGTTTTATAGGGTGGTGTAACGCTCATAAGTCACCAGGTATGACTGTACAGCTAGGTCACAGTTCTATAGGGTTGTGCAATGACCATATGTCACCAAGTATGACTGTAGGGCTTGGTCCCATTTCTATAGGGTGGTGTAATGATCACGTCACCAGGTATGACTAAAGGGTTCAGTGCCAGTTCTATAGGGTGGTGTAATGATCATAAGTCACCAGGTATGACTGTAGGGCTCGGTTCCAGTACTATAAGGTGGTGTAATTATCATAAGTCACCAGGTATGACTGTAGGGCTCAGTCCCAGTTCTAAAAGGTGGTGTAATGCTCAAAAGTCATCAGGTATGACTGTACAGCAAGGTCCCAGTTCTATAGGGTGGTGTAATACTCATAAGTCACCAGGTATGACTGTACAGCTTGGTCCCAGGTCTACAGGGTGGTGTAATGCTCATAAGTCATCAGGTATGAATGTACATCTTGATCCAAGTTCTATATGGTGGTGTAATGCTCATAAGTCACCAGGTATGACTGTAGGACTCCGTCCCAGTTCTATAGGGTGGTGTAATGATCATATGTCACCAGGTATGACTGTACGGCTCGGTCCCAGTTCTATAGAGTGGTGTAATGATCATATGCCACCAGGTATGATTGTCGAACTCAGTGCCAGTTCTATAGGGTGGTGTAATGCTCATAAGTAACCAGATATGACTGTACAGCCCGGTCACTGTTCTATAGGGTGGTGTAATGATCATAAGTCACCAGGTATGACTGTACAGCTTGGTCCCAGTTCTATAGGGTGGTGTAATGCTCATAAGTCACCAGGTCTGACTGTAAGGCTCAGTCCCAGTTTTATATGGTGGTGTAATGATTATATGTCACCAAGTCTGACTGTA
Organism: Protopterus annectens; assembly: GCF_019279795.1. NCBI lineage: Eukaryota > Metazoa > Chordata > Ceratodontiformes > Protopteridae > Protopterus > Protopterus annectens. The sequence continues at coordinate 345,996,575 of NC_056739.1, forward strand.
CGGCTTGGTCCCAGTTCTATAGGGTGGTGTAATGCTCATATGTCACCAGATATGACAGTACAGCCTGGTCCCAGTTCTATAGGGTAGTGTAATGATCATACATCACCAGGTATGACTGGACACCTCAGTCCCAGTTCTATACAGTGGTGTAATGCACATAAGTCACCTAGTATGACTGTAGGGTTCCGTTCCAGTTCTATAGGGTGGTGTAATGATCATATGTCACCGGTATGACTGTACGGCTCAGTCCCAGTTCTATAGGGTGGTGTAATGATTATATGCCACCAGGTATGATTGTCGAAATCAGTGCCAGTTCTATAGGGTGGTGTAATGCTCATAAGTAACCAGGTATGACTGTACAGCTTGGCCACAGTTCTATAGGGTGGTGTAATGATCATAAGTCACCAGGTATGACTGTACAGCTTGGTCCCAGTTCTATAGGGTGGTGTAATACTCATAAGTCATCAGGTATGACTGTACAGCTTGGTCCCAATTCTATACGGTGGTGTAATGCTCATAAGTCACCAGGTCTGACTGTAAGGCTCAGTCCCAGTTTTATATGGTGGTGTAATGCTCATAGGTCACCAGGTATGACTGTACAGCTCGGTCACAGTTCTATAGGGTCGTGTAATGATCATATGTCACCAAGTATGACTGTAGGGCTTGGTCCCAGTTCTATAGGGTGGTGTAATGATCAAATGTCACCAGGTATAACTAAAGGGTTCAGTGCCAGTTCTATAGGGTGGTGTAATGATCATAAGTCACCAGGTATGACTGGAGGGCTCAGTTCCAGTTCTATGTGGTGGTGCAATGCTCATAAATCACCAGGTATGAATTTAGGGCTCGCTTCCATTTCTATAAAGTGGTGTAATTATCATAAGTCACCAGGTATGACTGTAGGGCTCAGTCCTAGTTCTATAAGGTTGTGTAATGCTCATAAGTCACCAGGTATGACTGTAGGGCTCGGTCCTATTTCTATAAGGTGGTGTAATGCTCATAAGTCATCAGGTATGACTGTACAGTTCGGTCCCAGTTCTATAGGGTGGTGTAATACTCATAAGTCACCAAGTATGACTGTACAGCTCAGTCCCAGTTCTATAGGGTGGTGTAATGCTCATAGGTCATCAGGTATGAATGTACAGCTTGATCCAAGTTCTATATGGTGGTATAATGCTCATAAGTCACCAGTTATGACTGTAGGGCTCAGTCCCAGTTCTATAGGGTGGAGTAATGATCATACGTCACAGGGTCTGACTGTATGGCTCGGTCCCAGTTCTATAGGGTGGTGAAATGCTCATACGTCACCAGATATGACTGTACAGCCCAGTCCCAGTTCTATAGGGTGGTGTAATGCTCATAAGTCACCAGGAATGACTGTACAGCTCAGTCCCAGTTCTATAAGGAGGTGTAATGATCACAAGTTACCAGATATGACAGTACAGCTCGGTCCCAGGTCTATAGGGTGGTATAATGATCATAAGTCACCAGGTATGACTGTACAGCTCGGACCCAGTTCTACAGAGTGTTGTAATGATCATAAGTCAGCAGGTATGACTATAAGGCTCAGTTCCAGTTATATAGGGTGGTGTAATGCTCATAAGTCACCAGCTATGACTGTAGGGCTCAGTCTCAGTACTATAGGGTGGTGTAATGCTCATAAGTCACCAGGAATGACTGTACGGCTTTGTCCCAGTTCTATAGGGTGGTGTAATCTTTGTAAGTCACCAGGTATGACTGTAGGGCTCGGTCCCAGTTTTATAGGGTGGTGTAATTATCATATGTCACTAGGTATGACTGTACAGCTCAGTCCCAGTTCTATAGAGTGGTGTAATGATCATATGTCACCAGGTATGACTGTACGGCTCAGTCCCAGTTCTATAGGATGGTGTAATGATCATAAGTCACCAGGTATGACTGTACGGCTCAGTCCCAGTTCTATAGGGTGGTGTAATGATCATAAGTCTCCAGGTATGACTGTAGGGCTCGGTCCCAGTTCTATAAGGTGGAAAATGATCATAAATCACCAGGTCTGACTCTAGGGTTCAGTCCCAGTTCTATAGGATGGTGTAATGCTCATAAGTCATCAGGTATAACTGTGCAGCTCGGTCCCAGTTCTATAGGGTTATGTAATGCTCATAAGTCACCAGGTATTACTCTAGGGCTCTGTCCCAGTTCTATAGGGTGGTGTAATGAGCATAAGTCACCAGGTATGACTGTATGGCTTGGTCCGAGTTCTATAGGGTGGTGTAATGCTCATAAGTCACCAGGTATGACTGTACAGCTTGTTCCCAGTTCTATAGGGTGGCATAATGATCATAAGTCACCAGGTCTGACTGCATATCCTGGTCCCAGTTCTATAGGGTGGTGTAATTATCATAAGTCACCAGGTATGACTGTAGGGCTCAGACCCAATTCTATAGGGTGGTGTAATGATCATAGGTCACCAGGTATGACTGTACGGTTCGGTCCCAGTTCTATAGGGTGGCGTAATACTCATAAGTCACCAGGTATGACTGTACAGCTCGGTCCCAGGTCTATATGGTGGTGTAATGCTCATAAGTCACCAGTTATGACTGTAGGGCTCAGTCCCAGTTCTATAGGGTGGTGTAATGATCATATATCACCAAGTCTGACTGTACAGCTTGGTCCCAGATCTATAGGGTGGAGTAATGATCATATGTCACAGGGTCTGACTGTATGGCTCGGTCCCAGTTCTATAGGGTGGTGAAATGCTCATACGTCACCAGATATGACTGTACAGCCCATTCCCAGTTCTATAGGGTGGTGTAATGCTCATAAGTCACCAGGAATGACTGTACAGCTCAGTCCCAGTTCTATAAGGAGGTGTAATGATCACAAGTTACCAGATATGACAGTACAGCTCGGTCCCAGGTCTATAGGGTGGTATAGAGATCATAAGTCACCAGGTATGACTGTACAGCTCGGACCCAGTTCTACAGGGTGTTCTAATGATCATAAGTCAGCAGGTATGACTATAAGGCTCAGTTCCAGTTATATAGGGTGGTGTAATGCTCATAAGTCACCAGCTATGACTGTAGGGCTCAGTCTCAGTACTATAGGGTGGTGTAATGCTCAGAAGTCACCAGGAATGACTGTACGGCTTGGTCCCAGTTCTATAGGGTGGTGTAATGCTCATAAGTCACCAGGTATGACTGTAGGGCTCGGTCCCAGTTCTATAGGGTGGTGTAATTATCATATGTCACTAGGTATGACTGTACGGCTCAGTCCGAGTTCTATAGGGTGGTGTAATGATCATATGTCACCAGGTATGACTGTACGGCTCAATCCCAGTTCTATAGGATGGTGTAATGATCATAAGTCACCAGGTATGACTGTACGGCTCAGTCCCAGTTCTATAGGGTGGTGTAATGATCATAAGTCTCCAGGTGTGACTGTAGGGCTCGGTCCCAGTTCTATAAGGTGGGAAATGATCATAAATCACCAGGTCTGACTCTAGGGTTCAGTCCCAGTTCTATAGGATGGTGTAATGCTCATAAGTCATCAGGTATAACTGTGCAGCTCGGTCCCAGTTCTATAGGGTGATGTAATGATCATAAGTCACCATGTATGACTGTATGGCTTGGTCCGAGTTCTATAGGGTGGTGTATTGCTCATAAGTCACCAGGTATGACTGTACAGCTTGTTCCCAGTTCTATAGGGTGGCATAATGATCATAAGTCACCAGGTCTGACTGCACATCCTGGTCCCAGTTCTATAGGGTGGTGTAATGATCATAAGTCATCAGGTATGACTGTAGGGCTCAGTCCCAGTTCTATAGGGTGGTGTAATGATCATAGGTCACCAGGTATGACTGTACAGCTCGGTCCCAGTTCTATAGGGTGGTGTAATGATCATATGTCAGCAGGTATGACTTTAGGGCACAGTCCCAGTTCTATAGGGTGGTGTAATGCTCATAAGTCACCAGGTTTGACTGTCGGGCTCTGCTGCAGTTCTAGGATCGGTCCCAGTTCTATAGGGTGGTGTAATGCTCACAAATCACCAGGTATGACTGCACATCTAAGTCCCCATTCTATAGGGTGGTGTAATGTTCAAAAGTCACCAGGTATGACTGTAGGGCTCGGTCCCTGTTCTATAGGGTGGTGTAATGATCATAACTCTCCAGGTATGACTGTAGGACTCAGTACCAGTTCTGTAGGGTGGTGTAATGCTCATAAGTCACCAGGTATGACTGTACAGCTGGGTCCCAGTTCTATAGGGTATTGTAATGCTCATAAGTCACCAGGTATGACTGTAGGGCTCGGTCCCAGTTCTATAGAGTGATGTAATGATCATACGTCATCAGGTATGACTGTACAGCTTGGTCCCAGTTCTATAGGGTGATGTAATGCTCATAAGTCACCAGGTATAACTGTAGGGCTTGGTCCCCGTTTTATAGAGTGGTGTAATGATCATAAGTCACCAGGTATGACTGTACAGCTCGGTCCCAGTTCTATAGGGTGGCATAATGATCATAAGTCACCAGGTCTGACTGTACAGCCTGGTCCCAGTTCTAAAGGGTGGTGTAATGATCATAAGTCACCAGGTATGACTTGGTCCCAGTTCTATAGGGTGGTGTAATGCTCATAAGTCACCAGGTATGACTGCACAACTCGGTTCCAGTACTATAGGGTATTGCAATGCTCATAAGTCACCAGGTATGAGTGAAGGGCTCGGTCCCAGTTCTATACAGTGGTGTAATGATCATAAGTCATCAGTTATGACTGTACAGCTTAGTCCCGGTACTATAGGGTGGAGTAATGCTCATAAGTCATCAGATATGACTGTACAGCTTGGTCTCAGTTCTATAGGGTAGTGTAATGATCATATGTCATCAGGTATGACTGTACAGCTTGGTCCCAGATCTATAGGGTAATGTAATGCTCATAAGTCACCAGGTATGACTGTAGGGCTCGGTCCCTGTTTTATACAGTGGAGTAATGCTCATAAGTCACCAAGTATGACTGTACGGCTCGGTCCCAGTTCTATAGGGTGGAGTAATTCTCATAAGTCACCAGGTATGACTGTACAGCTCGGTCACAGTTCTATAGGGTCGTGTAATGATCATATGTCAGCAGGTATGACTGTAGAGCTTGGTCCCAGTTCTATAGGGTGGTATAATCATCATATGTCACCAGGTATGACTGAAGGGTTCAGTGCCAGTTCTATAGGGTAGTGTAATGATCATAAGTCACCAGGTATGACTGTAGGGCTCGGTACCAGTTCTATAGGGTGGTGCAATGTTCATAAATCACCAGGTATGACTGCAGGGCTCGGTCCCAGTTCTATAGGGTGGTGTAATTATCATAAGTCACCAGGTATGACTGTAGGGTTTGGTCCGATTTTTATAAGATGGTGTAATGCTCACAAGTCACCAGGTATGACTGTAGGGCTTGGTCCTAGTTCTATAAGGTGCTGTAATGCTCATAAGTCATCAGGTATGACTGTACAGCTTGGTCCCAGATCTATATGGTGGTGTAATGCTCATAAATCATCGGGTATGAATGTACAGCTTGATCCCAGTTCTATATGGTGGTGTAATACTCATAAGTCACCAGGTATGACTGTAGGGCTGTGTCCCAGTTCTGTAGGGTGGTGTAATGCTCATAAGTCACCAGTTATGACTGTAGGGCTCTGTCCCAGTTCTATAGGGTGGTGTAATGATCATATATCACCAAGTCTGACTGTACAGCTCAGTCCCAGTTCTATAGCGTGGCGTAATGATCATATGCCACAAGGTCTGATGGTATGGCTTGATCCCAGTTCTATAGGGTGATGTAATGCTCATACATCACCAGATATGATGGTACAGCCCAGTCCCAGTAATATCGGGTGGTGTAAGGCTCGTAAGTGACCAGGTATGACTGTACAGCTCGGCCCCAGTTCTATAGCGAGGTGTAATGATCACAAGTTACCAGGTATGACAGTAGAGCTCGGTCCCAGTTCTACAGGGTGGTGTAATGATCATAAGTCACCAGTTATGACTGTACAGCATGGACCCAGTTCTACAGGGTGGTGTAATGATCATAACTCAGCAGGTATGACTATAGGGCTCGGTCTCAGTACTATAGGGTGGTGTAATGCTCATAAGTCCCCAGGTATGACTGTACGGCTTGGTCCCAGATCTATAGGGTGGTGTAATACTGGTAAGTCCCCAGGTATGACTGTAGGGCACGGTCCCAGATCTATAGGGTGGTGTAATGATCATATGTCACCAGGTAAGACTGTAAGTCTCAGTCCCATTTCTATAGGGTAGTGTAATATTCATATGTCACCAGGTTTGACTGTACAGCTCAGTCCCAGTTCTATAGGATGATGTAATGATCATAAGTCACCAGGTATGACTGTACGGCTCAGTCCCAGTTCTATAGGGTGGTGTAGTGCTCATAAGTCACCAGGTATGACTGTAGGGCTCAGTCCCAAATCTATAAGGTGAAAAATGATCATAAATCACCAGGTCTGACTCTAGGGTTCAGTCCCAGTTCTATAGGGTGGTGTAATGCTCATAAGTCATCAGGTATAACTGTGCAGCTCAGTCCCAGTTCTATAGGGTGGTGTAATGCTCATAAGTCATCAGGTATGACTGTACAGCTTGGTCCCAGTTCTATAGAGTGATGTAATGCTCATAAGTCACCAGGTATGACTGTAGGGCACAGTCCCAGTTCTATAGGATGGTGTAATAATCATAAGTCACCAGGTATGACTGTACGGCTTGGTCCCAGTTCTATAGGGTGGTGTAATGCTCATAAGTCACCAGGTCTTACTGTACAGCCTGGTCCCAGTTCTACAGGGTGGTGTAATGATCATAAGTCACCAGGTCTGACTGTAGGGTTCTGTTGCAGTTCTATAGGGTGGTGTAATGATCATAAGGCACCAGGTATGACTGTATGGCTCGGTCCCAGTTCTATAGGGTGGTGTAATGCTCATAAATCACCAGGTATGACTATACATCTCAGTCCCCATTCTATAGGGTGGTGTAATGCTCATAAGTCACCAGGTATGACTTGGTCCCAGTTCTATAGGGTGGTGTAATGCTCATAAGTTACCAGGTCTTACTGTACAGCCTGGTCCCAGATCTACAGGTGGTGTAATGATCATAAGTCAAAAGGTATGACTGTAGGGCTCGGTCCCAGTTCTATAGGGTGATGTAATGATCATAAGTCACCAGGTATGACTGTAGGGCTCGGTCCCAGTTCTATAGGGAGGTGTAATGATCATAAGTCACCAGGTATGACTGTATGGCTCGGTCCCAGTTCTATAGGGTGGTGTAATGATCATATGTCACCAAGTATGACTGTAGGGCTCAGTCCCAGTTCTATAGGGTGGTGTAATGCTCATAAGTCACCAGGTCTAATTGTAGGGCTCTGTTCCAGTTCTATATGGTGGTGTAATGCTCATAAATCACCAGGTATGGCTGTACGTCTCAGTCCCCGTTCTATAGGGTGGTGTAATGCTCATATTTCAACAGGTATGACTGTAGGGCTCGGTCCCAGTTCTATACGGTGGTGTAATGATCATAAGTCTCCAGGTATGACTGTAGGGCTCAGTCACAGTTCCATAGGGTGGTGTAATGCTCATAAGTCACCAGGTATGACTGTACAGCTCGGTCCCAGTTCTATAGGGTATTGTAATGCTCATAAGTCACCAGGTATGACTGTTGGGCTCGGTCCCAGTTCTATAGGGTGGTGTAATGATCATAAGTCTCCAGGTATGACTGTAGGGCTTGGTCCCAGTTCTATAGGGTGCTGTAATGATCATAAGTCATTAGGTATGACTGTACAGCTTGGTCCCAGTTCTATAGGGTGATGTAATGCTCATAAGTCAGCAAGTATGACAGGAGGGCTCGGTCCCCGTTTTATAGAGTGGTGTAATGATCAGAAGTCACCAGGTATGACTGTACAGCTCGGTCCCAGTTCTATAGGGTGGTGTAATGTTCATAACTCACCAGGTATGACTGTAGGGCTCAGCCCCAGTTCTATAGGGTGGTGTAATGCTCATAAGTCACCAGGTATGACTGTAGGGCTCAGTCCCAGTTCTATAGGGTGGTGTAATGCTCATAAGTCACCAGGTTTGACTGTAGGGCTCGGTCCCAGTTCTATAGGGTGATGTAATGCTCATAAGTCACCAGGTATGACTGTACAGCTCAGTCCCAGTTCTATAGGGTGGTGTAATGCTCATAAGTCACCATGTATGACTTTAGGGCTCGGTCCCAGTTCTATAGGGTGGTATAATGATCATAAGTCTCCAGGTATGACTGTAGCGCTCAGTCCAAGTTCTATAGGGTGGTGTAATGCTCATAAGTCACCAGGTATGACTGTACAGCTCGGTCCCAGTTCTATAGGGTGGTGTAATGATCATAAGTCACCAGGTCTGACTGTACAGCCTGGTCCCAGTTCTATAGGGTGGTGTAATGATCATAAGTCACCAGGTATGACTGTAGGGTTCGGTCCCAGTTCTATAGGGTGGTGTAATGATCATAAGTCACGAGGTATGACTGCACGGCTCGGTCCCAGTTCTATAGGATGGTGTAATGATCATATGTCACCAGGTATGACTGTAGGGCTCAGTCCCAGTTCTATAGGGTGGTGTAATGCTCATAAGTCACCAGGTCTGACTGTAGGGCTCTGTTGCAGTTCTATAGGGTGGTGTAATGATCATAAGGCACCAGGTATGACTGTACGGCTCAGTCCCAGTTCTATAGGGTGGTGTAATGCTCATAAATCACCAGGTATGACTGTACGTCTCAGTCCCCATTCTATAGGGTGGTGTAATGCTCATAAGTCACCAGGTATGACTGTACAGCTCAGTCCCAGTTCTATAGGGTGGTGTAATGCTCATAAGTCACCATGTATGACTGTAGGGCTCAGTCCCAGTTCTTTCGGGTGGTGTAATGATCATATGTCTCCAGGTATGAGTGTAGGGCTCGGTCCCAGTTCTATAGGGTGGTATAATGATCATAAGTCTCCAGGTATGACTGTAGGGCTCGGTCCCAGTTCTATAAGGTGGAAAATTATCATAAATCACCAGGTCTGACTCTAGGGTTCAGTCCCAGTTCTATATGGTGGTGTAGTGCTCATAAGTCATCAGGTATAACTGTGCAGCTCAGTCCCAGTTCTATAGGGTGGTGTAATGCTCATAAGTCATCAGGTATAACTTTACAGCTTGGTCCCAGTTCTATAGAGTGATGTAATGCTCACAGGTCACCAGGTATGACTGTAGGGAACAGTCCCAGTTCTATAGGATGGTGTAATAATCATAAGTCACCAGGTATGACTGTACGGCTTGGTCCCAGTTCTATAGAGTAGTGTAATGCTCATAAGTCACCAGGTCTTACTGTACAGCCTGGTCCCAGTTCTACAGGGTGGTGTAATGATCATAAGTCACCAGGTCTGACTGTAGGGCTCTGTTGCAGTTCTATAGGGTGGTGTAATGATCAGAAGTCACCAGGTATGACTGTACAGCTCGGTCCCAGTTCTATAGGGTGGTGTAATGTTCATAACTCACCAGGTATGACTGTAGGGCTCAGCCCCAGTTCTATAGGGTGGTGTAATGCTCATAAGTCACCAGGTATGACTGTAGGGCTCAGTCCCAGTTCTATAGGGTGGTGTAATGCTCATAAGTCACCAGGTTTGACTGTAGGGCTCGGTCCCAGTTCTATAGGGTGATGTAATGCTCATAAGTCACCAGGTATGACTGTAGGGCTCAGTCCCAGTTCTATAGGGTGGTGTAATGATCATAAGTCACCAGGTATGATTGTACAGCTTGGTCCCATTTGTATAGGATGGTGTAATGCTCATATGTCACCAGGTATGACTGTACATCTCGGTCCCATTTCTATAGGGTGGTGTAATGATCATATGTCACTAGGTATGACTGTAGGGCTCGGTCCCAGTTTTATAGGATGGTGTAATGCTCATAAGTCACCAGATATGACTGTACAGCTTGGTCCCAGTTCTATAGGGTGGTGTAATGCTCATAAGTCATCAGGTATGACTGTACTGCTCGGTCCCAGTTATATAGGGTGGTGTAATGATCATAAGTCACCAGGTATGACTGTACGGCTCAGTCCCAGTTCTATAGGGTGGTGTAATTCTCATAAGTCACCAGGTCTGACTGTAGGGCTCTGTTCCAGTTCTATAGGGTGGTGTAATGATCATAAGGCACCAGGTATGACTGTACGGCTCTGTCCCAGTTTTATAGGATGGTGTAATGCTCATAAAACACCAGATATGACTGCATGTCTCAGTCCCCATTCTATAGGGTGGTGTAATGCTCGTAAGTCACCAGGTATGACTGTACAGCTCAGTCCCAGTTCTATAGGGTGGTGTAATGCTCATAAGTCACCATGTATGACTTTAGGGCTTGGTCCCAGTTCTATAGTGTGGTATAATGATCATAAGTCTTCAGGTATGACTGTAGCGCTCAGTCCAAGTTCTATAGGGTGGTGTAATGCTCATAAGTCACCAGGTATGACTGTACAGCTCGGTCCCAGTTGTATAGGGTGGTGTAATGATCATAAGTCACCAGGTCTGACTGTACAGCCTGGTCCCAGTTCTATAGGGTGGTGTAATGATCATAAGTCACCAGGTATGACTGTAGGGTTCGGTCCCAGTTCTATAGGGTGGTGTAATGATCATAAGTCACGAGGTATGACTGCACGGCTTGGTCCCAGTTCTATAGGATGGTGTAATGATCATATGTCACCAGGTATGACTGTAGGGCTCAGTCCCAGTTCTATAGGGTGGTGTAATGCTCATAAGTCATCAGGTCTGACTGTAGGGCTCTGTTGCAGTTCTATAGGGTGGTGTAATGATCATAAGGCACCAGGTATGACTGTACGGCTCGGTCCCAGTTCTATAGGGTGGTGTAATGCTCATAAATCACCAGGTATGACTGTACATCTCAGTCCCCATTCTATAGGGTGGTGTAATGCTCATAAGTCGCCAGGTATGACTGTACAGCTCAGTCCCAGTTCTATAGGGTGGTGTAATGCTCATAAGTCACCATGTATGACTGTTGGGCTCAGTCCCAGTTCTATCGGGTGGTGTAATGATCATATGTCTCCAGGTATGAGTGTAGGGCTCAGTCCCAGTTCTATAGGGTGGTATAATGATCATAAGTCTCCAGGTATGACTGTAGGGCTTGGTCCCAGTTCTATAAGGTGGAAAATTATCATAAATCACCAGGTCTGACTCTAGGGTTCAGTCCCAGCTCTATATGGTGGTGTAATGCTCATAAGTCATCAGGTATAACTGTGCAGCTCGGTCCCAGTTCTATAGGGTGGTGTAATGCTCATAAGTCATCAGGTATGACTTTACAGCTTATTCCCAGTTCTATAGAGTGATGTAATGCTCATAAGTCACCAGGTATGACTGTAGGGAACAGTCCCAGTTCTATAGGATGGTGTAATAATCATAAGTCACCAGGTATGACTGTACGGCTTGGTCCCAGTTCTATAGGGTGGTGTAATGCTCATAAGTCACCAGGTCTTACTGTACAGCCTGGTCCCAGTTCTACAGGGTGGTGTAATGATCATAAGTCACCAGGTCTGACTGTAGGGCTCTGTTGCAGTTCTATAGGGTGGTGTAATGATCATAAGGCACCAGGTATGACTGTATGGCTTGGTCCCAGTTCTATAGGGTGGTGTAATGCTCATAAATCACCAGGTATGACTGTACATCTCAGTCCCCATTCTATAGGGTGGTGTAATGCTCATAAGTCACCAGGTATGACTTGGTCCCAGTTCTATAGGGTGGTGTAATGCTCATAAGTCACCAGGTCTTACTGTACAGCCTGGTCCCACTTCTACAGGGTGGTGTAATGATCATAAGTCACCAGGTATGACTGTAGGGCTCGGTCCCAGTTCTATAGGGTGATGTAATGATCATAAGTCACCAGGTATGACTGTAGGGCTTGGTCCCAGTTCTATAGGGAGGTGTAATGATCATAAGTCACCAGGTATGACTGTATGGCTCGGTCCCAGTTCTATAGGGTGGTGTAATGATCATATGTCACCAAGTATGACTGTAGGGCTCAGTCCCAGTTCTATAGGGTGGTGTAATGCTCATAAGTCACCAGGTCTAACTGTAGGGCTCTGTTCCAGTTCTATAGGGTGGTGTAATGCTCATAAATCACCAGGCATGACTGTACGTCTCAGTCCCCATTCTATAGGGTGGTGTAATGCTCATATGTCAACAGGTATGACTGTAGGGTTCAGTCCCAGTTCTATAGAGTGGTGTAATGATCATAAGTCTCCAGGTATGACTGTAGGGCTCAGTCACAGTTCCATAGGGTGGTGTAATGCTCATAAGTCACCAGGTATGACTGTAGGGCTTGGTCCCAGTTCTATAGGGTATTGTAATGCTCATAAGTCACCAGGTATGACTGTAGGGCTCGTTCCCAGTTCTATAGGGTGGTGTAATGATCATAAGTCTCCAGGTATGACTGTAGGGCTTGGTCCCAGTTCTATAGGGTATTGTAATGCTCATAAGTCACCAGGTATGACTGTAGGGCTCGTTCCCAGTTCTATAGGGTGGTGTAATGATCATAAGTCTCCAGGTATGACTGTAGGGCTCGGTCCCAGTTCTATAGGGTGCTGTAATGATCATAAGTCATCAGGTATGACTGTACAGCTTGGTCCCAGTTCTATAGGGTGATGTAATGCTCATAAGTCACCAAGTATGACAGGAGAGCTCGGTCCCCGTTTTATAGAGTGGTGTAATGATCAAAAGTCACCAGGTATGACTGTACAGCTCGGTCCCAGTTCTATAGGGTGGTGTAATGCTCATAACTCACCAGGTATGACTGTAGGGCTCAGCCCCAGTTCTATAGGGTGATGTAATGCTCATAAGTCACCAGGTTTGACTGTAGGGCTCGGTCCCAGTTCTATAGGGTGATGTAATGCTCATAAGTCACCAGGTATGACTGTAGGGCTCAGTCCCAGTTCTATAGGGTGGTGTAATGATCATAAGTCACCAGGTATGACTGTGCAGCTTGGTCCCATTTGTATAGGATGGTGTAATGCTCATATGTCACCAGGTATGACTGTACATCTCGGTCCCATTTCTATAGGGTGGTGTAATGAGCATATGTCACCAGGTATGACTGTAGGGCTCGGTCCCAGTTTTATAGGGTGGTGTAATGCTCATAAGTCACCAGGTATGACTGTACAGCTTGGTCCCAGTTCTATAGGGTGGTGTAATGCTCATAAGTCACCAGGTATGACTGTACAGTTCAGTCCCAGTTATATAGGGTGGTGTAATGATCATAAGTCACCAGGAATGACTGTACAGCTTGGTCCCAGTTCTATAGTGTGGTGTAATGCTCATATGTCACCAGGTATGACTGTACAGCTCAATCCCAGTTCTATAGGGTGGTGTAATGCTCATAAGTCACCAGGTGTGACTGTACGGCTCAGACTCAATTCTATAGGGTGGTGTAATGATCATGTCACCAGGTATGACTGTACAGCTCTGCCCCAGTTCTATAGGGTGGTGTAATGATCATATATCGCTAGGTCTGACTGTAGGCTGTCCTGTTTGCTTAGTTTATTTCGTGGTTTACCCACTTCTGAGGTTATCAGATACTTTTACCACTACAAATAGCTAATAGTTTGTTTGCACAATACATGAAATTTGCAGTGATGAGACATTTTCTACGGCAAAAACCACAGTGTGTGTTTTTTTCCAACTTCTGACTGATACACTGATTTTGTAATGTTTTTCATTGGTGTATATCTATATATTATATTTACTGTAATATATATATATATATATATATATATATATATATATATATATACATATACACACACATATACACACATATACATACATATATATACATATACACACACATATACACACATATACATACATATATATATATATATATATATATATATATATATATATACATACATATATATATACATATATATATATATATATATATATATATATATATATATATATATATATATATATGTGTGTGTGTGTGTGTGTATGTGTGTACCTACACCCAGTCCAAGTCACACAGGAGAAAGAGAGTAAAACAAATGAAAAAAAAACACACTCAGTCTTAACAGAAAATAAAAGTCACTTATACATTTTAGTTGCGTCCACAGTTAATACTGAAAAGTGACAAGTTTAGTCCAGAAATTTCACAGGCTGCCATTTGTTCCATTAAAGAAGCAAAAGTTGGAGTATCTCAGGTCACACATAATGAAAACATAAGTCAGAGCTATAGTGTCTGAGCTTTCTGCTTTCTAAAAAAAAAAATATATGAGATAACTAATAGTCACTGTATGGGATGCAAGTAACAATTGAACTCTTAACACTGAAAATGGTGACCTAATAGTTAACAGGTATCCTGAACATTATTAACTCCACCTGTTACATGTAAAATGTTAGTGTTATCTCTTAATCAGTAGCTTGCACTACACTGTGGCACAATACGGCATTATCAGGACTTAATTACTGATTTTTCTAATTTTTCTCTTAGGATCATTAAGGATATTTTTTTATTTTTTCACTACGTGGCAGCTAACATGCATGATTCTCAACAGTTAATGCACAGAGTTAACACAACTTCTATCTCACTTTACATTTTCTTATCCACACACACATATACACACACACACACACAGCAACTAGTATTATTCTGGTATGTCTTAACATGCTTATAAAATGGAATTATTCTTATAAGTATATATATATATATATATATATATATATATATATATATATATATTAGTATATTTTGCAGCATTTTTTTACATTAGTGTTTCCAAAAATATATGTAAAAGCAAATTAATGTATGGAGACAGAAAAAAAGTATTTTTGACGTATGTATTAAAAATAGTATGTAAGCAATTTACAGTAACATTTGGTAGCACCCTTTCTTTTAAACATCTTCTTCTTTTTCTTCCGGCTGTTCCCATTAGGGGTCACCACAGCGGATCATCTGTTTCCATTTCTTCCTGTTCTCTTCATCTTGTTCTGTCACACCATCCACCTGCATGTCCTCTCTCACCACATCCATAAACCTTATCTTAGGCCTTCCCCTTTTCCTGTTACCTGGTAGCTTCATCCTTAGCATCTTTTTCCCAATATACTCAGCATCCCTCCTCAGCAGATGTCCAAACCAACGTAATCGTGCCTCTCTGGCTTTGTCTCCAAACCTTCCAACCTGGGCTGACCCTCTAATATACTTATTCCTGATCCTGTCCACCCTCATCATACCCCGTGCAAATCTTAACATCTTTAACTCTGACATGTCCGGCTCTGACTCCTGCCTTTTTGTCAATGCCACTGTCTCCAATCCATATAACATAGCTAGTCTCACTACCCTCTTGTAGGCCTTCCCTTTCACTCTTACTGGCACCTGTCTGTCACAAATCACTCCTAACACTCTTCTTGACCCACTCCATCCTGCCTGTACTCTCTTCTTCACCTCTCTTCCACACTCGCTATTACTCTGAACTGTTGATCCAAGTATTTAAACTCATCCACCTTCGCCAACTCTACTCCCTGCATCCTCACCATTCCTCTATCCTCCCTGTCATTCACACACATATATTCTGTCTTAGTCCTGCTGACCTTCATTCATCTCCTCTCTAGAGCATATTTCCACCTCTCCAGGGTCTCCTCAACCTGTTCCCTACTATCACTACAGATCACAATGTCATTTGAAAATATTATAGTCCATGGGGCCTCCTGTCTGATCTCGTCTGTCAACCTGTCCATCACCACTGCAAATAAGAAAGGGCTCACAGCTGATTCTTGATGTAATCCCACCTCCATCTGAAACACTTCCACCACAGACCTCATCTTTGTCACACTACCCTTGTACATATCATGTACCACTCTTATATACTTCTCTTCCATTCCTGACTTCCTCATACAATACCACAACTCCTCTCTAGGCCCCCTGTCATAGGTACCCTGTCATCTCTGCACTTCTTCATCAAGACTCTCAGAGCAAAGATTGCATCTGTGGTGCTCTTTCCAGGCATGACACCATACTGCTGATCACTAATCATCACCTCCCTTCTTAACCTAGCTGCCACTACTCTTTCCCATAACTTCAAGCTGTGGCTGATCAATTTTATCCCTCTGTAGTTACTACAGCTCTGCATATCACCCTTATTCTTAAAAACCCATACCAAAACACTTTTTCTCCACTCCTCAGGCATCCTCTGACTTTCCAAGATTTAATTAAACAATCTGGCCACTGGGGATGCACAAGCCAGTGCATTTCTTCGTGCCAGTCCCAAGCCTGGATAAATGGGGAGGGGAGGGTTACGTCAGGAAGGGCATCTAGTGTAAAACATTTGCCAAATGACATGCGGACAACAATACAGATTTACCCTTTCTTTTAAACATACAAAGCTTAATTTGAAATGTATTTGTTTGGGTGTGATTGTTTTTTTATCTTGCAGTACTCAGAAAACCAATACACTACTTACCAGCATTTTCTGCAAATTATGAACATCTCTGTCGCCTTACCCTGTAATGTATGCTAATAATGCATTTGACACTTGAATCAGTTTCACATCAGTTACACGCCTTCTATAGAAATGAAGGTCAAAATAAGTGTTAGAAAATAAAAATAAACCAAGGAGCCCTTTATACATACTTTATTACATGCTTGGAGAAATTGCACTGAGAAACAATGCAAAAGCTGTGATAGTGGAAAGTTGTGCATACATGATCCATTTCAGCAAACGATTGTCACTCACTTTGTAGTAAAGTGTTCATTAGCAGCATTACTATGGAATTATATTTTCTTGGCTGTTGATTCTGTTCTCATACACCAGCACTATAACACGTCACGTGCATATGTATAACAATAAACAGTGTATAGAACCAGATGATAGGTGCACTAAAACAACAATTTTTACAGAAAACAGGGTTAAATTTATTAGGAATCATAGCGATAACGTGAAGCTCAAGGCTGTTGTGTCATGTGACTATTACATCTTACTAGTTAACTTAGATTGCACTTCCCCTCTCAAGGAGGGCTAGAGCAGTCAAGCCCGAGGTAAATTTATGAATACCCATCCAATTATCTAGAAACCATTTGAAGGAAGATAATGCATCACATTGCTTGATCTGGAGGGAGAGTCTATTCCAGAGGTGGGTGGGATACTTAGAAATTAATATGTCTATTATGGATCTACTAAAACAAGCTTGGATCGCAATATTTCTGGAACTTTTAGGACTGAATGATTTATGAAGATACAAAAGACCCTGGAACACTGCTTCCCTTGATTACACAATAAGCAATGCATAGGTCTCCCCTGTGGAGCCTATAAGACAGCACCTCTAGTCTTTTCTTAAGCCTGTGGACTTCCTTATTAGTAACAGCTAAGAGTCTTTCTATCTGATATCCCTAGTGAGGTACATCTGAAAGGGGTGTTGCATTTTATAAATGGAAAAGATGACTTGCATCCAAATTCCATTAAACTTTTTTTTTAATGAAAATATGCTCAGTGTTTAGAGCAGCTCCTTGTTGAAATGCTAACAGACCAAAATAAATAAAAAAATAAAAAACGACAGAAAATGTAGAAGAGGAATTCTTAAACATTATTCATCTCCTTTAAAAAGTTTTGGAGGGTGGCAAGTCCCGCCTCCCTTCTAGCACCCCCTTGTAGTGGGGCAAGCCCTGCACACCCCAGAAACTAATATATACCAACTCCAAGATCACCATACTTTGGGGAAAAGGGAATATTCTGAGAAATGGCTATCTCAGACTTGGTATATGAAACATTTTTTTTTCAGCCATTTGGTTTCCATGTTTTGGGATTTGCTTAAGTGGGTCCCGACATTTCAAATGGTAACTGTTCAGAATTGCTAAGCTGCCTTCATGCTAGCAGTAGTAAACTTCGGACTTCATTTCAGGGTATTTCATTCACTCGTTTTCTCTTTTTTATTGAGGGAACAAAATGCTGATTATGGAATATGTGCCGTGGAGCATACATTTTTAAAATTTTGCTTGGTTCTGCTGAAAGGAAAGATGAACTCCCAGAATTTTCTACACAGAGCAACAAAGGCCTTTCTAACAGCATAAGACTTGGTTGATATAAATGTCATGAAGGGCAAGACACTTTTGATTAAGTATGATTTAAAGCTTTAAGGATGCCGTCCTACAATTAGCAATGAATCAGCTATAAACAAACCTATGAACCACGTCTGGTTATCCAAATATATTGTATGTGAAAAAAGAGTTTAATAATCAAAAACAATGCTTATTATTTTTGGGTCCACTCAAGTACTGCTGAAGTCAGACTCTATGGCCATTGCCCTTACAGATACATCACTGGACACTGGCCATTGCCCTTACAGACGCATTGCTGGACACCCCCTCAATGAAACAGCACCACAGTATTGCCCTACAAAATGGGGAGGTGGATCTCCCTTTTAGGACAGCTTTAGTCACCAGGAGGCATTTGACTGCCCATTTGGGTAAGATTTTCTGGTTTGTTCTAACATGCACCTACAAGTGAGATAGTAGGATAGGACTACAGAGAAAGCTTCATAATGAGACTCACAGTGAGATTTTTCTAAGCCTTAACCCTACATCCCAGTGTGCTGACATTCTGCTTGGAGGTATGACCAGTAAATAAGGAATGGTCTATGAGAGCTTACCTGTCCTTAGCCGTAAGGCATCTTTGGCTTACCCACATGACCAGACTGACAATCATTTTAAGTTTCAAACTTTTTCAGGGCTCACTAAGAGATGTGCCTTCACTGGCATGTGCCAGGACTTCCTTCAGATGAGCAGCCCCATCGTTCCTACCATCTCCAACTGACTGATACATGGCTAGGCTTAAAAAGGCCCTTATGGTCATTGGTCATTAGACCAGTAAACCCCTGTGAACATATAATGCTTATTTTATTTCATTTACTGTTTGTTTATTTATAATTTTAGGCACTAAATCGAGCTTTCATTCTGACTAAAGATTCAAGTTATATTTGTAATGGTGTCTGTGTTGTGAAAATATGAAAACTGATAAAACATTGTTTTAGCAGTAGGAGTCATATTTTAATGCTCATGATGTCATTTAGAATCAGGATGAACTTGTGTATTTATCACTAATTAATGTTTTATTGTATAATCTGCTAGCCATCCAGCAGTGTGAACACTGGCTCTAGATGATTGTCACTGTTGAGGTGACACCCCAACCTCATAAGCAAAAATGGGGAATGGTATGTGTATGTCTGGATGGATATAATACGCTTTGTCTGATGTAAAGTTCTTATATATGGTCCCTATTTTATAATACTTACCTACAGCTTAGCAGTGCCATGCAGCTTTCTTTTTACTGAAAAAGTAACATCACTGACAACACAGGCAGATTTCGTTATGGTATTAATTCTGACCTATAATTTTTCTGTATTTTGATGCAAGTCCTTATAATAAACCAAAAAAATGCTAAAAATACCAGGCTTTAAAGGAGCTTTATTTTTTATTGTTAAGTTGTCCGCTGGGTAAAACCCTAGGCACAAGCGCTTTTTAGGATGCAATGCCAAAGGACTGTCTAATTAAATGTCTTCATCAGTCACACAGGTCAAAAACTGAAGATGAGGGTATCAAACCCAGAACTGAAGGATGAAGATCATTGGCAATTCAAAGCCTTCATCTACTGAATTATACTTCTACATTAAAGCTGTCTTTGCAGTCATAATAATAATACCTGAAATAAGCTTCTATTGTACAAATAAAAGCCAGGGTTTCTATCTGTTAATACCTCTTTATTTTTTTTTCTAAATTTTAGGAAGGCTTCAGTGTAAGACTAGTTCTATGTGTAAATGTTCATCCTGACATTTGAATCTAAGTAAAATGTAATAACATTTAGCATTGTTTCAATCAAAAGTATTTTGCAAAGCTGAACAAGTTCCTTAAAGGTGACCAAAAGCAGCTTTTCATTTTCAGAATTCTTTCTGTTTGTCTTTTAGAGTTCTAGTCCAAATGCTGACATTTTCACCTTTACTTGTAAATCTACCTGGTTGTTTCTGCAAGATCACTGACCCTCCTTCTCACAGCAGGTAAACCTCTCTCTGCATACATTTCCAGCATTATCAGTAATACAGTCTCTGTCCATGTAGAGAAATGCCACAGGAAGGTATTATTAATGTCTTAAAAGATGAAAAGAAAAAACAGTAGTTCTAAGAAGAGAGAACGGTAATGTGCATTGTCCTGATACTATCTTCTATAGCTGCATCATTTATTTATCAGCAATTGTTCAAGTCTAAGCAAGGTACATCTCTACCATGTAAATGAATATATCATATCAGATAATTATAAAATAAACTCAAGGCCTATCTCATTTAATGGTACTATCTACACAAATCCATGCGAGCTCAGCGGACTATCCACAGAGCCTTACTGTGAACTTTAATGTGAAGAGCTCTGCCAAGATAGTATTACTTCAATTCGAAATTTAGAAAAGGGATAGTCAGAAAAGCATGGCAGCCCATGTGAGTTTCAGTAAAGGCTGTAGTAAAACTGATCATTGATTTACACTTGTTCGCTTTAAAAGGAAATGTATCATATTCAAAAAGCCATTTTAGGCCTTGCCATTGTATACTTTAAAATGGCATTATGCTGAATCACAATACATTCTGGGTATCAGACTAAAGCAATCATCTCCTGATTCCATTTAATTTATTTTACTATTTTGCTATACTACTATATATTACCACAAAGAAATAAATTATAGTATATAGGCAAGACAACAGAAAAAGACAAGTCATGCATTCAGCCTTGCCCTATTTGTACAGCTCGTGCTTTCACTTGGCTCTGTTATGTCCTTTCTCTTGGTCCAACACTCATCCCTGGCCTTCTTGAAAGACTCTGAGGTCATATAGTCCACTGCCTGTTCTGATAACATGTTCATTTATCCTCTATACTTTCTTTAAAAAAGTACTTTCTAATGTGTAGACTTAATGGACAACAGGATTCTGTTATTAATATTACTAAATGCTCAACTTCTCTGACCTTTTTCTACTTATTTACAGTCCTTGCAATGAACAAACAACTATACAGCATTTAAAATATTTTAAATCAACTCTTTCCCTCCACTAGAACAGTACCTTACTGTACTGTGTTAGTTTCACTTTCAAAAATCTTTTATCCCACCATGGGAAAGCTTGCTGCAGTCTCCAACTCATTGATGTAATCAAGGCCAATGAATACAGGTAGTTTTCTGTCCAATTTCATCCCCAAACTGACATCACCATGACCGTCCTAAAAACCCACCCATGCTGTGATGTCACAGCTCCCTGGTCTTTCCCCTACCCATACAGAAAGTAAAGGCTAGATAAAGAAATGAGTCGAGTCTCCTGCTGTGAGCTGTCAGGTAACAGCTCAAATTACTCTTGGCACTTTGACAGCTGTGGAAGGTAGGTGTGAAGGGGGATGGCAGATGAGTTAAAGTAGTACAATTCAGGCTTCACAAAGGAAACAGCAGTAAAAAGCACTTTGAAAGTCTGTTTTGTGGCATTTGCACTGTTTGTGTTTCAAGCAGTCATTGAACGGCATGAAATGTTACTTAAAACTGACTGAAAGACAGCAGTGTATCCATGTAAAATCAATGCAATGACAGGAGCTTCAGGAAGAAAGGGGCGAGTGATGTAATATTTTACAAACAAGCACTGCACTATGGGATACCTACATGCTGACTTAACAATAAGGATCACATCAAGATGCTAGACCCCATGTGGTCAGACTCAAAAATTATGCATACAAATATTTAAAAACCTATAAATACCCCAGAGTGGTGTTAAAATGTAGGAAACACCAAACCATGATGAAATAAACATGTTTTTGAGTCTATGGGTGCAGTCCTCCTTTAACTTTGTACCCTTAATATGGCAAGTATCATCCATCTTGTAGCTTTTCTTTTTAACTTCTCACTGTCCTGGATATGTTCTGCTCACCAATGTCTTATCTCTCTTTTTTTAACAAGCATCAACTGAGACAGGATGTAGCATATAATACCGTGTCCTTCTCCCATTTAACATCCCGGTGAAAGCCCTTTTTCTTGCTCCTTGACTAGTTCCCTATACTTATCCCTGTAATTTAACTATGTGAGCAAGAAGTGAACATAGTAGCCTAGTGGGGCATGTCCTGCGATCTTTGCAGGAGTAACATAACCTCTCCTCTCCCTTCCAGAAGCCCATTTCCATAGCCATCTTACAATTTCACAACTCCCTTTTTCTAAAGCAAAAATAAATGAGCTTGTGTAGGTAGAATTTCGTGGTATAGTTCATTAAAGTCTACAGATTTTACAGTGTCCCTTTGATAACATGGTTATATTTGCCCATCAGTTTTGTTACTCTCTGTTTTTACATGTATTTCTGAATAGTTCCCACATTCCTACTGGAAGTGGAAAGAGTTGTGTCCTATTTGGTATTCAAATTTTATGAAAATTAGATATCTAGATTTTTAGCTGGATGTTCCTATTTTTCAAGGGCTTTTGTTCCTGTTTTCACTGTCCATAAGTTGGGAGTTATGAGCTAGTTGTGTGCATCACCTGCAATAAAAGAGAGTAAAGCACATTGTTAAATTATTAGCCTGAGTGATGATGTGAGACAGTGTCCTGGGGGTGCCAGAGAATGGCTTGTTAGTTTCTGCAGGAAGATGGAAGTGTTGGAATTGTTTTACAGTTTCCAGATGGTGTTATACACCTTAGCTAAAGTTCTGTGTTTGTATTGTGGCACATCAGTGCCAGATCCTGGCTTAGTTCTTAGTGAGAGGGTAGTTTGGGAACCACAGTCAGGTGACCAGATGTGATGTCATGCTGTAGCCAGTACTGAAATTGTATTTGAATGCAAGTGAGAGATGTGAGGTGTGCACTCTCTTTTTGGACCTGAGAAGACACTCAACCACATCAATCTTGCCTAGCTTTAGTAAGTAACTACTGGGTACTACTGTATTGTGGCACATCAGTGCCAGATCCTGGCTTAGTTCTTAGTCAGACGGTAGTTTGTGAACCACAGTCAGGTGACCAGATGTGATGTCATGCTTTAGCCAGTACTGAAATTGTATTTGAATACAAGTGAGAGATGTGAGGTGTGCACTCTCTTTTTGGACCTGAGAAGACATTCAACCACATCCATCTTGCCTAGCTTTAGTAAGGAACTACTGGGTAACAGTAATGCTTCAGTCAGTTAGAAAAATATAGTGACATTATCTGAATGTATTTTTTTATGTATGCATTTGAGTTTTTCCACCTGTGTTGTTTTTTTTTTATATATTTCCTGTGATTCAAACTCTGGGGTTTATTGTAAACAGATATTCAGTATTTTCTTTTCTTCATTTTTTTATTATTTATTATTAAATATATCTAAATCCTTTATTGTGGATGATCTTTTGGAAAATATTTAATCTTTGAGGGTTATTAATTTACTTAGTGGCACTTTGACTCCATGTTCCTGAAAGTCTTATTGCTTAGTTATACACTACCATTTGTATAAGTATTAAGTTTACTAAGGGCAATTCGGTACCCTGGTAAAAGCCTTAAAGTAGCTGGCTTGGGTGTTCTGGTGGCAGCCAATCTACCTTATAGTCTGGGTGGAGGTGGCAGACCAGGTAAGCTATGACAACCTTTCCCAGGTGCGTGTGTGTGTGTGTGTGTGTGTGTGTGTGTGTGTGTGTGTGTGTGTGTGTGTAAATCAAATCTCAAAGAGAGTGTGTGTGACAGATACTTTGAACAGGGACACTGTGAGCACTGATTTCATAGGGAGGGTAGTGGAGGAGTTGGCTTAAAACACTCGGCTAAGACTCAGCTCTATAGTGGTAAGTGAGGAATTGTATTAAGTGGCATTCCCCAGGGCTCAGTCCTAGGACCCGTCCTGTTCAGCATATACTTCTCAGAAGTACAGACAAGGGAATCTTATTTAGGGCCTGAAGAGAGAAAGCCCAGCCCGAAGACTGGAGAGCACATTCCCTGTGTGCTTTTAAGGGAAATTGTACTTGTTGCAGTGGTCTCCATCTGAAAATATTGTGTGTGTGTATTTTTTTATGTGAACGTTTGCTACCGGTGTTAGTGGTGAGGATTGAGGATCCTTTATCACTGGCCCAGAGGGGGATATCACAGTCTGTCTTCTGTCTAACTGCAAGAATATAAGAAGCACAAATAGCATAGGAGAGAGTAGAAATCTGTAGTGCATGAGATGCAAGCATAGTTATAAAAGAAAGTACTCTCTCATTAATTAACACTGGCACTCCACTAGTTAACCCACTGTCCAGACCTCTTTTGTATGCATTCTGTTTATAGGAAAGCTTTCCTTTGCTTCCTTTTCAGGTATGTATAGTACAGATGCCTGCTTGAACAAGTTCATAGCCTAAGAAGGCTAACAGTGTGTGGATACACTTTAAAATATGTATTGTTTGTCCAACAGTCCCACACAGTTGCTACCCTTTGAAATAGTGTATTTGCCTCCCATATTTTTAGTTGATCATTACTATAGAGTGTTAAGCAATGTTTTGATTTGTGCTTTGATTGTATTTCCAGCTATAACTGTACAATTCATTTCCACTAAACATTAACCGTGCTTTGACTTAGGAATGGGGTCCATCCCCATTCATGGTATTAGAATCATAAAAGATTTGGAGAAGTTAAGACCTCCTAGTGGGGGCTTAGAAAATGTGATGTGGGCTTGCCTGGTCATATCAGCCCTAACAGCCCTATATAGCCTTATATATATGTATCAAAGCCCCTCCCATCCATCTGCTATTCTGCCTGACCTAACCTGGCAACATGTTGGACTAAAATTACTCTGATGGCTTTAATTCTTTTGACAGCTACCTGCAAGGTGAATCATGTCCAGGCTGATAGCTATATAAACCCTAATAGTTTTAGCTATCCCTCAGACAGCACTAAATACTGTTTATAGGTTTATAGGTAGGTACTAGGCTATCTGCCCGATGACATTTATAAGCTTAGCCAGAATGTGTTGGCTTTCGCCACCCCCTTAGATTAGTTCCCTGTGCCTCTGTCCAGCAGAGCCACTGAAGTGCTCCCTGGGGTATACTTTCTGTTTCCCATCCACTCGTCAAGCTTTCTCTTGAAGAGTGCTAGCGAGGAGCTTTGCCTAATGTAGATTGGAATCTTGTTCCAAAGCATGGGAAGTCTCTGGGAAAGGAATCTATCCCTCCAGCATGTCCTATTTATTGTTGTGATGACGTTTAGATCAGTAGAGTGTGTGGCTCGAGGGGATAAGGTTTTCTTTAGGTGGAGCATGTTCATCAGTTGTGGGCTGGACATGGCCTTGTATGTCAGGCAGAGATCACCTCTGAGCAGGTGGTATGCAACCGAGTACAGCTGGAGTTTCTTCAGTCGAGCTGCATAGGGCATCTGTTTGAGGTCAGTGATCCTCTTGGTGAGGTACTTCTGTGGTCCTTCCAGCTGTTGCAGGTGTCTTGAAAGGTATATCCCAAATGGGGCATTGTACTCTATGATGGGTCTGATGAGTAGAGAGGCACAATGACCTCTTTTGATCTGGATGCAAACCCTTTTGTGATTAGGTGGGCCTCATAGAAGGATTTTCTAACCACTTTGGCAATGTGATTATCAAAGTAGAGATTACTATCTACTTGGGTCCCCAGATCCCTTATTACATTTTCCATATTTAGGGGACTACCACCTATGTGGTAATTTGTGGGTATTTTGTTATTTCCAAAGGGAATAACTATGCACTTTTTGGCATTTAGCTTGAGGCCATGATTTTGACACCAGGTATCCGTCTCAGTGAGACCCTTTTGGAGGATGTTTGTGTCAGCCAGTGAGTCAATTATACCCCTAGTTTGCAGTCGTCTGCGAACTTGGTCAGCCATAGTCCTCCTGTGCTTGTCTGTACTTCTGAGAAGTATATGCTGAACAGGAGGGGTCCTAGGACTGAGCCCTGGGGAATGCCACTTGTAACCGGTTTAGAGTCAGACCTAGCTCCCGCAACTCTAACCATGTGGGTTCTGTCCGTGAGCCAATTGGCAACCCATCTTGTGACATAGGGGTTTATGTTCAGTTTGGTGAGCTTGTCTATAATACCAGAATAGGGAATGGTGTCAAAGGCCTTTGCGAGGTCTAGGTAGGTTGTGCGTACCATCTTTCCCTCATCTATAGCCTTGGTAACTGTCTCAAAGAAGTCCACCAGGTTTTGGAGGCATGATCTGCCCTTAACAAAGCCGAACTGGGTAGGGTCCAGTGTTTGGAGGTTCCCAATGTCTCTGTTAATGAATTCCATGATGATGTTCTCCATAACTTTGCAGACCAAGCTAGTCAGGCTTGTAGGGCAATAGTTCCCAGGGACTGTTGTGGCTCCACCTTTGTGGAGTGTTATGAACTTGTAAGCTTTTCCTCTCTGTAGATTGTTTACTATATAATAAATGGATATCTAAGTATCCCTTTACTAGCTATCTCTAAAAAAAAAGGATGATTCTTAGGAAATTTAACTGACTTCATATTATGATCATTTATAGTCTTTACCTCTGATAATGTATATCCTGACCCTGACCTCATAAATTATATATTTTCCAAAATAGATGGGCTAAACAAGGCCTACAGTAATGTCACAAGCACGCATAACAAAATTCAACCCTGACATATTTGTCTCAGAAACCTGCTGACAAGGATACTATATTCTTATTTCTAGGGTACGGCATTTTCAGGAAATACAGAATTCACAAAGGTGCTTGTGGAGTTGTTATACTATATTGTGATAACTTCCACTGGTACTACCCAGCTTCCATATTCAGAAAACATGGAAAGCAAAGATCAATAAATCCAAGCTGTTACTTGTGGATTATGTCCCTCCTGGAAAGAATGAAAATGAACTTTTAATTGTTATGGAAGACCAGACACCCAGCACTACTGCTGTATCTCACTCATGATCTGAGCTGACAAAGCTTTGAGCTGTAAGGATACATGCAACTGGGTAATTTTAAGCAGTCTTTACTGGATGGTCTGGTGTTATGGTTAATTCTATCAGTGTGCATTTGCCAATATATGTTGTGTGCAACCTTACAAAAATCAGTAAGAAGCAAAGACACTTCTTTTTCAGGAACATGAGCAAATACTACTTCCAAATTTTCCAATTTGTCCCAAAACCTACTGACTGTTGAACTCTTTTCAAGTTTTTTGCATGAGGCAGTTGCCCATTTCAGTTTCATATTCCTTAATATTTAAAACAGTCTCCGTTGGGTTTTCTCTAATATTAAAAATATGATTTTTAACAAGAGTCAGCTGTGGTCTATTTACCTGAAATACTAGTCTGGGATATGACAATGCCAGGAAAAGGGCTGCATGTAATCAAGTAAAGCCACAACATTTAGCAAAAGGGCCTGGTACTATGCACGGTAACCAATACATAGGCAGCAGAGGTCATTGTTACTTTCAGTAGAATCTGTGAACTGATGTGTCTGGGGATATCTGAGGCTTACATGTTAGATATGGAAACAGAAGAAACTGTCCTGCTCACCACTACAATGCTATCCAAAGATGCCATCTTAGAAACGGTCACACCCACAAACAGTGAAATTGACACTATTTCAGATAATGTGGATGACTTTGCTAATTGTAATCACGAGCATTCCAAATTAACCTTTGCATAATTTCACACTGATATTCAGATTATATGGTATTTCGTTCTGTCACTGTCTGATACACATCTGCTGCTCGTAATGTTCAATTAAACTGAAAATGCATGTTGGCAGTTAACAATGACTCTGAGTAAAATCAATGATTACTTTCCATACGACTAAAGGCTGCTTGTCACTGTTGCTGAAAAGTCTGTCTTATTCTGTTATTGTTACATTTTTTGATCCTTTTAATGTGCACCAATTTGCACATGGCTTTATTTATCTACATACTACTAATGTTATTTTTCAACAGTGCAGGGTTATTTTGTCATTTTTAAGTTTATTATTTCAATCAGTATCATTTAATGCATACCATTTCAAGCAATATTTCATTTACTAAAGGCTGCTGATGCTATTTTTCTATTATCTATTGTCTGGTATTAGTCTGTTTAACGTTATTTCTGTCAGTACCATTAACATATGCACTTGGGAACATGATTTAAAACTAACATTAACCCTCATATTTTTAATCATTTAGACTTGTTCAGATCTGCATTTTCTGTTGTGTCAGATTCAGAGATTAATGCAGTGCAGAGCAAAAGTGAGGCTATAAGATCTAGGTTTAAGGCTTAAAACTGACTCACTACTGTTCAACAGTTTTATGTGTGGTAATATGCATTTCCAATGCTTTATATTTCAAAATCAAGATTGTTCAGATAATTATAGTACATATAAGTAGCAAAGGAATAGGTGTGTGCTTTCTCAGTTGTGAGGGTTTTGGGGGCATGATCCAGTGCAAAATATTATTTTTACTGTTTCTATTGTTTTCTTATATGGTAAGTTATCAATAACTGTGATCTTTTGTAAACTCACGAGTTAATCACAAAAGATTTGCAAGATAATGTGGTGTCATAAGACCAGTTAGCTTAATATAGTACCACAGGTCACACAAGACAAATCCAGTTATACTGTGTCTGATATAGTTTCAATGTATCTTTTCCCTAAACATTCAGACAGACAGCCTGACTGTTTCAGTGAATACAGTAGGACAGTTTGTATCATCAAAGTTTTTTTTTTTTTTTAATATAGCAGGAGGAAGTTTGTTAGCAGTACACAGAGAGACCAAAAATGCACCAAGTACTGTGTACACTGTATACATCAGAACTCGTTCTTATGATTTGATGTTCTTCGTAATGCCTTTGTCTTCTTTCTGATATGTTCGGATCACAAGGGTCTTGATTCACTAAAAAAGAAAAGTTATTGATAGCAGCTTTTAATAGCTGGTTCTAATGTATGTTAAGGCTAAGCCTTGCTATATTAGAACTTGCTCTTATGATGAAAGCTTATTTTGTCCTAATCAGATTTGGTGTATTGAAGTCTGCTTGCATTTTAAATACACAGTTTATAATGTACTAATTTCCCTACAAAAATATTAACACACTGAAAATATAGCTTTTTATAATAAAAGGTAAGATAGGGAGTTCATATTTCTAAATCTCATGAACATACAGAAGTAATATTAAGGAAAAGCTTTGCAAACAAAGTTTAATAGTTAACATGTTCACTTTAGGATCCTGTCTTGTATAATGTGTGTGTCTACTGTACAGTTAAATCTTGAAGACTGACAACTCAGTTACTCTGCAAAATCACATTTTGCAAAAAAATAAATAAATAAATAAGTCTCCCATGTTCCCATGATCTAGATATCACTAAACCATACATGTGATTGTGCTGAACTTTTGTGCAACTCTGCCAAAGGGCATTGAAAGGTTTTATCTTAGGTGCAGTAAGCTTGGAGTTGATTATATTAAATAGGATTACAGTGGATATGGCCCTTTTCAAAGTCTATGTGGGATGGGTTACCTTCACTGACAAAAAGACTTCTGATATAAAACAGTATTTTTGTATTGTGCTGAAAAAAATAAGTTATGTCTTACCATAATGTTCCATCTGTGTAGTAGATCTTTATTCATTCATTACTGATAGGACTTCGGTTCCATCCTCGGAACTGACACGGCCATTTCCAAGCTCGCGCCAGCCAAAAACTCTCAGCTAAGACCTACCCACAATGCCCCCCTCATAGTCTCTTCAGATCAAGTTTGCTCACCTTTATAGTATAAGAGTAATAATAGTGATAGTAGGGGGCTCTGTCTGTGCAAATACCTTATCTAGGAAATCCTAAAATCCACCAGGAGTCCAGGCAGGGGGAAGGAGGGTAGGAAGTAATGAATGAATGAATAAAGATCTGCAACACAGATGTAACATTATGGTAAGACATAACTTCTTTATCTGATGTAAATCTTTATTCATTCCTTACTGATACGACCGAGTCCCCAGCTGCTTGAGTCCTGGATGGCCCTAAGGAAGAATATTCCTGAGCACCATAGAACCAAAAGATGCTCGTCCCCTGAAGGCCAAATCCAATTTGTAATGAGTGATAAAGGTATGAGGTCTTGCCCAAGTGGCTGCTGTGCAGATATCATCCATAGAGACTCTGGAATGAAAGGCCACAGAAGTAGCCATCAACCTAGTGGAATGAACCTTTACTCTGGAAGGTAAAGACAGTTTATTCTGATGATAAATAAAAGTAATAACATTTCTAAGCTAGGAAGATAGAGTCACTTTGCAGACAGGTTTACCCAGTCTGGGTCCTGCAAAGGCCACAAACAACTGATCCATTTTTCTGAATGATTTAGTTCTGTCCAAGTAAAAATGAAGTTGCCTATGAACATCAAGGGTATGCAAAAGATATTACCCTCTATTCGAATGTTGGGGGAAGAAAAACAGCAGGTCAATAGATTGGTTAACTGAAATCCCAGAAATGACCTTTGGAAAGAAGGATGGGTCAGTATGTAGGGACACTCTTTCCCTGTGGAAAATCAAGTAAGGTCTCTTGACACTCAAGGCCTATAACTCAGATACTCTTCTCGCTGAGGTAAGGGCTACAAGAAGTAGAGTCTTCCAAGACAAAAATTTTATATCACATGAATTAGAAGGTTCAAAAGGAGGGCTTGTTAACAACTGAAGCTCCAAAGTCAAGTCCCAAGGCTCTATGGGGGGCTTGACAGGGGTTTAACATGTAACACTCCTTTCAAGAAGGTTTTGCACAGATGGTGTGACATAACAGAAGAATTACCAAATCCATTGTGAAAATTTGCGATAGCTGCTAAATGTACAGTAATTGTTGATGCTGAAGCTCCTGCATGAAGACGCATAGTCAGGTATTGTAGGATCTTCTGAATAGGCATAGAGAAAGGGTCTATGTCATGATCTTTGGCCCATGTAGAGAACCTAGCCCACTTACTAGAATACATTTTCCTGGTGGAAGGTTTTTGTGAAGCCAGAAGAATCTCATGGATAGGAGATGAAAGAACCTGATGTGGCGATCGTAAAACCAAGGAACCATTCAAAGAAATAAATTAGCTCACGCCACACTATGTAGACTTGAGAAGCCGAAAGTATTCCCAAAAAAATTGTGCAAGCAGCAAAATGCAAGTGTAAAATCCACTTATTTAATGTAGAAACATGACATACAAAACACAAAAGTAAATCACAGGACTAGTTGAACGCTTTCACCCGTGTGCAATATGGCTAGGAGATGAAATATCTGGTAGCCTGGCAATCATCAGAAGTGGAGAAACCAAGCTGTGAGCTTGAGGCTGTGGAGATTGGGGTGAATCAGTCCCTGAGGCTGAGATAGCAGACCTTGGGATTGATCCAGAATCCATGGGCTGTGAATCAGATGAAGCCATAGGAAAGGAAACCAGACTTGATGGGGCCAATAAGGGGCAATGAGGATCACTTTACTTCTCAACCTTTGAGCTTTCTGGAAGAATTTCGGGATGATGGGAAATGGGGGAAAGGCTTACAGCAAACCCGGGGGCCAATCGTGCATCAGAGCACCCCTCGGTAAATCCCCCTGAGAGGGGATCAAGACAAAGTAACTTCTGCATTTGTTATTTAGAGGGGAAGCAAACAGGTCGCAGCAAGGCCTGTCCCAATGGTGGAAGATCTGATTCGCTATTATAGGACTGAGAGACCACAGGTAAGGCATCAGGATGTTCCTACACAGATTGTCTGCAATAGGGTTGGAACTCCCGGGAATGTGCGTTGCTATAAGAAAGCAGTTGGAAGCTATCACCCAATGCCAAATTCTCATGGCTTCCTGACACAGGGGATTAGACCCGGTTCTACCTTGTTTTTTTATATACCATATGACTGACATGTTGTCCGATTGAATTGCAATGGTCCCAGAAGGGAGGGATGTATGGAACGCTTGCAATGCTAAGAGAACTGCCCTCAATTCCAGGAAATGTATGTGCAAATTGGCCTCCAAGGGGGACCAGGTGCCTTGGACTGTCTTTCCCTGGAAATGCCCACCCCACCCTAGCAGGGAAGCATCCCTGGTCACTGTGGCCTTGAGCTGGGGAAGGCACAATGGTTGACACCAAAGATTTGAATCTGGCTTCATCCACCAAAGCATTTCTTTTTTGCAAAGATTTGTAAGGCATATCAAGTGGTCGAGAGGATGGGTTAAGATCGACCATTGTGATGAAAAGAGCCACTGTACTAATCTCATGTGCAACCTCGCCAGTGGAACTAAGATAATGGTTGCTGGCATAGAACCCAGAAGTTGTAGTACAAGGTGTGCTGGTACAAAGGTCTGTTGGAGGAGGACTTGAACCTCGCTTCTTATTTTTGAGAGCCTGTGAGGAGGAAGGGAAGCCTGACAGGATGTTGTGTCGAAGATTGCTCCGATAAATTCTAGTGTTTTTGTTGGGGACATTTGAGATTTTTCCTTGTTGATCATAATCCCTAAGTGAAGAGCAAGGCCTTGAGTGTAAGAGAGGCTGTGAATGAGAAGATTCCTGGTCATGGCGGTCAGGAGCCAATCATCTAGATACAGAAACACCTGGAATCCTTGTAGTCGAAGGTGAGCTACTACAACTGCCATACATTTGGTGAACACTCGGGAGGGCTGTTGAGAGACCAAATAACAGTACCCTGAACTGGTAGTGATTGGCTCCCAGCCAGAAGCGGAGAAATCTCCGGGAGCGCTGGTCCATCTTTATGTGATAATACGCATCCTGGAGATCTATAGAGCACATCCAGTTGTCCTTCCCTAGAAAGGGGAGGATGGACTGTACTGACACCATCCGGAATTTTTGAGGTTTTATGAATTTGCTCAGTAAGCTGAGATCCAGGATTGGCCTCTAGTCCCCTGTGTTTTTTGGCACTAAAAAGAATCTCGAGTAAAAAACAGAACCTCCCTGGTTTGATGGGACTGGCTGGATGACTCTTTTTCTTAGCAGCTTTTCGATCTCTAAGGCTGCTACCTCCCTCTGACTGGGTGAAACATCAGGGATTCATTTGACAGGTCTGGGAGTAAGATCAAATGGAATATGGTAGCCTCTGGATATTATTCTCTGCACCCATGCATTGGTAGTGATAAGTTGCAAGGCTTGCAGGTGCAGAGAAAATCGACCCCTGATTGCTTTCAGAGCAATCAGGCCACTGTTCAGGAGTGCTGGTAGGGTCGGCCAGAGAAGAAATCTCTAGCGCCCTGCTTACACGGACCCCCTCTTCCCTGAAAGGGGTGTCTTCTGGATGAGTTGCCCCCTCTGCCCCAGGGGGATTGCTCACCACGAGTGTCACAAAAAGATCCTTGGGACTTTTTGAACCACAATTTTCCTCCCCTCTGGTTCCTGGAATAGGATCTCTAAGGGGTGGAAAAACATATGCCTACAGCAGACAAGGTCTTTCCATCTTTCTCACTTTGTGATAGCATGTCTCTTACTTTGGGACCAAAGAGGCAAGATTCGTCAACAGGTGCATTGACGAAGGAAGATTTAAAGGGGTCTACAAAATCACACAAATGCATGCCACCTCATGATGATGCCTGATGCGGATGCTCAAGCTGCCCCCTCGGTGGTGTGAAATATCAAGCGCATTGAGGAGTTTGAGCTAGATTCCAGGGTAGCCAGCTGTGAGGTGACAGTGTCATGCACCTCATCAGGCAGTACCCCTGCCAAAGAGGTAGACATTTCAGAAATTAGGTCTCTTTGAAGGCGAGTGAAGTGTGCCAGATAGTTCAGCGATTGAATGGCAAAGGTCGCTGAAGCATAGGTCCACTTCCCCAATCTGTCCATAGCCCGAGACTCCCTGTTCGGGGGATGAACATTGGAATTATCTTCTGCTAGTTCCCTCTTGATGGCCAATGCCATGACCATGGAATCAACTATCAACTGCTTGGACCAGTTGGGCTGGTCTTCAGGGGTGGATAAAATTTTGTATGGCCTCTGGGGGACAGGTTCTACATTGTCCAGGGCCTTCCAGGCATGCTGCATGATCACTTTTACAAGCTCATCTGCAGGTGTGGTCACTCAGGAAGTAGATGGCTGAGCATGGAAGGCCTGCAAGAACACCAATTCCTCCAAAGAAAGGTTAGAGGACTTCCAGTCTCGCCTCTGCTTGAGGATCTCGAGAATGTCTCCAAATGATACGTCTTCTGGGGGAGACTATGTGGACCCTTCTCCCTCATCACAATCAGAGTCCTCAGTGATAGATTCCTCAGGGGAATAAAGGTGCTTCCTCTTGCACTGTTTCTTCTGGGGTGGCTCCCCAGTGGGATCTTCTGAAGAGGACTCCGGAGAGAAGGTTCCATTCAAGGGAAGGCCTTGTGGCTCCAGTGCTCAGGAGCCTAGAATAGGGTGTTGGGACAACTGCATGCTAGAGGGGGGTTCTGGTGTTAATGCCATAGGTGCTGACTGTGAGCCTGTTGAGGCAAGGACCCTCTCCATCACCTGGAAAGCAAGTCTGCCCAAGGAGGGATGGGAATCCAGAACCGAGAAGGACGACCTCAGAAATGGGGTCACACACACCGCCCTGAGGAGCCCACCTCCAGGTGAGGAGCTCCGAGAGGACTGGTAGCTGTTGGTGGAGCTGTGGCCATAGACAGTGCCAGCAAAAAAAATAGGCACTGAACTAGGAACCACGGTGCTGACAGCCCAGTCACAACTCCGAGAGTGCACCAGTTCCCATTGGAGTCATTGCACCAAGAGTGCCAACAGGGGAACCTCCGCAGTCGGAGCTGAGACAGTATACACCAGGGTGGTCATCAGTATTGAAGTCTCCGGGGCCTGGGAAGAGGCCAGAGGAGGATATACTGGTGAGTATGCTGTGAAAGGTTCCTTTCCAAAGGGGATGGAAGACCTAGCAGGGGTGGGCAATCCTCTAGCTGCCAGAAGCTGGTCCATAACCCACACATCTTGTTCTGAAAGGCTCCTGGTGGATCTGTAGGTGAAGGAGAGTCAGGTCTTTCAAGAAAGGGGCTAAATTGGTGCTACAAAAAAGGGTTGTAAGTTGGAGAATATCTTGCTCTGGGAAGGTGTTCAACCTTTGGAACAGATAGGGTCATTGTCTGTGGAGCCATATAAGCTATCGGCACCGTGGCTGGGGATGGTGCCGAAGCGGGAATGGTAGTCAAAGCCGGTGTCAAGACGGCACTGAGGACAATGGTGCCAAAGCTGGTACCATAATAGAGGTCAAAATTAGTGGTGGCACCGAGAGAGAAGACATAGAGCCTGGTGCCGAGGTTGTCTGCATTGAAGGCGCTGGAGAAGCTCAGCGTCGACTCATTTCTGAAATGGCCGGAGATGTAGGAACCAAGTGACTCCATTTCTCTTTGTCTTTTTTAGTCTTAGGAGGTGACGAGACCCCCGTCCCAGAGAGAGACTCCAAAAAAAGGAGCTTTCATCAAACCCATCAATATCATATTTGGAAGAAAACAGTAAGAAGCCAATAAGTTGGAGAGGGTATTGGGAGAAAGGTGATTTGGCAAGGCGATAAAGATGGAGACGCTGCTGTTTACTGTTGTCAGTTTCCTGGTTTATAGATATATGTATACTGTATTGTCTGATATATTTCCAGATAAATGAAAGTAAAAGATATACAGCTTTTTGAAATATGGAATACATTATAATTTTATTTTGTGATATATATATATATATATATATATATATATATATATATATATATATATATATATCTCCAATATGGGTACATTACACAGTATCAGTGCACAGTTCCCAAAGTCTAAGTGAAAATAACTAACCTAAAAGGGACTCACAGATCCCTCCCAAAAGCATTAGAATAACACTCCTTAATTCTAAACCCCATCCTGCTCCCTAATGCTTACCCATCCTCCTCATGTTGAGTTTGAGTACAAGCAGCACTCTGTCCACACGGCTGCTTGCCCAACTCATATTCAAGTCTGAACATGTGTAGCAGCTCACAAGAGCTACAAGATGGTCATGTTGTGACTGTATTGTTTTAGTTTCACTGTATTACAAATCTTAGCAACATGACAAGAGGTCTTTTTTTACAGCAATGACACGCTTTGTTGTCACAGAAGATATAAAAATAAAAGCTGTTTTGTCTGACAGTTTGATAATGCAAGCAGATTTCAGCTGTAGTCTTTCTGTTTAAAATGTTTTTAAAGTGCTGTCAGGGGAAACCTCTACTTGAGAATGTGTTTAATCGTTCATGTATTGTCTTTTATTATTTCTTATACAGAGAACATTTGTGCTTCATTGAAAGGTTTGACAGTCTGCTTTCTCTATGAAAAGAGTGGTCACCAAATACAAACAATGCATTCATGTTCAACATTATTTGGTACATATAATGCCCACAGTACCAGTGTTTTCTGTTGCAGTGAGCATTAAAAGAAAGTAAACCCATTGCTATGCAGTACTTCAAAATGAATTCACACTATCATTGTTTAAAAATAATAATATTTCATGGTTCCTCACATGAACAACGGCGCATAATCTGATTATCATCAATGAGATCTGTCCAAGTCATTTTCTGGATATAGTAATAGAAAAAAATACAAATAGCCTTCCAAAGGAATATGGGCAGTACATAAAACAGACATTGAATCCTCCACGGCTGTTCTACAAGCCTGAAAAACACAAAAAAAAAAAATCAAACAAGCATTAGAAATATATTAAAGAAACAACTAGGTCATGATATCATCAGCCAAATAAATGGATACAGTATATTGTTGCTTTATGTTATCAATATATGGTGGCCAACACAGGAGTGATGTCCAAAGGAATTCTGAAGTCACAGCCTGAAAAGTACTATAGAAGCATGCAATCATTCAGTTGTTACAGCATAATTAAGTAAAATGAAGATAGTCAGCAAATAAATATATTTATCTCTGTATGCATGCAAGCATGCTATGTATGCATACCTGAAATTATACACAACACAAAGCCATGTCAAGAAGGCATTCAAAATTATTTTTGTTGTGAACTAATTCAGATGAGTTTTATTAAAGATACTCTCAAAAATACATAAATTACTAATAGTTAATTAACTTAAATTAACTCAGTTCAAACAAAAACAGAAAACTTCAGTTATTATTAAACAGAAAATAAGTAAAAAAACATATTCCCGACCTTGGCTGTCGGACCGTAGTGCTTTCATGAGCGATCAAAGCTGAAACAATCAATGCTGACAAATGTAACCTGTAATAGGGAAAACCACTTGTTTTGTTTTCTTGAAAAGCAGCACTTCTAATGATGAAAATATCTTTTCTTCAAAGTGCTATCTGCTTGAAAAAGCAGGCTGACTGCAAATTACACATCAAATCTCTGCACTATACAACTCTTGGCTCAAGGACCAATGACACAGAAATATGCATGTGTAAAGAACAAATCAGGAACAGGAACATTTCTAGAAAATGTGTACAATTCATTTGGAAAGTAAATAAAACAAAGGAATATGAATTAAGGTGCATTTTGTAAAAGGAGTAATCATTAGCTCCTGGCATTACTTTATCAGACCTTAATCCATTCTATTCTGTCACAAAAACATACATGTTTTATAATGAAGAGACGAAAATCTAGAGGTGAAAATCAAGGATATTCCTAAAAACGAAGGAACAACTCAGAATTATGGTGCGTGGTATCTACATTATCCTGGCATCCACCGTCTTCAGAAACAGCAGCTTTGCACTGCTTTATGCCCTGTGCAGCTATTAAGGATTATTTTATTTTATTTTACTTATCAACACTTTAATAACCAGCTATGTCCAACCGCTTTGATTGCCTTTTCATGGGAGATTCAGAAAGGAACCTTCAGCACAAGTATTTAATATGATTAAAACATACTGTACAGAAAGGATTTCACAAATGTTAGGCATTATTTTTTTACATAACCAGTCCCGTTCACAATGGGGATATCATACTACTGAATACAAAGAAAGATGCCAAATGGTTAATATTGCACTTCAAGTAGCATATCTATCTGTTAGACAATCTGATTACTGGGTATGAATAATGTACTTTTCTAATAATGATGCAAATCAGTGCAGCTTAGCTGTACATCAGTTCATGTTTCAGTTTACAGCACACGGTTCTCCTGTTTTTGGTAAATTCTTGGGATACTGCATATACTCCCTGTAGCCAGATGGATTTTTTTCTAGGACCTTCAGTTCCTTACCACATCCAAAAGACATGCAGATAGGTGAACTGATAATCCTCCAGACTCCCCAAATAGTGTGTATGTGTATGTGCATGCTTGTTATAATGTGTACATGTGCGTGCACGCGTGTGTGTGTGTGTGTGTGTGTGTGT